>NW_006408674.1:6545702-6560465 GCF_000296735.1 Chrysochloris asiatica
TCCATCTCTCTAAAGAATGTCGTTAGATTGCTTTGGGTAGTATTGACATTTTTACAACTTTAAGTTTTCCTTTCCAGGAGCCTGGTATACTCTTCCAGTTTTGTAAGTCTCTTTTGGTTTCTTGTAGTAGTGTTTTGTAGTTTTCTTTATATAGGTCCTTTGTTTTTCTGGTTACATTTAGTTCATCTAAATATTTCATCCTTTGGGCAGTTATTATAAATGGTGTTGCTTTCCTAATCTCCTTTTCAGCACTGTCATTATCAGTATAGAGGAGCCTTTGCAGAGTATAGGATCTTAGGTGGACTCTTGAGACCCATCCAGAACCTTCTGAGGTGGGACATCCCCACTAGAAAGGACAAGTAGACCAGCCTGGAAGAGCTAGAGTGATAGAATATGCATCTTCAAAGGAAGATCATCAGGAAAACCCCAAAACAAAAATGGCAGTATGACTGGCTACTACCAGAATAAGCAAGTTGTTCACCGGGAAGCTATCAAAGCAAGCAATCAACTTCCTTCAGGACAAACCCCCCTCTAAAACTGAAACTCAAAGGAAACACATGAGCAGGCATGTAAGCTTGCTGATGCCCATGTTGGTCCACTGGTGAGTAGAAGGGGGGAAAGGCAGCAATGAAGAAATGGGCTGAGTTTAGCCACGTTCCACAGACTCTCATGGACCTGGAGAGAGAAGAAGAACTGGTTGGTCCAAAATATGGTGAGACCTGAGCCTATAGACAAGGGCATAGCCACAGAGGTCTAGGGCTAAGAGTGAAGCATCCAGCTTATATGAAGTGAGAGGGGTCACACAAGAACACCCAAAGTTGCAGATAGTACCCATTTGACCTAGCCTCGATGGCTTGATGATCAGAGCTCAACTAGAGGAAGATTAAAAAAAAAAAAAAAACCAGACAATTTTTGATAGAGGAAACAAGGGTAAATTGCTACAATTGGATGAACTTGACCTATACTCATGGAGGAAGTAACTCTAAATACCAAAAGAGAGGGAAGGAGTCTTCACATCAAGTATCAATGTTATCCACTCTGTACACAGGGTCGATAGGGATGGGCAACTTAGATGTTGGCTACCTAAAATGAGGGGTGATAAAGTCACAAATTGACTGGCTTATAAGGTTTCAAGGGGGAGCTTAGTTTAATAGTGTGTAGGGAAAGAAAGAGTCCCCATTGAATAGTTTTCATCTTGTCTAGATGGGTCTCTAGGATCATCAAGGGAGAAGAGCACAAGTGGAATGAGAGACCTTATCCAGAGAAGTAGTGACACCAGAGATAGAGGCAAAGAAGAGGACATAGAGAGAGGGAGCAGCTGAGGACTCTAGATTCATGGGAAGAGAGGGACTAAGAGCTGGTGGCCAGGAGGCAGACTTGCAGAATGCGCCCTTTGGTGGTATATACATTATTATATATGCCTGAGCGTTTTTTAAAAAAAAGCTAAAGTGAATAGAGAGAAACACAGGTAACTGATAGTACATGGAAGGGATTAGAATCATTGTAATAAAACAAGGTGTATGATTTGTTGAATATAAAACTGATGATCTGCCCTGTAAACTTTTACTCAATCCACAATAAAAACCTTAAATTACAAAGAAGGAAAAAAAAAGAAAAAAACAAAATCATTCTTACTTCATTATATTTCAACCCATCTGGTGAGTTAGTCGCTCTTCAAGCTCCCTCAACAACCTGCCAAGTTATTACTGGGAGGAGGAGGAGAGGTCTCACCTTTTAAAGCTCTTCTCTGCTAACCAAAAGGTTGGAAATTCGAACCCACCAGTCACACCACGACAGAAAGAACTGTCCGTTTGCTCTCATAAAGATTACAGCCTTGGAAACCTTAAGGGGCTGTTCTGCTCTGTTCCTTGACTCAACTCTACTTCAGTGGCTATGACCCCCTTCAGATCTACTACTTTGAAGCCACTTGAGGGCGCCTCGGTACTGTAACTAGAGAGAGGGACCTTCCCAGACCAGATGTCATGCCCCAGAGTGGTAAATCCAGTGTTCCAAATAGCAAGCCTCAGGTACCTGTTGTCCTCACACGCTGAGCCCATGCCAGAAGTAAGAAGAAACCGCTCTCACCAATTCTGGACACACTTAGATTCTTGGGCTCCATATCCACATCTCCCGAATCTCCACCTTCTGAACAGATCCCTTGTCTTCTCCCTTCTGCTTCTCTCTCAAAGTCCCTCACAAAAGAGTCCTCAAGTCCAGTCCCATCAGGGCCCTACCATTTCTAAGACCATCCTATCTTCCTCTCCTTCACACACGCATACACACACGCAGGTTCCTCATCCTGTAACCAAAAGCCAAAACGTGAAAATACAAAGAAAAATATATGATTGATCTCTCCTAGGTTTAACAATTGTTGTTGGTATATACTATTGAGTCAGTTCTGACTCATAGAGACTCTGTATGCAATAGCAAGAGACTGCCTTGTCCTGCAGTATTCTCACAATTCTTAGTATGTTTGAGCATGATGTCCTTTCTTCAGGGACTGGTCCCATAAGAAAATATGTCCAAAGTATGAGATGAAGTCTTGTAATCTTTGAGTCCTTAGTAGATTTCTTCCAAGACAGATTTATTCCTTCTTCTGGAAGTGCATGGGTTTGGATTGTGGATCCAAGTCAAAAGAAATCCTTGACAACTTCAACCTTTTCTCCATTTCTCATGATGTTGCTTATTGGTTTTGTGGTGAGCATTTTTGTTTTCTTTATGCTGAAGTGTAATCCATATCGAAGGTCGTTGTCTTTGGTCATCATGAGTAAGTGCATCAAGTCCCCTTCATACTCAACAAGCAAAGTTGTGTCACCTGCAGATTGCAGATTGTTGATGAGCTTTTGTTCCAATCCCGATGCTGCATTTTTCTTCATATAGTCCAGCTTCTCAGTTTCTTCACTCAACATACAGATTGAATAAACATGGTGAAAGGATATAACCCTAGTGCACACCTTTCCTGATTTTAAAACAAACAGTGGGCCGTAAGGTCAGTTTGAACCACAAAGTCGGCGGTTCAAACTCACCAGCAGCTCCTCAGAAACCCTCTACAGGGTCTTTATGACTCGGAACTGACTTAACAGCACTTAACGGCAACAGCATCCCCTTGCTCTGTTTGAACAAGTGCCTCTGGGTCTGTGCAGAGGTTTCACATCAGCACAATGAAGAGTTTTGGAATCTCCATTCTTCCCAATGGTGTCTGTTTGACAGTGGACAAGCATTAATTGCATTTTTGTTGTATGCAGGTACCACTCTGGCTACTAACCAAAAGGTTGGTGGTTCAGGTCCACTCAGAAGAAATATCTGGCTGTTTACTTTTGAAATATCAGTCATGGAAACCCCTATGGAGCACAGCTATACTCTGACACACATGGAATTGCTTTGCTATGATTCCAAATCAACTTGACGGCTACTGGTTGGAGTTTTCATTGTGTGCAGACTGTATTGAAAATGGAGATGAAAACACACCCAAGAGCTTTCACCCAGGTTCACAGTCCAGCAGCAATGGGGGTTTTGTGTCTTTACCGTCTGAGTAGGAAGAGACCAATTTTGTGATGAATGCCTACATTCTGAGCCTACAATTCACCTGTTAATCCCCCCTCATAATGTTGTCCCATTGTTCTTCTGTGAAGTCTGCTCAGTCCAAGGAAGCTGTCCACAGGTCTCAGTTTCCCTATAGATCTCGGTTGCTGAACCAGCTCAGCCAAGCACAGGGAAAATGGAATCAAGGTAGATCTAGTGGTGCCGAGAATACCGCAGAGAACATGCTGGCTTTTACGACTTCACTCTCTTCCATTAATGATGAAGCCTGCCCCACGTCTGCAGTGGTGATGAGCTCTGAAGTGCAGGACCTAGCGCTGCCTGGCAATGAATGCCTGGAGGTATTTGGTGAAGCCACAGATTGGGCAGAGGGCGGCACCGTCTCGGTCAGTGTTTAAGGGACAGAAAATTCATCTTGTCAGGATGACCTCATGCTGACGGTGCTGGGGAGAGGCTGGCCTGGGGCTTAATGTGGGAGACACACAGTGCTCTGTTCCTCTGTTCCCGGACAGACTGAGGCTACCGCTGGCAGCTTCCATGGAGACAGCAGAGATTATCTTTCAAGTCTTGGAGCTGAAACTATTTGCAGACGTCTTTCAGAGCCTGGATGCCACTAAGTTGCGTCACTGCTCCTTCAACCCCTTTCTTCATCCTCAGTGTTAGGTTATTTGAGGCTCTCCGGCTCCAGCAGGTGCCTAGGAGAACCTAAGTCCTCCACCTCCTTCTCAAAGACCCTTCCTTACACTCAAGTCTACATTTCGCTAACATGCATGATCTTGTATTCCCTGGGCAGGGTTATGAACAGGGGTGGAGGCAGGTGGGCTACCAGTGCTAGGGGTGGAGTAAAAGGGGGGAGGAAGAGTGATGCCACAGTGGGTGCAGATTCAGGCTCCTGATGCTCCTAATTTGACCAGAGGATGACTTTGGGGAGGGAAGAACAGTAGGTGCGTGTAGGTAACTTCAAGGGTTCTCCGGGCACACACGTGTCAGTACCTGCGGCTTCCTCCCTTCCTTTAACCAAGACCTGTATCTCTGGACTCCGCGACCAGGACATAACTCAGGGCTGGAATGGCCCTTTGGAGACTCCCGGGCATGGCCAAGGCTCCTGGACCAGGGCCAATGCCAGTTGTGTACTCCAGGGTGCAAGGCAGTGGGATCACCCCAGTAGTGGTAGGGTGAGGATGCGGCTCTGCACAAGGTGATCACAGAGGGGCTCGGCCCCAGCAGTCCCTTGACTCTGGGACCTCCTTCTAAGGGTAGGTGGAGTGAGGAGGTGTATGCCCCTCAGTGCGCAAGAACGGAAGCTGTGCAGCTAGCAGCCCCCTGCAGTGGTTGGGTATGGGTGGAGAAAACTCCTTGTTACCAGGTGCTGGGGTGCATTGGGTGGTGAGGCACAGAGCAAAGAGCACTTCTTTCTTTTGTGGATTTGAAGATCATAAACCCTGTATGGGCTTCCAGTCCATATCTGCGATCTCTGCTGACAAGTGGCATGATCAGACGGACAGATAGATGGACATCATTGCCTCTGGTTTAGGTCTAGGGTGATAGGGAAGCAGCCTGTCCTTCCAATTCAGTGCTGGATGGGCAGAGAAGTTAAGCCCACATTGCTAATCCTTTCAGTCTCCCAGAGGGACTGGGCATTTAGGTCCTCGAAACCCTTCCGGAAGCCCCACATGACCTGGTGTGGTAAGGAGAGATCATTAGGGCATTTTTGCTTCCTTTTCGAGGGACTCAACTCAGAATTCCCAGTTCCAGAAAACTGGATGTGCCCGAGACTCAAGAAAGAACGCTAGGTAAGATGAAGCTTGGATGGAGGTTTTTTTCTTTTTTTAAGTTTTTATTTTGAATAGAGTGATAGTTTACATAGGAGAACATCAGCTTTACAATCATCCTACCGTATTTCATTTCATTACAATGATTACAATCCTTTCCATGGATCATCATTCAACAGTATTTGCTTCCAATTTGTTTTTGTTTTGTTTTTTAATGTACACCAAAGCACTCAGGAATAGATAACCATTCAAACAACCGAAGGACACACTCTGCAAGCCTGCCCCCCAGCTGCCAGTGCACAGTTCCTCTCCCTCCCTGAGTCTGGAGTCCCCGGGATCTCTCCACATCATCATCTCTGCCTCCATCTCTGGTGTCACTGCTTCTCTGGATAGGGTCCCACACTCTGTTCTTCTCCCTTGATGGTCCCAGGGTCCTCCACTCCTGGACTGCAAGATCAACCACTCCCTTCCTTTTGTTACAAAATGTCTACTTTTACATTTGCAACATTCACAATCAGTCCTGATAGCAATTATTCACTATTGAACCACAGGAGTCTTATCCGCATCTCCTTTCACCAGCCAGGTCTAGACAAGATGGAAACCACTCAGTGGAGATTCTACCTTCCCCTGCACCCTCTGAAACTAGGCTCCCTCTTGAAAGTTTGTAAACCAGTCACTACCAGCCTTTGTAGGCCCCCCTCATTTTGGGTAGCCAATGAGGACATAATTTTTGAGAAGAGGCATCCCTAGGAGGCAGTGTGTGTGTGTGTGTGTGTGTGTGTGTGTGTGTGTGAACACACCCCATGACACTATCAGAGGGGTGACACCAAATGATTGTCTATAAAATATTTGTGCATGTTTCAGCAGAAATTTATTAATTTTTTTTAAATACCCTTGTAGTTAGTTTTAACAACAACAACAAAAAACGTTTTCTCACCATTATAAAATAAACACGTGAGGGGAGAAAAAGGAATCGTCAGAAATATCACCATAGAAAGCTTGTAAGTCCATCTTCTGCCTATGAATGATTGGAATACCTAAAATGGGGCTACACCGTGCCCAGTGAAGGAGGCTTCCTGTGGAGCCTCTGCATTACATAAGACCATAGGTGGAATCCTGTACAACATCCAGAATCTTCTGAGGTGTGAAATTTCCATTGGAAAGGACAAGTAGACCAGCCTGGAGTGGCTAAAAGAACAAAAGATACTTTTTGAAAGAAAGACCAATGGGGAAAATATAAAACAATAATGGCAGTCCAACTGATTACTACAAGAACAAAAAAGTTGCTCACACAGAAGACATCAAGGCAAGTGGTCAGGTCCCCTCAGGGCAAACACCCTTCCAAGACTAAGACTCAATGGGAATACACCAGCAGACACGCACTCTGATTGGTGACCACGTTCACCACCGACAAGGGGAACTGAGGGAAAAACAGCAATGAAGCTGCGATCTAAGCCCTACAATGTTCAATAGACTCCTGTGAACCTGGGTGGAGACCTGGTTGGCCAGCAGTGTGACAAGACCTGGGGACTCTTGGGCCCAGAGTCAGTGACATAGCCACAGAGGACTAGAGTAGAGAGTGAAGCGTCCAGCTGATAAGAAGAGAGGGCACATGCATAAGAACATCCACACTTGCAGATAAAACCCACTTGACCTGGCTTCAATGACTGGATGATCAGAACTCAACTAGAAGAAGAAAGAAGAGGGAAAAAAAAAAAGATTAATCTGATACAATTTGATGAACTTCACCTACACCTATGGATGTAGTAGCTCGAAAGAGGGAACAAATCTTTACAGCGAGGATCATTCCCACCCCCTCCATACACAGAGTAGACAGGGTTGGGCAACTTGGACATCGGCTACCCAAAATGGGGGGCGACTACAAAGGCAAGAAGTGACTGGCTTACAAGTTTTCAAGAGGGAACCTAGATCCAGAGGGCACAGAGGAAGGTAGAATCTCCATGTAGTAGTATCCACTCTGTCTAGGTGGGGCTTATGAAAGGAGATGGGGATAGGTCTCTTGTGGTATAATAGTGAATAATTGTTATCACGACTAACTGTGAGGGTTGGAAATGTAAAGGTAGAGGTTTTGTACCAAAAGGAGAGGAGTGGTTGACTTTGCAGTCTAGGAGCAGAGGTCTCTGGGACCATCAAGGGAGAAGAGCGGAGAGTGGGACCTTACCCAGAGAAGCAGTGACATCAGAGTTGGAGGCAGGGATGATGATGTGGAGAGATGGAGCGACTAGGGACTCTAGACCCATAGAGGGAGAGGGGCTGTGTGTTGATGACCAGGGGATGGGGGAGGGCAGACTTGCAGGGTATACCCTGTGGTTGGCTGATGATGCATGGAGGGGATTGTATCCATGGCAAGGAAACTATATACATTAGGATAAATGTAAAATGTTCTCCCATGTAAACTATTCACATTAAAACATTAAAAAAAAAAAAAAAAAAGTTTTCATTTAAACCCAAACTATATGAATCAGTATGCCTGCAAAGCTAAGGCTCTATGGTAATTTACTTTTTGAATCTCTGCTGGTGTAGTGGATTATGAGTTAGTGCTAAACTCAAGGTCAGCAGTTCAACTCCACCAGCTGCTCCAGGATTTCTCCCTGGAGGCTGAGGCTTTCTGCTCCGGAACAGATTTACAATTTTGGAAATCTTATACAGGGTCACTATGAGTTGCAACAGGGTCGCTATGAGTGGGAACCTCCTCAAGGGCACACAGGAGCAGCAGTAGTGGGCTGGGCAGAGAGCCGTCATTAGTATCCAATGACAAGGATGGTTTGCATTCATGCATTTGACTACCTGTGCTATAAGCAAGCAATGCTGTTTTTCTTGCTGCTGGAGTTTCTGCAGTCACTGATTTTGTCAAATTTTCTGGCATTTTAGCAGCAATAAAAAAACTGTTGTAATTAGTATTTGAGCATTTTTTAAAGAATGAAGTAGTAATTAAAGAAAAAGGAGAAAAAATGTTAAAGTCTGATCAGTTACTAATAAGGCTGTAACTAACAGTTAATGTAGAAAGATTTTACAAAACAATTTTGTTATTAGTATTCATATAACTGGCAAAGTGGCAGCATCGATGGACTCAAGCGTGGCAACAGTAGTGAGGTTGGCCCAGGATTGGCACCTAACAACAACAACAACATTCATATAACTGGCACAGTGACTACAACAATGGGCCGAAACATAACAGCGGTAGTGAGGTTGGCCCAGGATCGGGCAGTGTTTCGATCTGTTGTGTACAGGGTCACCATAAGTCGGAACTGACTCCACATGACCTAATAACAGCATTCATACAATCTCAGAAATATTACATTTAAGCAATTTTCAACTATAGTTATCACACATAATTCTACAAGTTAAATTGATAATAAACATTAGTAAGGATTCTGTATGATGTAGGATGCAAGGGTGGGAGAAAGATGAGGCTTTCTACTCCTGTAAAGATTTACAGTCTCAGAAACCCTATAAGGGTCGCTGTGAGTCAGATCTGACTCCAGTGCACACAAACACCACTATCACCAGTATGGAAGGAGGTCTGGGTGGGGAGGGGGCCTGACACCATGAGCTACAGGGCTGGAGTCTCCACTGCTGTTGAGCCTTTGAATTTTGTCTGTTCAGTGCTTGTTAGTATGTATGGCTCTTCCTGTATTTTCCCTGAGTACTGTGTATAGAGGAGTCCTGGTGTGGCGCTGAGGGTTAATATGCTGGACTGCAAAGTCAATTTGAACCGCAAGGTCGGCAGTTCAAGCTCACCAGGTGCTCCTTGGAAACCCTATACAGGGTCACTATGAGTCGGAAGTGACTCGACAGCATTTAACAACAACAACAACCACAAGTGTGCCTAGAAGGGAGCTCCAGTAGCTCAGTGGTTAAGAAAGAGCTCAGCTGCTAACCGAAAGGTCAGTGATTCCAGCCTATTAAGAAATTCTGTGAGACACAGACCTGGTGATCTACTCCCATAAAGACTGTTGTGTGCCATTGATTTGATTCTAACTTATAGTAATATAGAACCACAAGGTCAGTGGTTCAAATCCACCAGCTGCTCCTCGAAATTCTACAGGGTGGCTATTAGTGGAAGCCTTCTCGACAGCAGTTATTAGCATAAACAGTAGGGCAGTGGAGAGCTACCCCCCCACAGGGTTTCCTAGGCTGTGAATTTCACAGGAGTAGATTGGCCGGTCTTGTCTCAGAGTCTCTGGTGGGTTGGAACTGCCGACCTTTCGATTAGCAACCATTGCAACACCAGGAATCCTTTCTTCCATGAAAAATACAGGCTAGAAAACCCAAGAGGGTTTAAACCCACTCAGGGGCTGCACTCAGAAAACCTATACAGGGTCGCTATGAATGATAACCGAATAGATAGCACACAAAAACAATAACACCCCCAATGTATATAGATGATACAACTCTTAAGATACCAAAGAACGGTTGACAATGAAAGCCAATGGTATCCCAGCACTGAGAAGAAAGAAGGACAAAAACAGAGACCGGAAACCTGAACAATATACCTAGAGAAAGCCAATAGTCCCAGCATTTGCCTGCACCTTTTAGAATGCTAACTTTGTTCATTACTATGTCTCCAGCACCTAGAGAGCAATGCCTGCCACAAACAAGACACCAGAGAGGTAGTTACTGGATGAAAGAATGAGACAGGGAGGTAAACTAACTGCCTCTTGCTGGGAACCATTCAGCCCAGTGCTCTGTTGAGTGTCACTCTGCCCATTCCTTCAACTGTTTCAAAACTCCACCCACAGCTGCCATCCAGCAGGGATGACAGATGTTGGGGAAGACTTCATGACTCAGACAGAATCTCTGTCCTCTGGGTGCTCCCACTCCAGTAGCAAAAGCAGACAAGAAAAGACACAATGGGGGGAGTTGTGTGGGGAGAGAATCTGTACATATACACGGGGGCACACAAGTGACAGAGGTTGGGTGAGCCCAAGGAGTTCCCTCTACTGATTAGGAGTAGGGCTTTGTGAGTTCAAGGAAGATCTGGGCTTGAGTTCATCTAGACCCCCCGTACAATGTTGAGGAAGTTATTTAACCTAATGTTTCCATTTACCTTGCCTACAAAATGGACATGTCCTCCTCATACTGCAGTATGAGGATGGAATTGAGATAATTCATGTTAAATGCTCAGTCCAGGGCCAGATATTTAATTCTAGCAATCATATTATTACAGTATTATTGGAGGAAAGCTAGGGAGACTGCATTCATGGCCTCTACCCTGGGAAGAAAATTGATAATATCTGGTGAGAATTTGAGTGGATAGAATGAGTTCCTTTATGTGCCCTTTTACCTTAGTCTTGAGAAAAAGGAAGCTTGACAAAATTTCCACAAAGTCCTGACACATTTCTTTGCCCTAGCTTTCTACTTGCGAGGATTTGTTACTTTTGTCCATGTTGATTGACATTTCATGGGTAAACTGAAAACAACTTGACGATTTGATACTTTTTGTCTGCCTCTGAGGTATAGCCGGCAGCTGTAAGATTGATCTCTTTAATGCACCTTGCAGGGATTGGTCAATAGTCTATAAACTATGAGAATGAAGTGACTACGATCCACTAAAGAGATTGGTCAGTTTGTGTCTTCGTGGGAGGGCCACACCCTGAAATTGACAAGGAGTTTGCTTATATAAGTAGTCAATACCACAGACATTTTGAAGAAGAAAAAGGTGAAAGAGGTAAGAAAAGAGAAAAGTCAGAGAGACAGAGAGATGGAGGCAAGGAACCTCATGAAAGAACTGTAACATGAGTCAGGGGCTTTAACATTGAAGATGGCAAGGAGTCATCTGCAGTGTGAAAATGCTTGCAGCAGAACTGATGATGCTAGAGGAAAACTGCTGCTGGAAATGTCGCTAAGAGAGATGAACTAAGCTGTTACAATGACTTTGAGCTGGGTCAATTAGCAAGGATGAGGCCAAGGGCAGGGAAGTCAAAAGCAGAGAGGCCCACACAGCTGAAAGGGAGTGTGCTCGGTCAAGAGTAGGCCTGTCCTCAGGAGGCTGAGAAAGGTCTGCATGGCAGAGAAAATGACCTGCTTGCTTGGATAACGGAGAGGAACTGCCAGGGGTGCCCTGCACTGAAGAAGCTGTCTCTATACTTCAGGGGAGACTTCTAGACTTGTCCTACATGCTTCCTGATCCTGATCCCAAGTTGTACCTTGTTACTTCCTTAATAAGCCATTCACCTGGTGTGGCGCTGTAGGATCAGCACTGGACTGTGAACAACAAGGTCAGAGGTTCAAACACACCAGCTTCTACTCGGAAACCCTATACAGGGTCGCTATGAGTTGAAACTGACTCGACGGCACTTAGCAACAACAACTGTAAGTATCGTCTGAGTCCTCTGTGTCCATTGCAACAAACTAAGTACCCAGCAGAGAAGTAGAGCGTGCTGTGTGGAGGATGACTGATGTCGGAATGGTGAAGACGTTGGGGAATGGAGGTATGTTGGACCTCCACCTCATAAGAACCAGCTTTATATTGATCCTGGTTCATAGCCTTTAGAAATCTAGACAAGATACAGTACTACTATTATGTTATAGGAGTCCTGGAATAGCGCTGTGGGTTAATGCACTGGACTGCAGAGCCAGTTTGATCCGCAGGGTCGCTATGGGTCTGAACCAACTTGACGGCACTTAATAACAATTATGCTACAGGATGAGACTAGAGACTTTTGGAACAGCCATCACAGACATGCGAGAGAAACCTGACCAGGGAGAAGTACAAAAGCTGATGAGATGTCAAGGGCCCAGCTATTGGGCTAAAAAAGCTTTAGTTCTATAGGATCAACACTGGACTGCAAACCACAAGGGCTGAAGTTCAAACCCATCAGCTGCTCCTCAGAAACTCTATACAGGGTCACTATGAGTTGGAACTGACCCAACATACTTAGCAACAAAATCACTAATGTCTGGTTAAGAGTGAAAACCAAAGAGGTAAATGGTGGGGCTGGTCTGGAACTGAGACTAGTCTGGGAGGTTCCGAAAGAGACAAGACCTACGAGAAAGAAAATGCCTACGTGTGCTGTTCAAGAGATTTACCTGAAATTCCGGCACTTGTCAAAGAGCCTGGCACAGAGCCATCACTGTACGCATTTGTTGAACACAGGAAGGACAGACGGAATACATAATGTGACTCTATGTATTAACTTGGTGACAAAACAACTAAAGACAGCTGTGGGGGACTCTGGTCATTGCCATGTTGCTGTTAAATGGAGTAAGCATCATGATTGGCCTAAATCAGTTCCAGCAATTTTGTTCCCCTTTATTCTAGTCAAGGAGACATACAGGAACTCTGGATTACACCGTTCCTTAGTTAAAAAGACAGTGTTTTCTCTCTGCCCCTCTCTTTTCATCTTGGGCTGCTGATGTAAAAGTATGTGTGAAGGTTGCCCTGTTGCAAGCCTGAAGAGACGAACTATGAACAAAATTCCACCATGCTAAGGTTGGGAGAGTGTGAAAACAGAAAGCACCTGGGTCTTTGGCGGCATGACTGAGCTGCTACAGCAGTTTTGGAAACACTTAGCTGTAGTGAACAGGAGATGTGCTTTGGGACTAAACCACTGGCGAGTTTACTGTTAACTTTCAGCTGAAAACATCCGAAGCGGCACATCAGGCAAGCCAATAGCATTGTATAGCCCACATTGTAGTCTACGTAGAAGAGCTCCTGGGAATTGTGTGCAGTAGCATCTTTCAACAGGAAAGGACTGGTAGTCTGTGGATGTGGTCTTGAGAACTTTGAAAAGCAGGTTTATAGAGTTCACAAAGTCAAAACAAGAGCACTTCCACCCATCAACAGACGAATGGATAAACAAAATTGGGTACTATGCATTAGTCAACACAGTGTTGAAGAATAATGATGAATCTGTGAAACATCTCATAACATGGATAAATCTGTAGGACATTATGCTGAGTTAACCGGTCTATCATAAAAGGACAAAAATACTGTATGAGACCATTATTTATTTGTAAAAAGTCAAGAAAAGGTCTTCATGCTAAAAGAAACATTCTTTGATATTTACCAGGAGTGGGAGAGAAGGGCAAATAAATCACTGTTAACTTGGGTTACCTTGGGTGACAGGGAAGGCAATATACAACAAGAGGGAGACTGGCAGAAGAATGGTGTAGGCAGGGAAAGATACAGAGAGGAGTGCAAGAGTTAATGGGAATAGAGGTAAATACTGTTATATATACAACCCTCCAACACCATAACTCAAATGCATCAGTTCTTCTATGAGTTGAGTTATGGTGATAAGAATATTAAAAGTGCCATGGACTGCCAAAAGAACAAATAAATCTGTGCTGGAAGAAGTACAGCCAAAATGCTACTTTGGATGCCAGGATGGGGCCAGAATGCTCCTTGGAAGCCAAGATGGCCAGAGTTCATCTCTCATACTTTGGACATATTCTCAGGAGGGACCAATCCCTGGAGAAGGACATCAAAGTAGAATGTCAGAGTAAAAGAAGACCCCCATCTAGATGGATTGGCACAGTGGTAGCAGCAATAGGCTCAAACATAGCAATAATGGTGAGGTTGGCCCTGGACTGTGCAGAGTTTCGTTCTGTTGTACATAGGGTTGCTGTGAGTCAGTATAGACTTGATGGTACCTGGCAAGAGCAACAACATACACGATCCTGTAATAACAACAATCAACACATAGATACTGGGACAGATACATAAGCTGAGTGGATATGGAAGGGAGCGTAGGAATATACCCACAAATACATATACATACATGTTGTTAGGTGCCATTAAGTTAGTACCGACTCATAGCGACCCTATGAACAACAGAATGAAACACTGCCTGGTCCTGGGCCAACCTCACAATCATTGTTATGCCTGAGCCCATCCCTGAAGCTACTGTGCCAATCCATATCATTCAGGGTCTTCCACTTTATCTCCGACCCACTGTACCAAACATGATGTCCTTCTCCAGTGACTCGTCCCTCCTGACAATATGTCTGAAGTATGAGAGACGAAGTTTGGCCATCCTGGCCTCCAAGGAGCACTCTGGCTGTGCTTCATCCAACACAGATCTGTTTGTTCTTTTGGCAGTCCATGGTATTTTTAATATTCTCCTCCAACACCATAACTCAAATGCATCAATTCTTCTACAGTTTTCTTTATTCACTGTCCAACTTTAATATGCATATGAGGTTATTGAAAATACAATGGCTTGGGTCAGGTGCACCTTAGTCCTGAAACTGACATCTTTGCTCTTCTACACTTTAAAGAGATCTTGTGCAGCAGATTTTCCCAATGCAATACATCGTTTGATTTCTTGACTGCTGCTTCCATGAGTGTTAATAGTTGATACAAGCAAAATGAAATATTTGACAACTTCAACCTTTTCTCCATTTATATGTTGTTGTTGTCAGGTGCCATCAAGTCGGAACTGACTCATAGCGACCCCATGCACAGCAGAACGAAACAATGTCC
>NW_006408674.1:6561045-6561812 GCF_000296735.1 Chrysochloris asiatica
TTACATGGGAGAACATTAGTTTTACATTCATCCTATCGTATATCGTTTCATTGCCATGGTTACAATCCCCACCATGCATCATCCACCAACCAACCACAGGGTATACCCTGCAAGCCTGTCCCCCGCCTTCAGCACACAGCCCCTCTCCCTCTCTGGGTATAGAGTCCCCAGACACTCCATCGTTCCACATCATCATCTCTGTCTCTGTCTCTGGCATCACTGCTTCTCTGGGTAGGGTCCTGCTCTCTGCTCTTCTCCCTTGATGGTCCCAGCGACTGCCGCTCCTAGACTGCAAACTTAATCACTCCTCTCCTTGCTACAAAACATCTACCTTTACATTTCCAACCCTCACAATCACTACTGTATCACAAGAGACCTATCTGCATTTCCTTTCATCAGCCATGCTTAGACAGATTGGATACTACTCAGTGGAGATTCTAACTTCCTCCACGCCCTCTGGATCTAGATTCCTTCTTAAAAGCTTGTAAGCCAGTCAATTCTTCCTTTAAAGCCCCCCATTTTGGGTAGCCAATGTCCACGGCCCATCCATGTCTACTCTGTGTATCAAGGGGGTAGGAATGGTCCTCACTGTAAAGATTTGATGCCTCTTTTGAGCTACTGCATACATAGCTGTAGGTCAAGTTCATCAAATTGTATTAGGTAACTCTTTTTTTCCCCCCGCTTCTTTTCTTCTTCTAGTTGAGTTCTGATCATCCAGTCATTGAAGCCAGGTCAAGTGGGTATTATCTGCAAGTGTGGGTGTTCTT
>NW_006408674.1:6569170-6593415 GCF_000296735.1 Chrysochloris asiatica
AAACATTTTATAATAATTTTTCTGAATTCCTTCTCAGGCATTTCCAAGGCCTTCCCTCCTTCCAGAATGGAGTCCAGGTCTACCTCTACGTCATTAGTCTCAGACATTTTATCTTGTTTCTGGACATGTGCTGATATGGTCATCTGCTTTTGCTTCTTGGACATGTTTAGTGTTTATCTGTGGCCTTAATAAATAATTGAGTATGTGTTTTAGTATTTTTTTATGCTTTCTGATTGCTTCTAGGTAGATGTGATCAGGATGTGGGCTTCCCTTTTCACTCTTCTTCTTGCTTAACTCAGAGTAACTTTCACAGGTATTGTCTGCCTCCCTGGTGTATGGCAGTTGGTATTGGTTCTTGCCTGGATTTTGGTGTTTTATAGAGTGTAATTGTAGCTTGACTATATGGCATCAGATTCTGTCTCTTCTTGGGTAATATAGGGATAGAAAGAGTCCCCCAAAAGTATAAGGGAGAGCATAAAACAGCAAAACAGTACCAGCAAAAAACATATTTAAAAAAATACCAAAACAACAATAACAAAAGAACAAAACTAGACTGAACACTGTAGTCTATAATCGCAGAAAAGGGAGAGGAGGAAGAGAAGGAAAAAAAAAAATCTGTGGCTCTGGTAGCCCAATGGTTACGAATCGGGCTGCAAACTGCAAGGTCAGCAGTTCAAAACCACCAGCTATTCCTCAGGAGAAAGATGAGGCGTTCTGCTCCCACAAAGACCCACAGCCTCAAAAACCCCGTACAGGGTTACTATGAGTTGAAACTGACTCCACGGCACACAGCCAGCCACCAATATGAGTATAACTTTAATGTCCTCTTTTCAGCTTTTGCCTTCAAAGCTGCCTGAGAGATTTCAAGATGCCACTGTTGGTTGTTATGCTGTACCTCAGGATTTAATTTAATTTTCAGCCTGTTTTGTTTTTAAACTCTCTTTCCCTCTCTACACCCCTGTTTTGGCTTTTCCTGTATTTAAAAAGAAAATATTTCAGGGCCAGCTCTTAGGCTAAGTGTATCTGTGTGCATATGTGGTAGAAGAACCCACCAGTGGTGAGGGTAGGGGGTGTCCACTCGCTTAGGCACCACACCCCCACCAGTCACCAGAGTGGAGGTGCGAAAACAGTGGAGGGGCCAATGAACAGATACAAAAAAAAGAAAAGAAAATCAAAACAAAGCAAAACCGACAAAGCGCATTGTCCACCTTTTCTCTGAGGTTCCCGTGGCATTTTTCCGTGGTGTGTCTGCTTGCCCACTTGGCCGTGTTGTTCGGTCTTGCCCAAGATGTCGGCTCTGGTCTGCCGAGCCTGGCAGATTCAAAAGTACACAATTTCTTACTTTTGCTACAAGTTTCACTAGCTATAAACCTTCAACCCTTTTAAATATTCCTATCTCTGTGGTTCCGAGTTTTGGAGCTCTACCCTGGATCTGTTTTCCTGACGGCAAACTTCACTGCACCTCCACCCTAGCCGCCATCAAGCCCTGCTTCTCATCAGTAAGTATTTTAAGTCCGCTTTGCTTTCAGCAAGCAAGTTGTATCATATGCATATTGCAGGTTATTAAAGAGTCCTCCTCCAATCCAGATGCCACATTTTTCTTCATATAATGCAGCTTATCAGATTATTTGCTCAGCATACTGGTTGAATAAATATGATGACAGAATGCATCCCTGGCATACACCTTTCCTAATTTTAAATCATTTGGTGTTCCCTTGTTCTATTTGAACAACTTCCTGTTGATCTATGTACAGGTTCCTCAGGAGAACAATTAAGTGTTCCGGAATGATCATTCTCTGCAATGTTGTCCATAGCTTGTCATGATCCAAACAATTGAAAACCTTCATGTAGTCAATAAATCACAGGTAAACATCTTTCTGGAACCTTCTGCTTTCAGCCAAGATCCATCTGATTTCAGCAATGATATCCCTCATTCCATATCCTCTTCTGAATCGGGCTTGAAGCTTTGGAAGTTCTCTGTCAATGTATGGTTACAGCCATTTTTGCATTTTCTTTAGTAAAACTTTACTCACATGGGATATCATTAATATTGTCCGAAGATTTCTATATTCAGTTGGATCACCTCTCTTTAGAAAATGTATACACACACACACACACACACACACACACACACACACACACAAGGGCAAGTCAAAAATTATCTGCACTCTGGTTATAGAATTTATTTTAATTAATTTAGAAAAGACAAGTAATTTTTTGACATAATCCCTTGCTTTTCAATATCCTTTGTCCACATGTCAACAAGTTTTCATATTACCTTATTAAAAAATATATTTTAGGCTGAGCTGGGAGTCATGATGTATCACTGTCTTCACTTCATCATCAGAGGTGAATCTTCGTCCTTGAAGGGCTGCTTTTAGGGGACCAAACAGTAGAAAGTCCAATGGAGTAAGATCAGAACTATAGGGAGGATGCTTTAACACTTCAAAACAAAGTTTTTGCAGTTTCAATAGTATGGGCAGAGGTGTTCCAGAGAGTCTATTGTCATGCAAGATCACAAAGCTCTTAGATAGCAGTCCTCTGCATTTAATCTGAAGTTTAGGTTCCAGCTCTTCAGTGTGTATCTCACTGTAATGATTCCAATAGTGGCCCTTGAGAATCCCAGAAAACTATAAGCATCAATTTTCTAGCTGATGGCTGACTTTTGGACTTTTTCTCGGTCGGCGATTGAGGATGTTTTCTTTCCATACTCTGCCATTTACTCTCAGGTGCTTAGTGATGAATCCATGTCTCATCACCAGTAATGACTTTTTTAAAGAAACTTTGACTTTCCTTAGAGGATCAGACCAAATTGTGTTTGCAGATGTCCAAACGCTTCTGTTTATGCTCTTCTGTGAGTTGTTTCAGTACCCATCTCACACAAATTTCTCTAAACCCAAGTCTGTCGTGGATTATTTCATAGGCAGAGCCATGCCTGACTTGCAAATGATTTGCCACATAATCCACTGTCATTTGTCTGTTTGACAAAATCATTTAATGTGCACACTCAATGTTGTCATCAGCTGTTTTAATATAATCAGGTGTTGTAATATAACCAGAGTGTGGATTATTTTGACTCACTCTCATACATATAATACACATACATATGTTGTTGTTGTTATCAAGTCAGTTCTGACTCATAGCTACCATATAGAGGATTTCCAAGGAGCAGCTGGTGGGTTTGAAATGCCGACCTTGTTGTTCTCAGTTCAGTGTTGACCCTACAGTGCCACAGGAGGAGTTGAGTCTGTTCTGACTCACAGACCCTGTACAGGGTTCTCCAGAAGTAGCAATTCAAACCCACCAGCCACTCCTTGGTTCTAGTTCCTAGATTCCCAGAATACTCTCCCAGGGACTTTGACCACTCCTAAGGAGCTCTGGTAGCGTAGTGGTTACGAATCGGGCTGCGAACCTTAAGGTCAGCAGTTCGAAACTACCAGCCGTTCCACGGGAGAAAGATGAGGCTTTCTACTCCCGTAAAGATTTACACCCTCGGAAACCCTGTACAGGGTCGCTATGGGTCGGACCCGACTCGATGGCACTTAACAACAACAACAACTCTTGCCCTAAGGACCTCTGGTAGCATAGTGGTTATGAATCAGGCTGCGAACCACAAGGTCAGCAGTTCAAAACTACCAGCTGTTCCACGGGAGAAAGATGAGGTGTTCTGCTCCTGTAAAGACTTACAGCCTCAGAAACCCTGTACAGAGTTGTTATGAGTCAGAACCGACTCCACGGCACACAGCCCACAGCCACTCTTGCGCTATGGGGCAGAATCGACTCAATAGCATTTAACAACAACAACTCTTGTGGAGGACCCCTGGTGTGGACTGTGGGTTCACGTGTTGGACTGCAAGGTCAATTTGAACTGCAAGATTGGCAGTTCAAGCTCACCAGCCACTCCTCAGAAACCCTAAATAGGGTCCCGATGTGTCGGAACCGATTCGACAGCACTTAACAATAATTCTTGTGCAACTTCTGCATCTCAGCCAGAAGTCATAAGGAATAAAATACAGAAAGTGGATCTCCCCTTCTGCCTGGAGCCTGCAGCCTTCAGTGGTGATTCTCTTTGGATCTCCATCATTTGAGTTAGAGTTGGCCCCTCTACCCTTCCACATAAAAAAAGGAAGGCATAGCCCATACATACCACACTCCCTCAAAACCAGAAAACTTCTCATGTCTCCAGGCTATTTTCTTATGAGGGGTTGAAGGAACAGGGCTGGTCCAGCATGTTTTGCAGGTAGTGACCACTCTTGTTGGCAGCTTGTTGACTGTTTCAAGACTGAGACACTGATTTAACATCCATTCCAAGACAATAGAAAATTCCTCTCCATCCTGTTACTTCCTGGATTAATGGCCTCTTGTATTCATGAGTATATATTCAAGTCCATATTGGCCTCTTTTCCTGCCACAAACCTTGCAGGCTTTGCATTAACTGATGATTTCAGATATAGCTTCTCCATTTACATAGAAATGTCCAAATGTCTCAAAAAACACTAGTCACTGGGAAATACCAAACTACCTTGAGGAGCAAGAAAGACTAATTTGTGAACTTCCACATTATTGTTCATTTGCATGTTAATTACTGATTTTGCTGGCTGAAAAAATTTTAACTTCACGTATTACGTTATAGTTAAGATCTTTTTTGAAATTCATTTCTTAATATGGAGAGGCACAAGGAGAGACATGGGCTAAGTGGAACTCTTACCATTGGTATATGGGATTTAATTGCATCATTGTTTAAAAGATGAAATTCTCACCAAAGCATACAAACTAGTGACCGGCTGTCGTAACCAATCACTTCTCTTAATTCTTCTTGTCTGAATCCTTCCATGGAACACCCAGCTCTGAGACCTGGAAATCCCGCTGCTGTGATTTCATCCTTGTACTGTGAGATGGTATAAAAAAAAGGTCAGCTAAGGAGACAGGTAAGCCTGGGCTGAGTCCAAGCTCTACTAGACCTCCTGGCTGGTGACCATGGATGTCATTTCCCTCTCTGAAGCACAGTGACCCCATTTGTGTAATGGAGAAAGCATCTGGCTCACAGCAATGGATAGATTAAATGAGATACCATCCACCAGGCACCTACCACAGTGCCTAGCATTTCTACAAGGGTGTTAAGTAGATGTGCTCTCTAAGCTGGAAGGGGCTCAGTCTGAGTTGCAGACCTCACACGAAGCTGGCTTGGGTGTGCTTCTGCATTTGTGAGGCAGAGGCGGCAGAATGGCACAGCGCAGGGCAGACCTGTGGTTCTGGGAGGTGAGTAGTAGGTAGTTCCTCTTGGCTGGATCTCTGTGTGGTTTGTGAAGTGGGTGAGGGAGGAGGAGGAGGCTGGGGGCAGAGCTGCAAGGACTTTTGTCTTTAGCAACTGAAGAAAGTACACCTCAATTAGGAAGAACTGTCTGGAATGCAAAAAGGTCAAGAACTTTGGAAAAAAGTGGCCATGTCATTTTGGAATTTTTACAGTTGAAGCAAGGGTAAGCTGGGTGGGGTAACAAGGGTGTGACTCAGAACTAGGCTGGAATCTCAGCCGGACTACTTACTGGCTTAGGGGACAATATGAGGTCAGTTTCCTCACTGACAGAGTGTGGATAATATCCATTGTATATGTTATTATTATGAGATCCAGTAAGCACTGGACTGTTAACCAAAAGGTCGGTGATTCAAACCCACTTGCTACTCCTTGGAAACCCTGTACAGGATTGCTATGAGTCAGAACTGACTCTGATTTGATGGCACTTGGCGTTAACCAGTTACCATGGAGATACCTGTAAACTCATGATGACTCCAAATGTGTCAGAGTAGAACTGTGCTCCATCATGTTTTCAATGGCGGCTTTTTTATTATTATTTTAATGTAGAGCATCAGGCCTTCCTAATGTAGATCACAAAGCTGTCTCTGGGTGGTTAGCAGCAGAGCATTGACCATTTGTACCACACGTTGTTGTTACTGTTGCTAAGTGCCGTCAAGTTGTTCCGACTCATAGCAATCTTGTATAGGGTTTCCAAGGAGCAGCTGGTAGATTTGAACCACTGACCTTGAGCTTCAAACCTTACGGTTCAAACCAACCTTGCAGTCCAGTACATTAACACACCATGAATCCCTTGGGTCAGGAAAGCATATGCCAAACAGTTTGAAGAAACCACCACAGTCTTCAAAACCTTTGTTACCTCAGAACCAATGTTTCTTTGGGATGCAGGATTTCAAAAAGGAAATTCTGAAAATTCCATCTTGGACAATCCAAATGTACACAAAGATTGGAGACTACACAGGAAGGTCTCTCATTAGCTCCAGTGTTGAAAGTCCATGTTCCATTATGGAAGGAGATCACATAACCAGGGAAAACTAGAATAACCCTCAGGTATTTACTTCTTTACCGTCTTGCCATCTTCAATACAAACTCTCCCCCATCTAACTACTGCCCTAGCCCTATATCTCTTCCTACATCTGTGGAAAGAGACTGTAGAAAAGCTCCATATCACCAGCCAAAACAAGGCCAGGGCAGACTATGAAACAGACCCTCAAAATGCTCAGCTGCAAGTTCAGGATGAAGCTGAAAAAAATTGAAACAAGTTTACGAGAGCCACAGTAAGACCTTGAGCACATCCCACCTGCATTTGAAGGTCATCTGAAGAACAGGTTTGATGCATTAGACGCTAAGAGTGGAAAAACAGAAGATTTGTGGAATGGCATTAAGAATATCATATAGGAAGAAAGCAAAAAGTTATTAAGAAGACAAGAAAGAAGGAAAAGACCAAAATGGAGGTCAGAAGACACTGAAATGTGTTCGTTAGCATGGAGATGCTAAAGAAAATGGAAGAAATGAGGAGGTGAAACAGCTAACGAGAAAATTTGAAACAGCAGCTCGAGAAAACAAGGTCAAATATTATAACGAAATATGCAAAGACCTGAAGTTAGAAAACCGAAAGGAAAGAACACGTTCAGCATTTCTCAAGCTGAGGGAACTAAAGGAAAAAAATCAAACCTCGACTTGTAATATTGAAGGATTCTATGGAGAAAATACTGAATGATGCACAAAACATCAAAAGAAGATGGAAGGAACATACAGCATAACTGTACCAAAAAGAAATAGTCGATGTTCAACCATTTCAAGAGGTAGCATATGATCAAGAGCCAATGATCCTGAAGGAAGAAACCCAACGTACATTAAAGACATTGGCAAAGAACAAGGCACTGGGAATTGATGGGATAAAAATTGAAATCTTCCAACAAAATAATACAGCAGTGAAGGCACTCACCCATCTTTGTCAATAAATTTAGATGACAATTACCTGGCCAATTAACTGGAAGAGACCCATATTTGTGCTCATTCCAAGGAGAGGTCATCTAACGGAATGCGGAAATCATCGGACAATATCTTTAATATCAGATGTAAGTAAAATTTTGCTAAAGATAATACAAAAATGGCTGCAACCATGCATTGACAGAGAACTCCCAGAGGTTCACGCAGGTTTCATAAGAAGCCGTGGAACAATGGTAAGGGAATATCACTGACAAATAAAGATTTAATTGCCAATGTCAGATGGATTTTGGCTGAAAGCAAAGAATACCAGATATATGGTTACAAGTGCTTTATTGACTAAGCAAAGGCTTTGAATTGTGCAGATCATGACAAGCTACGGACAGCAATGTGGAGAATGAGTATTCTAAAACAATTAATTGTGCTCATGAAGAACCTGTATGTAGAACAAGAGGTAGTTGTTTGAAGAGAACAAGGGAGCACCTAATGATTTGAATTAGGAAAGGTGTGTACCAGGTTTGTATTCTTTCACCATACTTATTAAGTCTGTATGTTGACAAAATAATCTGAGAAGCTGGATTATATGAAGAAGAACGTGGTATCAGGATCGGAGGAAGACTCTTTAACAACCTGCAATATGCAGATGATACAACCTTGCTTGCTGAAAGCAAAGAGGACTTAAAATACTTACTGATGAAGATTAAAGACCACAGTCTTTAGTGTGGGCTGTACCTCAGTGTCAGGAAAACAAATATTCTCACCACTGGACCAATAAACAGCATCCATATAAATGGAGTCCTGGTGTGGTGCTATGGGATAAAGCACTAAACCACAAGGTCCATTTGAATCACAGGGTTGGTGGTTCAAACTTACCAGTCACTCCTTGGCAACCCTATACAGGGTCACTCTTTATCAGTTGGAATCGACTTGATGGCACTTAACCACAACATGTAAATGGAGAAAAGATTGATGTTGTTAAAGACTTCATTTTGCTCATATCAACCATCAACACCTATGGAAGCAGCAGTCAAGAAATCAAATGATGTATTTCATTAGGCAAATCTGCTGCACAAGACCTATTTAAAGTGTTCAAGAGTAAAGATGTCAGTTTGAGGACTAAGGTGCACTTGATCCAAGCCATGGTATTTTTAATAACCTCATATGCATGTGAACATTGGACAGAGAGTAAGGAAGACTGTAGAAAAATTGATGTATTTGAATTATGGTGCTGAAGGAGAATATTCAAAGTACTATGGACTGCCAAAATAACAAACAAATCTGTTTTAGAAGTACAGCCAAAATGTTCCTTGGAAGCCAGGATGGCCAAACTTTGTCTCTCATACTTTGGACATATTATCAGGAGGGACCAGGACCTGGAGAAGAACATCATATTCGGTAAAGTGGAGGGTTGGAGAAAAGCAGGAAAACCCTCAGTGAGATGGATTGGCATAGTGGTAACAGCAATGAGCTCAAATGTAACAAGGATTGTGAAGTTGGTGTAGGACCGGGCAGTATTCTGTTGTGCCTACCGATTCATAGCAACCCTCTGCACAACAGAACAAAACACTGCCCTGCACCAACCTCAAGCAACAACCACGGCGAGGCTCTCCAGGTGAGGATCATTGACTCTCATATTGCAAGTGAAGTTTTCGAGAAGGAACAAAACTAGGATATACTCTAGACACATTACCAACAGCAGTTGGCAGGACTTGACAGTTTTCTGGCTATGTAATGTAAGGGAGAGGGAAGAAAGAAAAGCCCTCCGGACTTACACTGCCAGGACAATAGTCCCAGTGAGTGAGCTACTGGAGCCCTGAGCTGAATTTTGTGGGCAAGCTAATTCATTCAGCTTTTAGACCTTCAGTTTGATGAGCAGAGGATACCAGAATTGTTGTTCGTTTTGTTAAGAGTAATCACGTTGGTTCTGACTCATAGCGACCCTGTATAAGGTTTCCAAGGCTGTGATTCATTGTGGAAGCAGACAGACATCTTTCTCCCAAGGAATGGCCAGTGGGGGCTTGAGCAGCTGACCTTCATTTGTTTCATTGCTGAGACCTTCATTTCCCCTCACGCAAGCTCTGATTATTTATTTCTCTTCCCAAATTAATTTTTTTAATTCAAGATTTTCGTTTACTCTTTCCTTTACATAAAGTTATTATTGTTACCGGCTGCTCAGACTAATTGTTGTTGTTAAGTGCCATCAAGTCGGTTTTGACCCATAGCAATCCTGTAGAGGGTTTCCAAGGAACTTGAACTACCGACTTTGTCGTTCAGACCAACTGTAGTCCAGCGCCTTAACCCACAGAGCCACCCCAGGACTCCACCAGACTAATAGCAGGCCTGTATACAAAACCTGTACAGGGTCGCTATGGGTCGGAACCAACTCGACGGCACTTAACAACAACAACATACAAAGAGGAGTCCTGGTGTAGTGCTGTGGGTTAAGGCGCTGGACTGCAAAGTCAATTTGAACCTCAAGGTCGGCAGTTCAAGCTCACTAGACGCTCATGGGAAACCCTATACAGAGTCGATATGGGTCAGAACCGCCTTAACGGCACTTAACAATAACAGCATATACAAAAGAAGGAAACTGCCTGGTCCTGCTCCAATCTTTCAACTGTTGTTATGCTTGAGCCCAAATAAAGGGATAAAAACAAATGACCTAGATATAGATACTCTGTGTCAGTGTTGATTAGCAAAAGCCAAATGTAATCTGGGGTTAAATTAAAGCATGAGAAGAAAAAAGCTGCTTAATTAAAGCACCAATTTATCAGCACATCTCCCTCTCAACTATTTTCTAAAACAATTATCCTACTTTATGTTTTTGAATTGCGAAAGGAATAGTCAACCCCCTAACTCCCACCTTTCACTTAGCAAAAGCTAGCTCTGCCCTTTTTGAAGAGTCTTTTGGAAATGGTCTCTTTTATGGCATAAGGGTTTATTTCTAATTTTGAGAACACAGTACCGTGTATTGATAGATTCTAGCTCTGCAGAATCAATGAGCAATTAAAGCAAATGCAAGCTCCAGTTAATCAGAGGTGTGGCTTTCTAACTGTTCACTCTGTTAAGTTTAGCCATGAAAACCTGAATCCGGAAATTGTAGTTCAGCCTTAACAAGCTCTAGGGAGACAGACAGTGTAACTGAATCCTAGTTCTAGAGTTCCAACAGAGATGTAGAGAACAACAATAGTAAAGGAGCCCCACTGAGAAATAAATATTTCATTTTATTTTACGCAAACACTTGTATTTCAAGATCGGAGTGTTAAGAGATAAGAAAGTATTTCAGTTTGCTGCCACATTCCTTATAGCTGTAAATCAGCAAGCCCAGCAGCTGTCACGTCCAGAACCAAATGTTATTTTCTAAAGAAAAGAGCTGTCCAATCAGGGAAGTGTCAGGCAATTCATCAGCAGGAAGGACAACTAGTTGCCAAGACAACTAGTCGCTCTTGACTCATCAGGGCATGTTAGGGACTTAACGCTTTATCATTTAAAAAAAAAAGCCTTTTTTTTTTTTTTTTGCTTTTTCTTAAAGGAAGTCAACAATATTTCTAAATTCATGTTTTCCTCTGTATTAAGAGCATTTGGAGTCTTAAGTTGGAATTTAGTATCTATGAGTAGAATACTTTGTTGTTGCTGTTAAGTGCTGCTGAGTCGGTTCTGACTCATAGCAACCCTATGCGCAACAGAACAAAACACCACCTGGTCCTGCGCCATCCTTGTAATTGCTACTACGCTTGAGTCCATTGCTTCTGCCACTGTGCCAATCCGTCTCCTTGGGGAGCTCCCTCTTTTTCACTGACCCGCCATTTTACCTAGCATGATGCCCTTCACCAGAGATAGGTCCCTCCTGATAGTGTGTCTGAAATATGAGAACAAAATCAAGCCACCTTGACTTCTAAAGGAGAATTCCGGTTGTACGTCTTCCAACACAGATTTGTTTGCTATTTTGGCCATCTATAGAATTTCTGGTGTGGCCCTGTAGGATCAGCGCTGGACTGTGAACCATGGGGTCAGCAGTTCAAACCCACCAGCTGCTCCTCTGAAGCCCTTTATAGGGTCACTAAGAATTGGAACCAACTCGATGGCACTTAAGAACAACATGGTACCTTTAATATTCTTCTCTAACACCATAACTCAAATGCATCAACTTTCCTATGGTCTTCCTTATTCATTGTCCAGCTTTCACGTGCATATGAGGCTACTGAAAATACCACAGCTTGGGTCACGCGAGATTTAGTCCGAAAAGTGACATCTTTGCTCTTCATCACTTTAAAGAGGTTTTATGCAGCACATTTGCCTACTGCAATATGTCATTTGATTTCTTGACTGCTGTTTCCATGAGTGTTAATGGTGGATCCAAGCAAAATGAATATATCTTTAGAGAGTCCAATCTAAGCCAGGGTCATCATTTACTTACGTGCACTTGGATGGAAGAGCACTTTGATGAGACCAGGTCAGTAGCTTTGCAAGGAGCACCTAAGAGCACTCAGCTTCCGCCCCTCAGTGAGGCCACCATCTGAAGGCTTGCACCTCTGTGCATATTTTAAAATTGAACAAAAGCAATGTTTCTCATTTGTAAGGTTTCTAATGTATACCCTCAGTTAATGTTAATACTTATATGTGCCCAAATCTTAGAAATAAATATAACTGATATAATTCATTATGTTGTTGTTGAGTGCCCTCGAGTCAGTTCCAACCCACAGCAACCCTCTATTGGGTTTCCGAGGAGCTGCTAGTGGGTTTGAACCACTGACCTTGTAACTCCAGTTCATTATAGTCCATCTAAATTATGCTTATTTTTAGAGGTAAAGTCATTCTCTTACGACTTAGGAATTTTCATTTTGAAGTTTATTTGTGTGGGGGTGTGTGTGAGGATATATAACAAGGTTCAGGTCAGTGCAGCAAACACCCACGAAGGACCTTCTATTGCAGATTCCATTCTAAAAACAGTTCAGAAGGCAGAGAAGGATGACATGGAACCAGCCTTCAAGGAACTCACCATCTAGTGAGGAGACAGACATATAACCACAGACTTACTACAATGGGTTAAGTATAGGGACAGAAGCAGTTGCATGCTACAGCCACCAAGCATGAGCCTATCAACAACATCTCTTCCCCTGTATTTTCAGTGTTTTCACATAAAGAGCTTGAAATTGGCCATGAGGGGAGTAAAAATCAGCAAATACTACAAATCACTACAAAAGGCCTATGGCATGGGGGAAATCTGCTGCAGAAGACCTCTTTAAAAAAAGTGTTAAAAAGCAAAGATGTCACTTTGAGGACTAAGGGGCACCTTATCCAAGTCAGGTATTTTCAAACACCTCATATACATATCACCTCATATACATGGGGAAGCTGGAAAATGATTAAGGAAGATGGAAGCAATGATGCATTTGAATTATGGGGCTGGTGAAGAACATTAACTATACCATGGACTGACGGGAGAATGGACCTGGAAGAAGTACAGCTAAAATGCGTCTTACGTACAAGAATTACTTTGGGCATGATATCATGCTTGGAAAAGTAGAGGGTCAGCAAAAACGAGGGAAGTCCCTCAATGAGATGGCTTGCCAGAGTGGCTGCAACAATGAGCTCAAATACAGCAACAATTGTGAGGCTAGTGCAGGACTGGGCAGTGTTTCACTCTGTGGTGAATGGGGTCGCCTCTGTGAGTCGGAACAGCTTGACGGCCCCTAACTTGATGAAGGACATCTCAGAGAGGTGAGTTGTGAGCCCTGAATCAGACTTTTATGGAGAGGGTTGGGTGGAGGAAGAGGCAGGGGGAATAAAGGATTCCAGAGAACGTTTAAGAAATATAAGCATATTAGTGGCTCTCCGCTACTTTAATTAATATACATGAAGTGTTTGTTAAACCACTAATTGCTAGCATACACCCTAGAGTTTCTGATTCAAATTCAATAAGAATTTGCTTTTTAACAAGTTCTCAGGTGATGTTGATGCTGCTAGTTTAGGGACCATACTTTGAGAACCATAGAAGTAGATGATACAATACCTCCGGTCAGGCCTAAAACTGTGAAGTTCCTCTAGCTCTTCAACTTTCAAAGTGTGGTTTTGGGCCCAGCAGCACCTGGGAGCTTATTATGAAAACAGAATCCTAGGCCTTGTCATAGGAGGGGGAAATCACCACATAGTTACAGTGGTGGTGGTGGTTGTGCACCAGAGAGCTGACCTTTAGATTTCGGGCCCTAAGGCAGCCTCACCAGCCACTCCTAGGAAACCCTATACAGGGTTGCTATGGGCCCACAGCAACTCGACAACACTTAACAATAAAATCAGCCCCACTTCTGACCTTTGCAGTTTAACAAGATGTACTGGGTCGCTGTGAGTTGGAACAAACCAACAGCGCTTAACAACAACAGGTGATTCTTGTACAAAAGTTTGATGAGCATAGCTCATCTAGCCCACTGGTTCTCAGCCCTGACTGCACATTAAAATCACCTGGGGAGCATCTGGGGACTCATGGGCTCAGGGTCAGTGACACAGCCACAGAGGTCTGGAGTGGAGAGCGAGGCTGCCAGCCAATAAAAAGAGGCCATACAGACGTAAGAACACCCACACTTGCAGATGATGCCCATTTGACTGAACTTCAATGACTGGATAAACAGAGCTCAACCCTAAGAAGAAAGAAGAGGGAAAAAAGCGTCATCTGATACAATTTGATAAACAGGACCTACACCTATAAATGCAGTAGCTCAAAAGAGGAAACAAGTCTCTGCTGCAAGAACTATACCCACCCCCTCCACACAAAGGGTAGACAGGGATGGGCAACTTGGACACTGGCAACCCAAAATGTGGGGAGGGATACAAAGGCAAGAAGTGACTGGCTTACAAGCTTTCAAGAGGGAACCTAGATCCAGAAGGCGTGGGGGAAGTTAGAGTCTCCTGTGAGTAGTGTCCAGCCTATCCAGGAAGGGCTGATGAAACAAAATATAGATGGGTCTCTTGTGATGCAATGGAGAATAATTGTTATCAGGACTGATTGTGAGGGTTGGAAGTCTAAAGATGGACATTTTGTAACAAAGAGGGGAGTGATTAATTTATCAGTCTAGGAGCAGAGGACCCTGAGACCATCAATGGAGAAGAGCGAAGAACAGAATCTTACCCAGAGAGGCAGTGAGGCCTGGGATGGAGGCAGAGAAGACAACGTCAAGAGATGGTGGGGCTGGGGCTCAGGATCAGGATATGGAAAGGGGCTGAGGACTGTGGTGGGGGGGTGCAGGTTTACAGGGTACACCCCTTGGTTGGGTGAGGATGCATGGACAGGATGATAACTATGCCAACGAAATGATGGATGATGGAATGAATGTAAAGCTGATGTTCTCCCGTGTAGAGTATCACACAATTGACAATAAAACATAAAAAAAAAAAAAAAAATCACCTGGGGAGCACAGGTCCTGCTTCCTAAGACTTTGATCTAATTGATTGAGGATTAAGCCTGGGCATGACTCTGCTTTAAAAGCTCCCCAGGGAATTTCTAGTGAGCAGTCAGGGTTGAGAACCACTGTTCCAGGGATAACCCTCAGTTAAGGGCTTGTCAGGGTAGCTGTTGTGACTGTTCCATGACAAACATTTAAAAGAGCAGCCAAATCATCACCAGCTGCTGAATATGTACCCAGGACAGGGACAGACGGGTTACTCTGATTCCGAGACTCATGCCTCCCTTGGCTCACCCCACAAACCTGTCTCTGACTCACTCCTCTCTTCCTGCTTTTCCTTTATCTTGCCCTTAACCTTCCCTTCTGTCTCTAACCGAGCGATGCACACTGCAAAGGTGCTTTGACTGTCTAAAGAACAAACCAATCTGTGTTGGAAAAAGTACAGCCAGAATGCTCCTTAGAAGCCAGGATGGCCAAACCTTGTCTCGCATACTTCAAACATATTCTAAGAAGGGACCAGTCTCTGGAGAAGGACAGAATACTTAGAAAAGTGGAGGGTCAGCACAAAAGAGGAAGATGACTGCCACCCCACAAGGAGATGGATGGGCACAGTGGCAATAGCAATGGATTCAAGCATAACAAAGATTGTGAGGATGGCTTAGGACCAGGCAGTGTTTGGTTCTGTTGTGAATAGGGTTGATATGACTCAGAACTAACTCCACAGCACCTAACAGCAACAACAATAAGAAGAAAGGCCTGGTGATCTACTTCTGCAAAATCAACCACTGACAATCCGAAGTAGCACAGTTCTACTCTGACACGCTTGGGGGCCCTGTGAGTCAGAGTCGACTGGTGGTGGTGGTGGGTATTGCAATGGCCCTTGACTGAGTGCCCTGCCCACGCCACACACACCACACACTTGAGCATTCGACCTGAAAAAGAGGAATGAGTTTCTCACCCTATGTAGTGTGTACCCTGAGAATACTCTTCGCAGGTACACATTAGATTAAGTAGTTTGCTAGGGCAGTGTGACCCTTTCAAAGAGCTCTGCCAAATTGCAAGTGATTAGCACTGAACTTCACCAATATTATGCCAAGTGAAAGAAGGCAGACACAAAACCCCCACTTATTGTATGGTTCCATTTATATGGAATGTTCTGAAAGACAAATGTATAGAGACCTGATGTGGCACTGTAGGGTAAGCACTAGATTGTTAGTCAAAATGTCGGTGGTTCAAATCTATCAGCCGATCATCAAACCCTAGGCAGGGTTGTTACTAGTTGGAACCAACTCTAAGGTACTTAACAACAACAACATAGAGACAGAAGGGAATTTAGTGAATGCCTGGGATTAAGAGTGGGGAAAACTCCCGGGGTGGCACTGTAGGATAAGCACTGGACTACTAACCACAAGGTCAGCAGTTCAAACCCATCAACTGTTCCTCAGAAACCCATCAGAACTGACTTGACCGCACTTAACAACCACAAGGGTGGGAAAGAGAAGTAACTACAGAAAGATTGGGAGGTTTCCTGGAGTGATGCAAATCCTCTAGCTGTGCCTGCCACCACCTAACTGTACTCCTGGTCTATGTACATATTCAAAACCATTGACTTGTACTTCTAAAGTGAATTTTATGGCATGCAAATTACACTGCAACAAAAGCTATTTTAAAATAGCAATAAAACGCATTAGCATTAAATATCTACCCTCCTTAAAATAAGATTTTTCACCCTCCTCTTTTTCTAGTAATATGCAGTGAAAAGAAGGGAGCAAAGCCAAGTCAATGCACTTTTAACTTCCTGGTGTGATGCTGCAGGATAAGCACTGGACAGCAAAGTTGGCGGTTCAAACCCACCAGCTGGGTCCCTATGAGTACGAATCAACTTGACAGCCCTTAACAGCAACAACAAGAAAACATATATTTTCCTTGCCTGTGGTTTCAAAATATTTTTATATGCCTTAAAAGTACTCTTAAACCTAGGAAGGTAAAAACAGGAGGAAGGGGAAGAGAAAACTGAAAAAGAAAAGAATCACAAACTATGTTATGCCTGGGGAGTGCCTGGCTGGCCCTGGAAGGCAGGGCTGCGGGAAGGGTTAACCCCGCGGGCGCTGACATCTGGCAGAAGCGCGGGCGTTGGCAGAGCCCGCTCCGCCCGTACCAGTCTGTACAGGGGAGCTGTCCCGTCTGCTGATTTATCATTCCCTAATGTCACGGGGATGGGATGTTGAAATTGTGGCTAGAATGTGAAATACGAAAAACATGAAGATTATGATTTAGCGTCTGGGGAAGATCAGCTTGTAATGGGAGGCATCCCTGGCGCTCGCCTGTGGTTTTCAAGACTTTTAACAACTCCAAGGAAGCAGGCTGGGAACCTGGGCGGGCACCATGCTCCTTGTGTTAGAGCAGACAGAGACAAAGGGGGAATTAATAAGAGCAAAACCACTTCTGGGCGGCGCTGGAGATGGTGCTGGCATATGCCAGGAGGACCAAAGTAAATTTTAATTAAACAGAGACCTGATGTTGAAGGGTAAATAAAACAAGGTGGGGTGTAAACAGTTTAAATCAGGGATTCAAATGACACCTGCGGATGTCTAGACATGAGGTGCATCCTGATAATTTGTAGTCTCAGAAAAGATGCAGATGAGTAGGGTAATCTCCCCCAAATTTTACTCATTAAAATAAATAATAGCTAGGGGCTCCAGAGGAGGGAGGGATACACAGCTGGCGCATAGGGCATTTTTAGGGCATTGGTATATTCTGGAATGGTAGACACATGGTATTGTGCATATGTCAAAACCCTTAGGACTTTACAGCACAAAATAACACAAACAATATTGCTTTTAAATGTGTTTGCCACCATTTCCACTCAGAGAGACCCTGTATAGGGTTTCCAAGGAGCAGCTGGTAGGTTCGAACTGCAGACCTTGTGGTTAACAGTCCATGCTGAAACGATAAACTTGAGTTAATAATAATATATATGGTATGGCACTGTATGATCAACACTGGACTGAAAACCACAAGGTCAGCAGTTCAAACCCACCAACTGCTCCTTGGAAACTACACTGGGTGGAGATGAGTCGGAATTGACTGGAAGACACTTAACAACATAGCAATATTATAACAAATATACAAATGCAAGATATTAATAAGAGAAAAACCAGTGTACATGGATCCAAGTTGGGAGTATCTGGGAATTCTTTGTACTTCCTGCACAATTTTTCTGTATACCTAAACTCAATTCATATCAACCTATAGGCTAGAATAGAATTGCCCCATAGGTTTTCCAAGAAAGAAAGCAGACTGCTGCATCTTTGTGCTGCAGGATGGCTGGTGGGTTCCAACTGCCAGCCTTTCAATTAGAAACTGAGAGCTTAATCACTGTGCTATCAGGGCTCCTTGTAAACTTATGTTTTTGAAAAATCATCTATTTAAAAATAAATAATGAGGACTAGAGTGGAGAGTGAAGCGTCCAGCTGATAAGAAGAGAGGGCACAAGCACAAGAACACCCACACTTGCAGATAATACCCACTTGACCTGACTTCAATGACTGGATGATCAGAGCTCAACCAGAAGAAGATAGAAGAGGAAAAAAAGAGTAATCTGGTACAATTTGATGAACTTGACCTACACCTATGGATGCAGTAGCTCAAAAGAGGGAAGAAATCTTTACAGCGAGGATCATTCCCATCCCTCCATACACATGGTAGACAGGGATGGGCAACTTGGACATTGGCTATCCCAAATGGGAGGGGCTACAAAGGCAAGAAGTGACTGGCTTACAAGCTTTCAAGAGGGAGCCTAGATCCAGAGAGCACAGAGGAAGGTAGAATCTCCACTGAGTAGTATCCAATCTGTCTGGGTGGGGCTGATGAAAGGAGATGGGGATAGCACTCATGTGATACAATAGTGGATAATTGTTATCAGGACTGACTGTGAGGATTGGATGATACAATAGTTAATAATTGTTATCAGGACTGACTGTGAGGATTGGAAATGTAAAGGTAGATATTTTGTAGCAAAAGGAGGGAAGTGGTTGACTTTGCATTCCAGAAGCAGAGATCCCTGGGACCATCAAAGGAGAAAAGTGGAATGCAGGCAGGACCCTCCCCAGAGAAGCAGTGATGCCAGAGATGGAGACAGAGACGATGAAGTGGAGAGAGGGAATGACTGGAGACTCAAGACCCAGAGAGGGAGAGGGGCTGTGTGCTGATGACCAGGGGGAAGGCTTGCAGGGTATACCTTTGGTTGGTTGATGATGCATGAAAGGGATTGTAACCATGGCAATGAAACGATATATACACGATAGGATGAATGTAAAGCTAATGTTCTCCCACATAATTCACAATAAAACATTTAAAAAATACATAACAGCTTGAGTTTGAAAACCAAACCCACTGCCATCGAGCCAATTCCGACTCATAGCAATCCTGTCTAGGATTTTCTGAGACTTGATCTCTACGGGAACAGACAGCTTCATCTTTCTCCTGCTGAGCAACTGGTAGGATTGAACCACCTACCTTGCGGCTTGCAACCCAACATTTACTCCACAGTGCCAGAACTAAGTAGAAGACTGATTTTAGCTTTTATCCATGGAGGAAGCGATGAGCTAGCAAAAGAAACACATTTGTCTAAGTCTTGCATTGAGGGTGTGGAGGATCCTGCTTTGTGTGATTTCTCTCTCATGTACTAGATTTTGCATATTGATTTAAAGTTGCTTGGGTTGTTTTTTTGTTTTTGTTTTTGCATTGCCACATGTCAGCATATCCCCATTTACATGGGAACATGACATTTCGGCATTCTTTATTGGTTACAGAAATAAGTGTTGACAACCTTTCCCTAAATGCTTAGGGCTTGTTTTAATTACTTCCTGTCATATTCAGTGCATCTATAACATTGAGGTTAATAACTGGCCCCCAGACATAGATGGTGTGCTGTGTTCAGAGTTAAAGAGTACAGCTTGACTTCTAAATCTTGAAGATTCATTAATTTGTTCATTCACTTAGAAAATTTGAGGGGAAAAAACCTGCCACAAGTTCTGTACAAAAATGAACAAATCAGACCTACCTGGCTTTCACCGAGCACAGCTGCTCAATTGGGTGATATGGGAAATCAAGTATTTGTATGTGTGTGTGTGTGTAGCTGGTGGCCATCTATAGGACTAACTCTATTTTGGAATAAAACATGTAAATTGTAAAATAATAGATTTATATCTATTATCCCAAACAATAGATATAAAATAAATAGTGAGTTACTTTTCTGTTCAGTAACATTGGGTCGCAGGACTTTGCCCAGAAGTTCTTCAGATAACAAAGACTAATTCCTCTGAAGCACCAATTAAAAAATTGCAAAAGAATTTTTGCAGGGGATCACCCTAAAATGTAGGACTCCATGTAGTTAAGTATCATGGAGTTGCTTCTGACTCATAGTGACCTTGCACAGGGTTTCCGAGGCTGAAAATCTTTACGGGAGCAGAATGCCTCATCTTTCTCCCACGGAACCGCTGGTAGTTTCGAACTGCTGCCCCTAAGGTTTGCAGCCTGATTCATAACCACTATGCTACCAGAGCTCCTTATTTGACCATGGTGCCCCTCATATAAGTGTGCTTTGGTTCAGGGAGCCAGAACCTAGGGCTTTTTGGTATATTTGTTGGTTTACTTGATATCACGGTTTTGCTCCATGGTTTGTGATGTAGAGCAAAGTTGTTAAACTTCTCGAATTTTGTTTCTTCATCTGTAAAAGGATGGAGTGGCCATCACTAAAGATCCTTTAAGGGCCTGTCATGGGGTCGCCATGAGTGGAGGTGGGGGCAGCTGCATACCTGCCAACAACAAGTAGTTCTAAGGTTTTGTCATTTATCTCCATGGGAGAAAGGTGAGGCTTTCTGTGAAAATGCACAGCCTTGGATACCCTATGTTTGTTGTTGTTAAGTGCCGTCAAGTCGGTTCCGACCCATAGCAACCCTGAACAGGGTTTCCAAGGCTGTAAATCTTTATGGGAGCAGAAAGCCTCATCTTTCTCCCGCAGAGCAGCTGGTAGTTTCGAACTGCTGACCTTGAGGTTCGCAGCCCAATTCGTAACCACTCTGCTATCAGAGCTCAGGGTCACTATGGTTGGACTGCAAGGTTGGCGGTTCAAGCTCACCAGCCACTCCTTGGAAATCCTATAACAGGGTCTCTATGAGTTGGACCTGACTCAGTGGCACTGAACCACAACAACAGCAACAATGATTGGCACTGATTTAACAGCACACAGAAACAGCAGCAACACGAGTGACGTACTTTGGACAAGTTACCAGAAGGGATGAGTCCCTGGAAAAGGCCATTATGATTGGTAAAATAGAGGGTCAGCGAAAATGAGGAAGACAGATCCTTGATGTGATGGATTGACTCAGTGGCTGCAACAATGGGCTGAAATATAATACCAGTTGTGAGGCTGCTGTTTTGTTGTAAATGAGGCCCTTGTGAGCGAGAACTAACTTGATGGCACCTAACAACCACACGAGTGAAGTCCCAGGTGTCTTTGCAATGTGCTCCTGTGAAAAACGCCCCTATTATGCGATGATGTGCCACAGTTAAAACTTGGTGTTGTGTTGCTTCCAACTGGTAGCGCCCCAATGAAGGGTGTCCAAGGCCCCAAATCCTTATGGAAGCAGATGTTTCTCCCGTAGAGTGGCTGGTGGGTTCAAACCACATACTTTTCTGTTAACAGCCCAGCACTTAACCGACTGCACCACAAAAGCTTCGGTGTGATCCTTGTTAGACTCAAAACCCTGCCTGTTAGCACTGTATCCAAAGTACAGTTAACAGGCCCCAAGCAGACTCTCCCAGACTCTTACAGGGGCACAAGACACAAAGTAAGAGGACCACCTTTGTGAGCTGTTTGGCTGCTCAAAGTCATTCTTTCTTTCTTTCTTTCTTTTTGGCTTTTTGTTGCATTGATCCATGTTCTGCAAGATTGAGAACGCTTTACTTTTTACCTCTAGATAAATGGAGGATGACCAGAGGTAGGTTATCCAGTAAGCAAGGTAAGCACAGGTTTATTTGTGCTTACTTACTAGTCTATACTGAACAGTTTCACACACTGAACTTATTTACAATACAGCCTCTTCAAATGTACAATTCCTGGCAGGGACTGAGCACCCAGTAAGCATGCTGTGAAACTGTCCAGTACGGACTATTCAGTAAGCACAAATAAACCCATGCTTACCTTGCTTACTGGGTACTCAGTCCCTGTCAGGAATTGTACATTTGAAAAGAGGCTTTGATTCTGGAGAAGGTGCTGTGGGGTTGGGAGAGAGACAGGTGCCAGCCAGACCTAGAAGGACAATCTTTGATGTGGTGAAGAAAATGTGAAATTATTCACTACAGATTAGTAAATAAACCCAAGGAAACCCATGCATACCTCGTTTACTAGGTAATCCGACCCTGAATATAACTGTATATTTATATCCATACCAACTGTGCCCCTGTTGATAGGCATATAAATATACAGTTATAGTCAGGCAGAGCGAAAGTTCCCTTCTTATACAACCCTAACTTTCAGAACAGAAACACAAAACACGTTTTACTTTTCTATGTATCAATTTAAGTTGGTTTTATTCCTAACTCTGATAACAAGGAATTTTATAAATATTTGCTAAGTAAGTACTTGCTTTGCTCCAGGCCATGAGCAGGTTGTTGGAATCCCCCCAACCCCTTAAAAAAGCCAAAAACACAAACCTATTTATTGCCTGTAGAGTCAATTCCAACTCACAGAAATCCTATAGGAAAGAGTAGAACTGCCCTGGAGGGCTTCCGAGGCTGTATCTTCACCGACTTACTGCCTGCTGCATCTTTTTCCCAAGAGCAGCTGATAGGTCAAACTGTCAGTCTTTCCGTGCTTAACCACCGTGCCACCAGGGCACCTTTGCTGAAACTACAGAGAGGAAAAGCCTGGTCACAAAGCCCTGGTCAGACGGTCAGTCTATATAGCTAGCTGTGATAACGTCATAATTGAGACCTGCGGGTGTGGGGGGGGTGTTCTCCAGATAAAGATCTAAACATGCCTGTGGATCCACTGCTCTATAACAGAAGAAAAACTGCTCATATTGCCCCATGCAAGATGCTAATAATAGAAGAAACTCTACCTCACTTGTTCTTTAATGATTCAAGGGTTGTTAAATGAATTACATGCTTATTGTAGAAATTTTGAAAAGTAGATGTTAAAAATCAGTATTGTTGTCCCTCTTCAAGGCATTCACTGGTAACGTTTTGATCTATTTCCTTCAGGTTGGCATTCATCAAGTACTAACTGAAACCCAGATGTGAGGAACTGTGTTTGGAACACTGCAAGGATTAGTTCTATCTGCCCTAACAGAGCCCAGGGAGAGAGACTCACACATAAGCCAGCAACTACTGCCAACATTAAAGAAGCTCTGGTAGCGTAGTGGTTACGAACCGGGCTGCTAACCTCAGAGTCAGTAGTTCGAAACCACCAGCTGTTCCGCGGGAGAAAGATGAGGCTTTCTGCTCCTGTAAAGATTTACAGCCTTGGAAACCCTGCACAGGGTCGCTATGAGTCGGAAACGACTCCACGGCACATAACAACAACTACCAGAAGTAAATAATGATAACCCAAAAGTACTCCTGGGACGGACTTAACTTGGGCACTTCTACATCACTGGGCTGAAGGAAGGGTTTCCAGAGAAAGAAACCCTTAAACTGAGACCTGAAGAATCAAGGGGAGTTACCCAGGAGAGGAGAGGTGGAAGTGGGGGCAGGGGTGTGTGAAATATAGGTTTAGGATGGCTGCAGGGCAGAGGGCAGGGACCTCCATCAGGAGGGGTGATAAGAGATGCAGCCCTGGAGTTAAAGCAGGCCCCACCCGGCAGGGAATTTATCACTCAAGCTGTTACTATTCTGTATCTACAATTTGAGTCCTCTAAGTTTTAATTTTTGTTTTTGTTTTTTACTTCACACTTTAGCTTAAGCATATTTTGTATTACTATAAACTAGTTTCCACCACTCATCTGTCAGTTTGTCGTACTGTGGTGACTTGTGAGTTGCTGTGATTCTGGAAGCTATGCCACGGGTATTTTAAATACCAGCAGGGTCACCCATGGTGGACAGGTTTCAGATGAGCTTCCAGACAAAGACAGACTAGGAAGAAGGAGTAACAAGCTACTTCTGAATCTTTAGTCACTGAAAACCTTATGAATAGCAGAGAAATACTGTCAAATATAGTGCTGGAAAATGAGCCCCTCAGGTTGGAAGGCATTCAAAACAATAGTGAGGTTGTCCCAGGATCCGGCAATGTTTCATTCTGCTGTGCATAAGGTCGCTATAAGTCAGTACCAACTTGATGGCACATAACAGCAACATAAACTAGTTTAGTGGATATATAATATTCCCTCAGGGGATAACCCTGAGGTTATCAGGAGGTTCCAGTAGTTGGAAAATTTGGACTTGGTGATAGAAATGATGCTGGAGAACGAATGATAGATTTCTGCAAGACAAATGATTTGTTTATTTCAAATACCTTCTTTAGACAGCATAAGAGACGACTATACACATGGACCTTGCCAGATGGAACACATAGAAATCAAATT
>NW_006408674.1:6595530-6604291 GCF_000296735.1 Chrysochloris asiatica
CCCAGGATCGGACATTGTTTCATTCTGCTGTGCATGGGGTCGCTATGAGTCGGTTCCGACTCGATGGCACCTGACAACAACAACAACAGGGGATAACACACAGTTTATTTAACTATCCCCCTGTTGTTGAAGATGAATCTATTCAGAATTAAAGAGGAAAAAAGTCTGTTTTCCTTTGCTTCCCAGTTCCCTCTCCTCGTAAGTCTCCAAGCTCTCTACCATCACCGCCCCCAGTTGTCCTCCCCATATGTGTGACCCGATGTGTGTCAGACTGGAACTGCCCTCCATAGAGTTATCAGTGGCTGCTTTTACAAAAGCACATCGCTAGGGCTTTCTTCTCAGGTGTCTCTGAGCAGACTCAGACTTCCACCATTTCAGTTAGCAGCTAAGTGTGCTGTTTGCATCACCCACGAGACTCCTGGGTCTCCAGGTAATAAATAACAAATTGGAAAATTCTAAGCAGAATAGATGTATTAATGTCCTTTGACCACAAATCAGAATTTGAACCGTCTTCCAGAACCCACCTTCTATCTTCTTTTGAAGCTTTCTGCATCATTCAATAATTTGCCCAGTGAATCTTTCAATAATGAAAGTCGAGACTCGATTTTTTTCTTCAGTGCCCCCAGCTTGAGAAATGCTGAGCATGTTCTTCCTTTTTGGTTTTCTAACTCCAGATCTTTGCACATTTTGTTTTAATATTTGGCTTTATCTTCTCCAGCTGACCTTTGAAATTTTTCTGTTCAGCCCTTGTACCTCCTCGTTTCTTCCATTGGCTGTAGCATCTCTACGCTGGGGAGCAAGTTTCAGAGTCTCTTCTGACATCCACTTTGACCTGTTCCTTCTTTCTTGTCTTCTCAATGACTTTTTGCTTTCTTCATGTATGATGTTCTTGATGTCAGCCCAAAACTCTTCTGGTTTTCTGTTTTTAGTGTTTAATGTATCAAACTTGTTCTTCAGAAGGTCTCTAAATTCAGGTGGGTGTGTGGCTGAAGCTTAGGAAGAGAATGGAAGAATGTTAAATGAGCAAAAGGGGCTTTCTCCTTTTTGTTTTTCCTAGTTAACATAACCAAAGAATGTCTCATAGGAAAGGAAGCATTTCTGCCTTGTTGCAAACTAGTAGACTCATCTTCAGAGTGGGTGGGCTTGGCGCTGGGGTAGGGAATACGTCATATGGCCTTCAATTCATTCAGCCTCTTATTTCTTGTGGTCTATTAGACCCTGAGGGTCTGTAACCTGGTTATGAAGGCAACTCTCAGGACAATTAAAATACTAAAAGCACTCTTGAATAAAGAAGTTCTGTTTACGAGTGTGCCATTTACGTATGTGCACATTGATTTTTCTCCTGCTGATTGTGCTTAAAAGTATCTTATGAAGGTAGAATGTTCTAATGAGCACTGATGTTAATATTAATGCCACACCCAACACCCACAGATGCTCGGAGAAGTAAGATTGCCCGTGGACTGATTATTGATTTGTTTCTACCCAACCAAATCTGTTGGAATTCTTTCAGTTACAAGTGACTGAAAACCCAATCCATGTTAACTGAAGCAAAAAGAGAATTTATTGGTTCATGTTACCGGAAAGTCCTTGGGTAGGATGAAATATCAGGTCAAGTTAATGCAGCGGTCAGATGATATTATTGTTGCTGTTGTTAGGTGCCGTTGAGTCCATCCCAAGTCATAGCAACACTACGCATAACAGAATGAAACACTAGCTGCTTCTATACCGGCCTCACTGGTGTTATGTTTGAGCCCATTGTGGGTGCCACTGTGTCAGTCTAGCTCATTGGGGGTCTTCCTATTAGTTGCTGACCCTTCACTTTTTCAAGCATGGTGTCCTTCTCCAGGGACCAATACCTCCTGATACTATGTCCAAAGAACCAGAGACGAGTCTCGCCATCCTCGCCTCAAAGGAGCATTCTGGTTGTACTTCTTCCAAGAAGATTTGTTTGTTCTTCTGGCAGTCCATGGAACTGTCCATATTCTTGACCCTAATTCAAAAGCACAGGATTTGTCTTCCTTATTCATTGTCCAACCTTCACATGCATATGAGGATGTTGAAAATACAATGACTTGGATCAGATGCGCCTTAGTCCTAAAACTGACATCTTTGCTCTTAAACACTTTGCAGATGTCTTCTGCAGCAGATTTGCCTAATGCAGTATTTATATCATTTGATTTCTTGACTGCTGCTTCCATGAGCATTGATTGTGGATCCAAGAAAACTGAAGTCTGACAACTTCAATCTTTTCTTCATTTATCATGTTGTTATTTGTTGGTTTAGTTGTGAGGATTTTTGTTGTCTTTACGTTGAGGTGTAATTCATACTGAAGGCTGCAGTCTTTGATCTTCATCAGTAAGTATTTCAAGTCCTCTTCTCTTTCAGCAAGCAAGATTGTGTCATCTGCATGTCACAGGTTGTTAATGAGTCTTCCTTCAATCCTGATGTCATGTTCTTCTTCATGTAATCAGCTTCTTGGGTTATTGGCTCAGCATACAGATGGAGTAAGTATGTTGAAAGGATGAAACCCTGACACACACCTTTCCTGACTAAACTGTTCGGTGTCCCCTTGACTGCTTCTTGATCTATGTACAGGTTCCTTATGAGCACAACTGAGTGTTCTGGAATACCTGTTCTTTGCAATGCTATCCACAGCTTGACATGATCCACACAGTTGTAAGATTTTGCATAGTCAATAAAGCACAGGCCAGCATCTTTTTGGTATTCTCTGCTTTCAGTCAAGAGCCATCTATCTATATGTCTACAATGATATCCTTCACTCCATTTCTTTTTCTGAATCTGGGGTGAATTTCTGTCGACTCCCTTTCAATGTTCTGCTGCAATCATTTTTAAATTATCTTCAGCAAAATTTTACTTGCAGATGATATTAATCATATTGTTTAATGATTTCCATGCTCCATTGGGTATCCTTTCTTTGGAAGGGCCAATTGGTAGGCCACGTAGTTGTCTTCCAAATTTATTGGCATGGATGAGTGAGCGATTCCCATACTGCGTTAGTTTGTTGAAATATTTGTATTCTGTCAATTCTTGGAGGCTTGTTTTCACCAATGCCTTCATTGCTGCTTGGAATGCTTTTTAAAATGCCATGAGTTCTTGATCACATGGTACATCTTAAAATGACTGAATATCAACTACTTCTTTTTGGCATCGTGACTCTGTGTATTCCTTCAATCTTCTTTTGATGCTTTCCAGAGTCATTCAGTATTTTGCCCATTGCTGTTCTTGTGAAGTGCTGTGAAGTTGGTTCTGACTTATAACAATCCTGAATAGGGTATCCGAGGAGCGGCTGGTGAGTTTGGATTGCCAACCTTCCGTTCAAACTGATCTTGCAGTCCAGTGCTTATCCTATAGCGCCACACCAAGACTCTTTCAATATTGCAACCCAAGACTTGAATTTTCTTCAGTTCAGTTTAACAAATGCTGAGCATATTCTTCCCTTTGGGTTTTCTAATTCCAGGCCCTTGCACATTTTGTTATAGTACTTTATCTTCTTGAGCTGTCCTCTGGAATTTTCTGTTCAGCTCTTTTACTTCATGTATTCCCATTACTTGTACTGCACTACACACAAGAGCAAGTTTCAGAGTTTCTTCTGACATACGTTTTGGTCTTTTCTTTTCTTCCTGTCTTTCTTCATATATGATGTAGTTGATGTCATCCCATAACTCTTCTTGTCTTCAGTAGTTAGATGTCTAATGCATCAGATCTGTCCTTGAGATGGTCTCTAAATTCAGGTGGGGTATACTTAAGATCATATTTTAGCTCTTGTGGACTTGTTTTAATTTTCTTCAGCCTCAGCCAGAACTTGCACATAAGTAATGGATGGTCTACTTCACAGTCGGCTTCTTGGCCTCCATCATCTTTTCCAACAGACGTAGTCAATTGGATTCTTGTGCATTCCATCTGGTGAGGTCCAAGTGCATAATTGCAATGAATAAGTCAACGCATTAGAAGAATAGAGCCAAAAAGAAATACTACTAGTAGCAGTGGTTGTTGTTTCTGTTATTGTTAAGTGCTGTCAAGTCAGTTCCAACTCATGGTAACCCTCTATAGGATTTCCAAGAAGCGGCTGGTGAGCTTGAACCATCAATCTTGCAGTTCAAACTGACTTTGCAGTCCAGCACATTAGCCTGCAGCGACACACCAGGACTCAGACAGTATCTTCCCTCAAGGTAAGAAGGCACCTGCTACAGCTCATCTTGAATCCACAGAGTTAAGGCTAATCAGGGCTCAACCTGGAAGCTCATGCTGCTGTTGCTGTTAAATGCTGTCGTCGAGTCAGTTCTGACTCATAGAAATCCTGTATAAAGTTTCCAAGAAGCAACAGGTGGGTTTGAACCACCGATCTTGTGGGCCAAACTGATCTTGCAGCCCAGTGCTTATCCTACAGCACCACACCAGGACTCCAAGGAAGCTCATTGTTGTTGTTGTTGTTGTTGTTTAGTGCCATCAAGTCGATTCCAAACCATAGCAACTCTGTGTAGGGTTTCCAAGGAGCTGCTGGTGAGCTTGAACCACCAACCCTGCAGTTCAAATGACTTTGCAATCTGACGCATTAGCCCACAGCGCCACACCAGGACTTTAAGAAGCTCATTGTGGTGGTGGTTATGTGCCATGGAGTCGATTCTGACTCATAGTGACCCTGTACAGGGTTTCCGAGGCTGTAAATCTTTATGGGAGCAGAAAGCCTCATCTTTCTCCTGTGGAACAGCTGGTAGTTTCAAACTGCCGACCTTGAAGTTAGCAGCCCGACTCGTAACCATGACGCTACCAGAGCTCCTTAAGAAGCTCATGGGGAGGGTCAAATCCACCAAAGCACATGGCGTTGAGAGTGGAGGATACCTGGACCCCACAGAAAGTCCAAGGTACTAGACTTTTTGTTTTTTATAAAAGAAGGGCATCTAGATCTAAGGGTCTTGCCAACAAAAAAGTCATTATGCCTCAAACCTAACTTTTGATTGGATCTGTATATGAAATGCTGGAGAAGTTCACACACTGAAAGGGCTAGAAAACAAACAGAATAATCTGATATGACCCCCCTTCTTTTTGAAAGATCAAATCAGGTTTCTCCAGGCAGATAACAATGTCATCTGTCTTAGTTACCTAGGGTTGTCGTAAAGGAAATACCACAAGTAAATGGCTTTAAAGAACAAAAGTTTATCTTCTTGAAGTTTTGGAGTCTAGAAATTTAAATCCACGTATTGGCTAGGGTGAAAGTGTCCTTACTCGTCCTTATCAGCTTCTAGTAACTTTCAGCACTCCTTGTTTGGGGGCATCTTTCTCCACCTTCTGTCTTTTTCATCCCCCTGTATCTATTCTGTTCTTTTTATAACTCAGAAGTGATTATATCATCATTAACATAACAAAATGAAATCCTTATTTCCAGAGCTCTGGTAGCGTAGTGGTTATGAATCGGGCTGTGTACCTCAGGGTCAGCAGTTCGAAACTACCAGCTGTTTTGCAGGAGAAAGATGAGGCTTTCTGCTCTCGTAAAGATTTACAGCCTTGGAAACCCTGTACAGGGTCGCTATGAGTCAGAACCGACTCCATGGCACATTACAACAAACAATATTTATAGGTACAGGAACTAGAATTTCAACACATATATTTGAGGTCCATAATTAAATTCATAATGGCTCACGATGAAGGAATCAAGTCTTAGACCTGGACACCTAAAGCATTTAAACCTTAAATCACCTCCTCTTCCCTCCACTCTCCAGGCCAACAGGAGATGGAGACACTGATTCTGTTTTCATAGTCTCCAAGATGAATTCTGGTCTTCCCTGTTTCTCAGGCTTCAAATTCCACCAGAACATTTTAGAGTCACAAGGTTTTATCCTGTGACAGATGACTTCCTTCATATTTTTCTTTCATCTTCATTTTTGTTTCCTGAAAACACTCCTGAATGTTACAACTTGCATTTGTGAGCAAGCACAATATTTAACATATTCTTTGCAAAATATTTCCAATATGAGCACAATATTAAACACTTTTTACAAAATGTTCCAAATATTGCAGCCTCCGTAAAATCCTATTTCTAGCAATTCCCTGGGGGAGATGGGGAAGTGGTAATCCTGGGGAAAAAACACAGAAAGATGAAAATGTGAGTCGTTTCTCAGGAAGAGCAAGCCACTGCGTCTGAGCAAGGCTGCTGACAGAGATAAGGCCTGACGCAAATTTTTACTATGCCAAACAGGCAACAACTGTGAGGTTGGCTGAGACAGGGCAGTGTCTCATTCTGTTGTATATAGGGTCGCTATGAGTCGGTACCACTTTGATGGCACCTAAAAATAACAACAACAGACAGAAAAGGAAATTCATGAAGAAGAGTACAGGCCCAATTACTGCCTTCAAGTAGATTACGCCTCACAGCAATTCTATAGGGCAGTAGAGCCGCCCCATAGGGTTTTCTAGGTTGTAATATTTTCCCTGGTGTGATGCTGTGGGCTAACTCATCAGACTGGAAAGTCATTTGAACTTCAAGGTCGGTGGTTCAAGCTCACCAGCTGCTCCTTGGAAACCCTATACAAAGTCTCCATGAGTCAGAATAGACTCAACAGCACGTAACAACAACAACAGTCTTTTACAGAAGCTGCTGATAGGTTCAAACCCCTGACATTCCTGTTTGACACAAGCATGGGGCTACCAGGGCTCCTTAGAGATCAGACAGTTACTGGATTAGACACAACTTCAGTTCTTACTACAAATATTAGCTGCATAACGTCTGTTCGGTGAACGTCCGACCACATATATACAAGGGAGGTGAGGAGGACCTTGCTTGGAAGGGCACCAGGAGGTAGGGTGAGGCCAGCAGCCAGGCTCCTACACTTTCCCAGGTTTGGTCAGGTCAACATTGTATCCCAGTCCTGGCAAGACATGCAGCCTCTGAGGAAGAGCTGCCACAAGCTTCCTGCCCAGCTTACCAGTAGATCGATGCCTGCAGGGAAACGCGAGGCTACAGTCAGTCCGGTTGGTTCCTCAGGGCTTCCAGTTCCCATCAGGCCCCGTCCCCCAAGTTCCTCAGAGAGAACTACAGGCCCAGAGGCAGTCAATTGCAAGTACAAGTTTGCAAGCCCTAGTCTCAGGGGCACTAACGTTGAACCAGGGCAGTTTACACAAGGGTAACTTATGCATCCAATATATACAGACATATATACTATGTTCTGGAGTCCTGGTGTGGAGCTGTGGGATAATGCACTCGGCCACAAGGTCAGCGGTTCAAATTCACCAGTGCTCCTCGGAAATGAGGAGGTATATAGGCACGATATAAGTCGGAGCATACTCAACAGCACTTCACAATAACATGGCATACTGTATTGGAGTCCTGGTGTGGCCCTGTAGGATAAGTGTTGTTGTTGTTGTCAGGTGCCATCGATTCGGAACCGACTCATAGCGACCCTATGCACAGCAGAACGAAACAATGTCTGATCCTGGGCCAACCTCACTACCACTGCCACACTTGAGTCCATCAATGATGCCACCTGGCCAATCCATCTCATTAGGACTGGACCGCTAATCAAAAGGTTGGAGGTTCAAACCCACTAGCAGCTCCTACAGAAACCCTGTAAAATATCGCTGTGAGTCAGAACTGACTCCATGCACTTAACTACAACAACATGCACTATATACAGAGAGAGAGAGGGAGCGTGTGCAGTGGCTCTGTAGGACAGCTACTGCAAGGTCAGTGGTTTAAACCCACTGGTCACTCCTTGGAAACCCTATATAGAGTCGCTGTGAGTTGGAATCAACTTAACAACAACAAAAGAGCCAAAGAGCCAGTGGTTAGAGCCCTCCAGCCATTCTGGAAGAGGAAAGAAGAGACTTTCTGACCTGCAAAGAATTACAGCCTCAGAAACCCTATACAGGGTTACACTTAACAACAGCAACACATACTATATATGATATGACATAATATGTCATGGGTGTTCAGTAATCCATATCTGTATATAGTATACCCTTCTATGCATAAAAACATTAAAAAAATAGACTTCCAGATACATTAAGGTATCTTTAACATAACAATACAGTGATAATAATAATGTCTTGAGGAGTCATTATAAAGTAGCATCCATTTGTTATTATGAACCATTGTACCTTTATTTTTATTGTGATGAGTATATATATAACAAAAAAGCATGCCATTTAAACATTTTCTACATGTACAACTCAGTGACCACAACTCGTCTGTTAGTTTGTCGTACTGGGGTGGCTTATGAGTTGCTGTGATTCTGGAAGCTATGCCACCAGTATTTTAAATACCAGCAGGGTCACCCATGGTGAACAGGTTTCAGATGAGCTTCCAGATGAAGGCAGACTAGGAAGAAAGAGTGACAAACTACTTCAGAATATTTAGTCACTGAAAACCTTATGAATAACAGAGAAATACTGTCCGATATAGTGCCAGAAAATTAGCCCCTCAGGATAGAAGGTACTCAAATGCAATTGGAGAAGAGCTGCCTCCTCAAAGTAGAGTTGACCGTGACTATGCGAATGGAGTAAAGCCCTTGGGAGTAAAGTCCGTGGAACCTTCATTTGCTGATGGGGCACAACTCAAAATGAAGAGAAACCACTGTAAACATCCATTAATAATCAAACATGAAATGTACGAAGTATGACTCTAGGAAAATTGGAAATTGTCAAAAATTAAATGGAATGCATACACATCGATATCTTAAGCATTAGTTAGCTAAAATGACTGGTATTGGCCATTATGAATCTGACAACCACATGGTTCACTATGCAG
>NW_006408674.1:6606852-6612067 GCF_000296735.1 Chrysochloris asiatica
AATAATGAGGTTGGCCCAGGACTGGGCAGTGTTTCGTTCTGTTGTACATCGGGTCACTATGAGTCGGTACTGATTCGATGGCACCTAACAACAACAATATCTCAGTGGCATCTACCCACCAAGTAATGGTTCCTGGTAACCACTAATATACTTTAGACTCCATCCATTTGCCTATTGTAGCTATTTCTTTCTTATTTATTTTTTATTATCCCTTCTTTTTGTTTTAACTGCCTTCCAAGTCACCCAAGGTAATACATGTTGAACCTCTATCCAGTGAATAATTCTCCCTTTTTCTCTCTCTCCTGGTAACCATGTTTCTGTTAGCATGAAAACCTTTTCTTGACTTTTTTGAATAGGGGGGTCTTATAAAATATTTGCCCTATTGTGATTGACTAACTAATTTCAATCCTGCAGATTTATCATGTTATGAGATGATTGACAGATTGTTTTTCACAGTATTCCACTGTGTGCTTGTGCCAAAATTTGTTTAACCAAGTTGGAATCGACTTGACGGGAATTAACAACAAGCATCTTTTTGCTTATGTCACTAAAGATGAAACGAACATGGATATGCAGATATCTATTTGTGTCTTGGCTCTTACTTCTTGATGATATATATCAAGAAGAGATTGCTGGGTCATATGGTATTTCTATTTCCAACTTTTTGAGAAAGCCCCATAGTTTTCTCCAGTGGTTGCATTTTGGAAGGGGCAAAAATATGGATCTCTTCCAATCAGTTGTCCAGGTAGCTGCCTTCCAAATTTCTTGGCATAGATGAATGAGTGCCTCCAGCGCTGGATCAGTTTGTTGAAATTTTTCAACTTGTATTCTATCATTCCTGGAACCTTGATTTTCGCCAATGCCTTCAATGCACCTTGGACTTCTTCCTTCAGTATCATTGGCTCTTGATATGCTATCTCTTGAAATGGCTGTTTATGGACTATTTCTTTTTGGTATAGAGACTCTGTGTATTTCTGCCATCTCCTTTTGATGCTTTCTGCATCGTTCGATATTTTGTCCATAGAATCCTTCAGTATTTCATTATTTTCTTCAGTTCTTTCAGCTTGAAAAATGCTAAGTGTGTTTTACCCTTTTGGTTTTCTAAATTCAGGTCCTTTGTGCATTTATTTAATTGTACTATTTGGCCTTGTCTTCTCAAGCTGCCCTTTGAAATTTCTGTTACGCTCTTTTACCTTCTCATCTCTTCCATTTGATTTAGTATCTCTATGCTGGAGAGCAAGTTTCAGTCTCTTCTGACATCATTTTGGTCTTTTCCTTCTTTCTTTTCTTCTTAATGACCTTTTGCTTTCTTCCAGTAGGGTGTTCTTGATGTCATCCCACAACTCTTTTGATCTTCAGTCATTAGTGTCAAATGCATCAAATCTGTTCTTGATATGATCTCATAATTCAGGTTGGATATGTTCAAGGTCATAGTTTGGCTTTTGTGGACTTGTTTACATTTTTTCAGCTTCAGGCTGAAATTGCATAGGAGCAATTGATGGTCTGGCCCATGGTCTGACCCTGTCCTGGTATTGGCTGACGATGTGGAGTTTTTCCACCATCTCTTCGCACAGTTGAAGTCAATTTGATTTTTTTTTTTTAATGTTTATTGTGAATTATGTAATAGTTTACATGGGAGAACATTAGCTTTCATTCATCCTATCATATATTGTTTCATTGCCATGGTTACAATCCTCTCCATGCATCATCAACCAACCAAAGGGTATACCCCACAAGCCTGCCTCTCTGTCAAAAGCACACAGCCCCTCTCCCTCTCTGGATCTAGAGTCCCCAGCCGCTCTATCTCTCCACGTCATCATCTCTGTCTCCCTCTCTGGTGTCACTGTTTCTCTGGGTAGGGTCCCACACTCTGCTCTTCTCCTTTGATGGTCCCAGGGACCTTTGCTCCTGAACTGCAAAGTCAACCACTCCCCTCCTTTTGCTACAAAATATCTACCTTTACATTTCCAACCCTCACAGTCAGTCCTGATAACAATTATTCACTATTGTATCACAAGAGACCTATCCCCATTTCCTTTCATCAGCCCTGCCCAGACAGATTGGATACTACGCAGTGGAGATTCTACCTTCCTCCATGCTCTCTGGATCTAGGCTCCCTCTTGAAAGCTTGTAAGCCAGTCACTTCTTGCCTTTGTAGCTCGCCCCTGCCCCCCGCCGGCCTTTTGGGTAGCCAATGTCCAAGTTGCCCATCCCTGTCTACCCTGAGTATCGAGGGGGTAGGAATGGTCCTCACTGTAAAGATTTGTTCCCTCTTTTGAGCTACTGCATCCATAGGTATAGGTCAAGTTCATCAAATTGTATCAGATTACTCTTTTTTTTTTCTTTTCTTTCCTCTTCTAGTTGAGTTCTGATCATGCAGCCATTGAAGCCAGGTCACGTGGATACTATCTGCAACTGTGGGTATTCTTGTGCATATGCCCTCACTTCTTATCAGCTGGACACTTCACTCTCCACTCTAGTCCTCTGTGGCTATGTCACGGACTCTGGGCCCTGTATAGTGTTTCCAAGGAGCAACTGGTGACTTTGAACCACAACCTTGCGGTTCTTACCAACCTTGCAGCTGAGTGCTTATCCTACAGCACCACACCACACAAAATAAAAAAACTGCTAAGCAAAACCAGGGAGAGGGAAGATATAAAAAGAAGGGGACTAGAGAGTAGTAAAGAAAGATCAAGAGTAAAAAAAAAAGAAGACGATGAAGGAGAAAAGAGAAACAGAAGAAGAAAACAAACTACAGACAGAAAAGATACAAAGCAAAGGAAGGGAAAGAGAGGGAGAAGGAAGACTAATCAAACTTAACTGATGAAAGGGGGGAAAACAGAACAGTGCAGGCGCTGGATCCAGAGAGGAGGCAGCTCTGAGGGGCTCCTGCTAGTGAAAGAGTTCAAGAGCAGGGAGATGGCAGCAGGCCCTTGGTGTTGTCTGTCAGGACCAGTAGTCCAACCATGAGGACTCCTGCTAGTCCAAGTTTGGCCTGTAGATATGCATATCTAGAGCAGAGCCTGCTCAAATCCAGGCACCAAGATGATACAGCCAGCGCCCACCTTAGTCTGGTTCAGTCCACACCTGCACAGCTCTGAATCCCCAGACAGCAGGGCTGCACTGGGATGAATGCGGGTGGGGACCAGCCACACCTACAGTCACCAGGGGAGCAAGGGGAACAAGAAAGTATCACAACTTTCCTGTCCCAGTTGCCCCAGTGAATCTGTACTGCCAGGCTGCTGTCTGTCTCCAAAGCTGCCTGCAAAAGTTCAAAATGGCCAAGCCGCAACTGGTAAGGTGACCGTTCACCAGTCTCTCTCCTTTCTTCATCGTTCCTGCTCTTATTCTCTGCCAGAAACTATCCAATCCACTTCTCTAACCTTTTCTCTGAAGCTCAGGGCTCAAGATTATCATGTGTGTCTGTTTCATTTGGTCTCCCATATCTTTGTTGTAGAGGGTCTGCATGTAACGTGTCTGCCTAGTCCACCATCTTGCCAGAACTCCCTTGAATTTTAATACAGTAGACTTTATGGGGGTTGCATTCATAATTGTGGGGTTGTATATATGCAAGTCAGACATTCATGGCTTGGAAGACTACCAGTAAGTAAAGCATATGATTGTTGCCAAGAATTTGATCTAGAACCTCCCTTTAAGCTTCTCCTTGGCCTTTATTTGTTCACAAAGGTGGAGCTTGTCCAGGTGAACCTACCTGACTAAAGCTGTGTGGGAGCCTATGACTGACTGCGGAAAGTGTGTCCTTTCAGAGCTATTCACAGTTCTCAGCCTAAATGAGGATGCCCACTGTCACAGACCCCATGGACAAGCAGGCTGTCCATTCGTTTGCAAGGTAAATTTCCTGTTCTGTGCAGACACACAGCGTAAGACGTTCTAAGGAGCTCAGGAGGCTGGAAGTCACTCTCTCCACACCATTTCACCTGATTTTCTCCTATGATGACTGGCTACCTAGTCTGCATAGCATATCTTCTTTGAAATCAAGCTTCTCCAAGAGAAGGGTTAGAGGGGGAGATCACTAGAGGGGGAGATGACTTAGGGCTCATGAACAGCCACCATCTGTTTGTTAGCTAAGACTTAGAGCCCGTGTGCTTCCCAGGTCTGGGCACCTTCTCTCTCAGGCCATACCTTGCTCACCTTTGACTGGCCACATCCTGCTAGAAAGGCAGGAAGTGGAGGGAAGAATGTTTGCTGAAGCCTTTATGTGTAGGAATTTCCAAAGGACTAAGTTGAAGCCCTGACTCCTTGTATTAACTAGTTGAGTAGGTTTGGGAGGCTTTCTTTCTCTCTTGGCCACATTCTCCTCAGTTATACAATAGAGACTGGGAAAGATGAGTTCCACAGTCTTTTTTGTTTATGACGCTCTGAGATAGCACAGTGAGCACAAAATCATGTTATCTCAAAGTCAGTGTTCTAAGAGGACATGTGAAAACTTGGCATGGTTGGATTTTCTTTTTCTCCTCAGCATTGTAACACAATGCCTGCAAGTGATGTGTATCTCTTTTCCCATCTCTGAGGGCACTGATGGAATGAGTAAGGAGCCAGGGTTGGATTAACCAATAAACAAGGTAAGCATGTATTAGGGCATCAACAAAACAGGGGTACTAGTTGTCCAAGACAAAGGTCCGTGGATGCCAGGCAAGCAGGCCATAAAGAAAAGTGTGTGCCATGTGGAAGGGAACTGGCAGGACACTAAATGAAACTGATCCTAGTTCCGGTGTGTGAGAATGGTCTCGCTGGAAATAAAGTTCATGCAACATGACTAGGGGCCCCTATGTTTAAGATTGTTTAAATTATGAGGCCCCTACTAATTCAACACCTTCACTGACACCTGTCTCCTACAGTCCCCTCTGTGTAATTGGACTCCTTATCTCAGTAGGTCTCCTGGATGTATAGTATTTTTTTCTAGTAAACATATGATAGGGGTGAGCTGTCAATTTTTAAAAAATTTTTTAAGTTTTTATTGTGGATGAGTGAAAGTTTACAGGGCTAATCATCAATTTTACATTCAACAAATCATACACCTTGTTTCATTACAGTGATTACAATCCCCTCCATGTACCATCAGTCAACGGTATTTCTCTCTAGTCACTTTAGCTCTTTAAAAAAAAATAAAACAAACACTCAGGCATATATAATAATTTACACCACCAAAGGGCACATTCTGCAAGTCTGCCTCCTGGTCGCCAGCTCTCAGTCC
>NW_006408674.1:6612967-6658590 GCF_000296735.1 Chrysochloris asiatica
TTCCCTTTGAGTTTCAGTCTTAGAGGGGGATGAGCTGTCAAATTTAACTATTGCTGCATTCACCAAATATGTAACTGGATCCAACTGGGCAAAGATAGTTTATGTTACTAGATAATAGGTCTCTGGTTCATTTTGAGAGAACTATCTTGTACACCCATGTCTGCTGATCCAGCAGCTCTAGCCAGGAGGGCCAGCAGTGCTTTAGCATGATAAGAACACAAGGGTATGTTCTTGTGCACATCTTGGTAAACAAACAATGGGAACTCCAGTCCCAGATGACATGTGAAAGCAAGGAAACTGAAATAAGTTGACCATTGCAATGAATTCAGTCAAATAACCTTTATGTACAGAGTTATGGCCTAAGTTTTGCAAATACTATTTATACTTTAACTTTAAAATATGTTTGGAATTTATGTGGATGCTATCTAGCATATGTTTAATGTAACACAAACATGGGCAATCATTTAATATGAAAATAGCAAATGTCCAAAACTACTGGAAATATTATTTGCCTAAACCAATGTTTTCATTTTTATTGTTTGTCACATAGGACACAGTGCTGATTTTAGTTCTCTAGAATTGTTACAACAGAAATATCTCAAATGGCTTTAACAAATAGAAACTTATTTTCTCCACTGAGGAGGCCAGAAGTCTGAATTCAGGCACCAGCTTTAGAGGAGGACATTCTCTCTGTTAGCTCTGGAGACTTCCATGTGTGTTGGCTTCAATCTAACCTGGGCTTAGGAGGGTCTCTTAGCTGAGAGCACAGAGACCCTGGGTCCAAAGGATTCACTTGTTCCCTACTCTTCTTTCTTGGTGTTAGAAAGCCTGGCCTTCCATCCTTGCTTCACAACAAAAGGCAATGCAGGCCTCACCCCAGGCCAACTCCCCTTACATATGATCAGGACTATGCCCTCCAAAGAATGTTACATCCCACCCTAGTCCCCTGACAACAGATTGGCTGATAACATCAGATCACTTATAAGTGCTATTTATTTTTACTATCTCAACTTGTAACTATGACAATATATGACTTACCCTCATATGTTGTCATATTTAAACTGAAGACATAGTTTTGGCTTAACTCATAAAATGGAAACACAAATTAATGAAGACCATCAGTATTGGAAAGTCATTTTGCAACACATTTTTGTTGTTATTAAAACCATTGCTGAAAGTGGACTATATTTTTGAGGACAAAATGAACTGTTTAGGTGCCAAGAAAATGGAAGTTTGGGGGGTTTACTTAAATTTGTTGTTGATTTTGATCCATTTTTAAGCAGGTCACATCTCAAAATTTTATAACTCAGGAAAAGGGCAACATGAAAACAATGTGACATTACATAACTGAGAACCATGGTCCAACCAAGTTGACAAACATAGTTTGGGGGAACACAATTCAATCCAAAATCATGCTTAGTATTACTGTATATGCTAGTATGTATCTATGGAGTCCTGGTGTGGCGTTGTAGGCTAAGGAGCTGGACTGCAAAGTCAGTTTGAATAGCAAAGTTGGTGGTTCAAGCTCATTAGCCATTCCTTGGAAACCCTACACAGGGTCGCTATGGGCCAGAACGGACTCTATGGCACTTAACAACAACAATTCTATCTATGCTAATGAGGTATTAGACATATTAAGAGAATTTAATATTCAGTGTTTATCATGCAAAATTTGTGTTTTGTAACAAAAGTGTGTTTCTAAATTTGTCTTCCAAGAAAGCAACAAAGGGTGTTGGTTGATCAGAACATTACATTGATATTTTATTAGTATATTTACACATCTCAATGTAAAGAAATGGAACAGTTCCCTGAGGAAGTAAATTAAGTGAATATTTAGATAATAAAATTAATACAGATGTATTTTATTTTCTGTTTCCCCTCAGAGTGACTTTCTTTACAGAAACTGATTTTGTTAAAACTTGAAACGCAAACTTACTGATCCACAAGTGTTTCTATTATTATATCAACTATATACATATCTTTGAATATGGGACTTAAACAATTCTGCAAAAAAATAAAATGTACACTTTATAATTTTTGTATCTGATAACAATTATGTTTTCGTTCGACTGATTGGGTATAATCTCATATTCAGTTTTCGCCCATCAAATAAATACGAACATGCCAGTAGCACTGTAATCATGAAACTTGTGACGTATCTGGTCCTGTCCGGTACAAATTAAACCAAAGCACATCTTCAGATTGAGACACCCCCCCCCCCCCGATCTGTATCATCGTCTTCACAATCACTCTCATCCCTTCTGCTGTCAGCAGTAGCCCAATGAACAATGAAGACCTAGCATCAAAGGACAGAAAGCGAGTGTCTGCGTTTTAAGTATTATTGCAAGGGGGAAAACAACCATAGCGACTCTGTATAGGATTTCCGAGGAGCGATTAGTGAGTTTGAACCACTGACCTCGCAGTTCAAACCGACATTGATATAGATATGTGTGTGTGTATATGCATGTATATCTCAAATGTTGTTGTTGTTAAGTGCCATCAAGTCTGTTCTGACCCATAGGGACCCTGTTTAGGGTTTCTGAGGAGTGGCTGGTGAGCTTGAACCAACCTTGTAGTTCAAACAGACTTTGCAGTCTAGCGCATTAACCCACAGCACCACACCAGGATTACATTACTCAAATAGCCAATTGGAATTTGTGAGTAATCAGAGGAGCGTTTGTTGTTAAGTGCTGTTGAGCCAACCTTGCAGTTCAAACTGACTTTGCAGTCCAGCGCATTAACCCACAGTACCACACCAGGACTCCACAGTGTTTAGGATCCTGATATGCTTCCTTTGTACTGATAGGAGACCTGAGGCTCAGTTGAATTTAGGGACCATTTCAGATCTTCCACAAGGTGTAAAGTACCATATGGAGGACACATGTTGTTGTTAAGTGCCATCGAGTCATTTCCAACCCATAGTGACCCTGTATAGGGTTTCCAACGAGCAGCTGGTGAACTTGAACTGCTAACCTTGCAGTTCAAATGGCTTTGCAATCTGGCGCATTAACCCACAGCGCCACACCAGGATATAGAAAATACAGCTTCTAGCTAGGAGACAACTTCTGTAGCTAATCTAGCCTGGTAATTACTCAGTGTTCCTCCTTTTTCTTGTCTACTTCCAGATCTTTGCACATACTGTGTCCTCAGCCTGGAATCCTGTATCTTTATCACATGTCACTACAAACTACAACCCTGTGTGCAACTATACACCCTGTGCCGCACATAACTCCAGCCCAGAATAAGCTGCTGCTGAGTTGATTCTAACTCATGATCCCCCCGTGTGTGTCAGAGGACAACTGTGCTCCATAGGTTTTCCGGCAGTTGATTTTCTAGAATTCAATCACCAGGTCTTTCTTCCAAGTCTCCCCTAGGTGGATCGGAACCACCAACATTTCAGCTATCAGTGGAGCACATTAACCATTTCACCACCCAGACACTTTGTATGATTCTAGAATATCTACTTATAAAGAATTAAAAAACAAAGATGTCACCTTGAGAACTAAGCCATGCTATTTCCAATCACCTCATATGCGCGCGAAAGCTGGACAATGAATAAGGAAGACTGAAGAAAAACTGACACATTTGAATCAGTGTTGGAAGAATCGTGAAGGTACCACCATGGATTGCCAGAAGAACAGACAAATCTTGGAAGAAGTACATCCAGGATGCTCCTTAGAAGCCAGGACGGGGAGACTTCATCTTACACACTTTGGACACATTGCCAGGATGGTACAGTCCCTGGAGAATGACCTAATGCTTGGTAATGTAGGTGGTGGAGGTGCGGTGCCGTGGAGTCGGTTCCGACTCATAGTGACCCTGTATAGGGTTCCGAAGCTGTAAAATCTTTACAGGACCAGAAAGCCTCATCCTCCTTCTGCATAATGGTAGTTTAGAACTGCTGGCCTTGAAATGGTAGAGAATCAGCCCTGAAAGAGAAAGACCCTCAACAAAATGGGCTGACACAGTGTCTGCAACAAGGGGCTCAAACAATGCAACCATTGTGAAGATGGAGCAGGACCAGGCAGTGTTTCATCCTGTTGTGCACAGGGTCACTGTGAGTCAGAACTGACTCAACTGAACCTAAAAAAACAAACGGTGTTCTCAGAAATGGGCAGTGCGCAACCTGTACGATTGTACAGCATGGCAGTGCCTGCTACCCACACTCCATTCCTTTGCTTTGGGCATAACTCACAATCTCCATTTTCAGCTGACTCTTTTACCTTTCCTTCTTCTTTCTCTCTCTCTTCCTTCCCTCTCTTTCTTTCCTTCTCTCATATGGACTGAACCCCTATTGGAAACCCTGTACAGGTTCGCTAAGAGTTGGAACCAACTCAATGGCACTTAACAACAACAACAAAACTAGGGGGACAATGGTTAAGTACTCAGCTGCTAACCAAACACCTGGCAGTTCCAACCCACCAGTAGCTCTGTGGGAGAAAACACTTGGCAATCTGTTTCCATAAAAATGTGTTGTTGCTGTTGTTAAGTGCCATTGAGTCAGTTCTGACTCATAGCGGCCCTGTATAAGGTGTTTGAGGAGCGACTGGTGAGTTTGAACTACCAATCTTGTGGTTCAAACCAACCTTATGGTCAAGTGCTCATCCATGGCAGGAAGGAAGTCCTGTGTACCGGTTCTACCCTGGCCTGTCAGGTCAGGATGTGTCACGGTTAATCTGAAGGCACATAACAACACTACTTTGTATCAGGAACTCCAGTGGCATCCCTAAGGGGGTGTGGGATGTGGACTGAACCAGGTGACTAGGTCAGAGGAAATTACACCAGAATGACTGTCTATAAAAGTTTTGTGCAGTGTTTCAGCAGAAATTTGATATTTTTTAAAACAAAAATATCCCTATAGTTACTTATAGGAGTCCTGGTGTGGTGCTGTGGGTTAACATGCTGGACTGCAAAGTCGATTTGAACTGCAAGGTCAATGGTTCAAGTTTACCAGCTGCTCCTTTGAAACTCCATACCGGGTCACTATGGGTCAGAACCAACTCGATGGCACTTAACAACAACGATAGTTAGTTATAACAAAACATTTTTCCTAAGCCCTGCTAACATGAGTCAAGATACCTACAAGGCTAAAACTCTGTGCTAAATGAACCTTCTAATGCACTTCAGTCAAAGCTGTCCTTATTACAATGACAATAACTCCCAAATCATATGGTTTCGTCTGCATGCGCGATAAGCACGCACTGTTGATTCCCTTGCTGCCAGTGTGTAGAGTTGCTGATTTTGTCAGATTTTCTGATGGATTGGCTACAAGATTGTGGTAATTAGTATTTGTAAACCTATACCAATAATATTTGAGAATAAAATGGTAATTAAAGGAAAAGAAAGAAAAATCAAAAAAGGCTTTGGCACAGTTACTAACGGTGTTGTAATTAATAATGTTGTAATTCAATGTAGAAAGATTATACAAAACGGTTTTGTTGTTAGTATTCATATAATCTAATTTAAGCAATTTACAACTGTATTTATCACATGTTTAAAATAGGTGGTAAACATTACTAAGGATTCTGTATGGTCTAGTGCTGGAGGAGTTCCCTCAGCAAGGAGGGGGTGACATCAGTCCTCATGATGCCACTGATGAGCTGGTTGCAGAACAGATAGGTCCCCTCCTACCGGAGCATTTATATTATTCCTCCTCCAGGAAGCCTTCTCTGATCGCACTGCATAGTTTTTCTGGTGGCTGCCCTGTCCTGGGGCCCTTGGGCTCTAGAATCTGGTATCTGAGGAGGGCAGGAAGGACCAGGGAAGGCCAAGCTGAAGCAAGCTGAGCTGGAGCGCCATCTCTTCATGTCCTTGGGAGCGCCCTGGGGCACTAATGGCTCATTAGTGAAGCAGCGATTCAAGTGCAGTACAGAGCATGGCTTCCCTTTGCCAAGGAGGCCACAAAGTTCCAGAACGTCCCAGGGAGGAATAGAGCACCACCCAGGCCTACCTCCTGGGGCTGCAAAACAACCCCTAATGAGTCCTCTCCTGGGGAGGGTGAAGTCACCTGCAAGGAGGCAGCTGGGCCTAAGGTGTTCTCCAGAAGGCTTAAAATAGCAGAGCTCCCTCCACAAACACCTTTCCAACACTGTTTAGGATGGTGAATGCCAGGAAACTAATGAATCTGAGCTTAGTGAATTAATTGTTGATGAAATAATGTGAATAATGTGCTTCCTGTTCATCAGTCTCTACAGAAATTAATTAGCCCCGCTTGGCAGGGAGCAAGATCAAATTTTCAAGTTAATTTATGAATTTGGCCAAATTGTCTATGGGAAGCTTTGCTCCCATGACTACTTCGTGTCCGGACAGGCCCTGTCTTTCATAGAAGACGTGGCTGCTTTAGGAGAATCCTGACCAGAGAGGAGGGGAGGCAGGGAGGCACTGCTGAAAGAAGGCTTCGGTTGTGAAGCCGATTCCCTGCCTGCCTCCTCCCTCCTTCCTGCCTCAGCCTCCCTGGTAGACCCTTCACCAGCGGATGGTCTGTTAGCTGAGCTGAGGGACGATGACTCAGAGCAACGGGGTTGACTTGCAGACACAGTTTGAGCTTGGTTGTAATTATACTCTGCCATGTGCACTAACTCAAATTGCAGGATGATATGAAAGAAAAATAAATCTAGTGAGAAGCGTGTTTTTTAAGGTTATTTTAAATTGGGGAGCCATAATTTGGGAGCTTCTAGAACCTGGGGAGGGAGAACAACTTGAGGGATTGGCTCCCAGGAGGCATGAGTTGGAGCCATGGTTCTCTACACTCTGGAATGGAGCGCAGAGGAGTTGCCGACTAGCAAAGTGGATATTCAGCTTTTGATACCGTACAAGCCAGGGAGGGTCTCTGTGGGAATCCGAGCCAGACATCCCCGAGTAGTGAAAAACCAGATGTAAACTGGTAAAGGGAGTTCCTGGGGGGTACAAACTGTTAAAGCTTGGCTGCTAACCATAAGGTTGCTAACCAGTCTACCCAGGGGGGCCTCAGAAGAAAAGCCTGGTGATCTACATCCAAAAAACGAGCCACTGAAAATGCGTCTTCTCATGGGTTAGCCATGATTCGCAATCAATTAGACGGCAACTGTTACGCCAGTAAGAGATTGTGGAACTGAGCATGACTCAAATGGTATCAGTGTCGCTGTAGGATAAGCACCGGACAGCGAATCATAAGGTCAGCATCTTAAACTGACCAGCCACTCCTAGGGAGAAAGATAAGGCTTTCTGCTCCCGTAAAAAATCACAGCCTTGGAAACCCTATACCGGGTCGCTATGACTCATGAGGTTGGGTTTGAAACACTTTAGGGAATAAGTGAGCGAGTATAGGTGTGTGTGTGTGTGTACCTACATTTTAATTTTTCTGAAACATGAGTTTTTCTCATGGAAAAGATCTGAGAACCACTGAGATGAAACAGGAGTGAGTGAGTGAACAAGATGAGATGTTTCAGTCTTCCCTGCTAAGATTCTAGCCAGAATCTTAGGAAAGAACCAGAAACCCTGTAATCTTTTCTCCTACTTAGGATTCTTCAGTAGTACGAGTACAACCAATAGTTAACTAGAACAACTCTAGGCACTAAGGGGCTCTGGTGGCCTAGTGGATTATGAGTTGGGTTGCTAACCATAACATCAGCAGTTTGAATCCACCAACCATTCCACGGGAGAAAGATGAGGATTTCTGTTCCCGTAAAGATTTACAGCCTCAGAAACCCTATACACGATGGCACATAAGCATCAGCACCACCATTCTGGAGTTGTGGTGTGGCGCTGTGAGTTATTGCGCTGGACTACAAAGTCAGATTGAATCAAAAGCTTGGTGGTGTAAACTCACCAGGTGCTCCTTAGAAATCCTATACTTGATCGCTATGGGGCAGAACTGACTCAACAGCACTTAACAACAACAACATTATAGCCACTGAAGCCTTGATGGCTCATTGGCAGGATTCTCACCTTTCATGCCGGAGACCTGGGTTCAGTTCTCGGCCAGGGCACTTCATGTATAGCTACAACCCATCTATCATTGAAGCCTTGCATGTTGCTGTCAAACTAAACAGGTTTCAGGAAGAAAAGTCTGGCAATCTATTTCCAAACATCAAGCAACGAAAACCTTACAGAATACAAGGTCTGATCCATTATCTATTATGGGACCGTGAAGGACTAGGCAGCCAGGATGGCCCAACTTTGTCTCTCACACTTCGGACATATTATCAGGAGGAACCAGTGTCTGGAGAAGGACATCATACTTGGTAAAGTGGAAAGTCGGCAAAAAAGAGGAAGCCACCCAACAAGATGGATCAGCACAGCAGCAGCAGCAGTGGGTTTAAGTGTAACGTTGATTGTGAGGTTGACGCAGGACTGGCCGGTGTTTCATTCTATTGTGCGTAAGATTGTGTGAGTTGGTGCCTAACAACAAGAACAAGGCAGCATTTTGATTTTGCTGTACATAGGGTTACTATGAGTCAAGGGTTGTCATGAGTTGGGGGATCAATTTGGTGGCCTCAACAACAATTCAAGGCTTTGGGGATATAGCAAGGAAAAAGATAATTAAGGCAAGCTCCCAAGAAGCTATGATTCTGTTACAAACAAACACAGTTGTCAGTATCTAGTTTTCTGATGCTAGTGAAACTTGGATTTGTCGACACCGTTACTGAACTCTGGGTTCTATATTTGCTTTCAAAATGAAATGCACATTGCCTGTTTAACATGCACAGTTGTCAACTCTTTTGCCTGCATGGCTGTTTAAATTCCTACTCGAATTCAGTCCCAAATGTTATGAATTTCTAAGGGGAACCAGAATTAGCAACCTTTTGAAGGAGAAAGCCTGATTGTCCATGACTTTGGCCATTTGTAGGTACCCTTGGGTACCTTGCAGGCTTGGTTCTTGACTGGGAACTACCTGTGCACCCGGATCTGCTGCTGTGGTCAGAAAAAGCATATTAAATGAGGTATGTTGGAACCCAAATGAGCACCTACCTCCTTCTTGTAGGCGTTTGCAGCTGCAATCAGACTACCCTTACCTTTAGGAATTTGTAATGTTATTACCACTTTGTGACCTCGGGCTGTGTCTGCCCTTTGTTTACCTTTGTTCTCAAACCGCCAGGTACAGAATTCCAAGGCTCCCTAAACTAGCTTCTTGGGAGAAGAAAAGTTGCATAAGCAAAGGTTTGTGTGTAGTGACACAACTCTAGTTGCTCCAGAACCCAAGCATGGTCTTCCTCCCCAACACCTTCACCTACCTGGGGTCTGTCACCTGAACTTCTGTCCCCTGCATTCTCTGAAATATTGCCCAGTCCTTCCAGGACCAGCTCACAAGTTAGCCCACTCCTTGGAGCTTCCCTGATGGAAGAGATTTTTCCTTCCTTCCTGGCCCGTGCCATTTTGGAAACGCAACTATTTGTGTATTATCTCACATACAAAGTAAACCGTCTCCAATACAAAAGACCGCATTCTTATTATTTTTAAAATGTTTTATTGTGAATTATATAATAGTTTACATGGGAGAACTTTAGTTTTACATTCATTCCATCATACCAAAGACCGCATTCTTAAATCTTTTTGCGTCCCCCAAAAATGTTCCTTAGAAGTTAGCATAGCGAGATTTGGTCACTCAGATTTTGGATATGTCATTAGGAGCGACCACAGTCCCTGGAGAAGGGCATCATGCTTGGAAAAGTGGCAGGTCAGTGAAAAAGAGGAAGACCCCCAATGAGACTGACTGATACAGTGGAAGCAGTAATGGGCTCAAGTGTAACAACAAGTATGCGGCTGGCACGGGACCGGGCAGGGCATAGGGTCACTATGAGTCGGAACCATCTTGATGGCACCTAACAACAGTATTGTAAAAATGTGCGGCAAAGACATCTGAGCTCCTCTAACTTCAGGAAGAAAAACCCAGCATCAACCTGATCCCTATGAGGCGGACATCAAACATGTCTCTTCTTCCCAAACTATTTGTCAATTCGGACACCAACCACCCCTCCCACAGCACTCCCTGCTCCCCTCTGCTGGATTCAATAAGCCACTGCACATAGAACTCGCAGACCCTATTTACTGTTAGTGGGTGTACTGAGGAAGTGATAGCTTACAATTCAGGATCAGGAAGGATTCAGGACACAGTTCTTCACTCAGGACAGCCTCTTCTCAGCTGTGCCCTGACCTTTGGCCCCCTCAGACCTCTTGGACCCTTCACCCTGGCCTCTGTCCTGCTCAGGCAAGAGCTGCAAAGCTCTTTGGCTCCACCAACACGTGCCAGAAGGCACTCCACTCTGACAGTAGGCCTCTACCTGAAAGCCCTCAGCTCTCTCCCTCTGTAGATCAGCATGTCTGCTGTTGAGCACCTTGTTCCATGGGCCCGGAAGCTCACTGCAGCATCTTGCACCAGTCTCCTGGTTCTGCTGCCACTGTGTCTCTGCCACTGCTTCTAGCCATCCCAAGCTATTTCCATTGTCACAGCTTTCTGTGACTCATGGGTCTGGAGGTTCTCAGTCCTGTCACTTCTCCTTGATTATCATGAGGTTCCCTTGCCCAGCACTGGAACGGCTCATGTTCCATGTGATGGGCAGGATGACAAAGCTGGCCAATCCTCTTGTTAGGGTTCTATACATCATATTTTCATGACTCCACCCCCACATGCAAGCTATCCAATACGCTTGGTGGGCCACAAACACCTCATGTGCATTGTTTCCCACCTACTATTTTGGCGGACGTTACAAGATAATGGCAAGAAGAGCCATATTAAGTAATTTACTGCCCTGTACGGAGTCCTGGGGTGGTGCTGTGGGCTAATGCATGAGACTGCAAAGTCGTTTGAACTGCAAGGTCAGTGGTTCAAATTCACCAGCTGCTCCTTGGAAACCCTATACAGGGTCACTATGGGTTGGAACCGACTTGACGGCACTTAACAACAACAACAACAACTTTTAGAGAACAAACAGTTAACAAACTTGGTTGCCAACTAAAAGGCTATCTACGACATACGATGTAGTCAAGCTATGACCACACTTACAATTGTAAGTTTGCCTTTGTACCGCTATCGTACCATTAGTGATATGAACACATGGAATCATTCCCCTCTCCTTTTCATCACTAGTCCCCTTTTTCCTGAATCAGACCTCATCCTTTGGGTAGCCCTCAGCCCTCACGTCAGTGTGAACAAGCCTCCCTTAATCATCCTAAATAAAATAGGCCCCCTTAACCCTTCTCATTCCCTCTCATGCTTCTTTATTTTCTTCACAACAGCTGTCGTCACCTGAAATATTTCTTATTCATGCGCGTTACTTTCTGTCTCTACGCACATGTGCACACACCTTGAGAAGGGCAACTTTATTCGGTTTTGTTCGATACTGCATCCCAAGTATGTCAAAGAGTATTTAGTGACTCTCCTACAGGATGACAAGTGAATACTCCTAGAATGACTAAGTCCTTAATATGCGAAGAACACATACAAATAAATCAAAAGACAACCTCATAGAAAAAAAGGAATAAATTACATGAATAATTTATAGAAAAAATAAAAATGGCTAATAAATATATGAGAAAGTGTTTACCATCATCAGTGACATAGAAAGGGGTCATAGTGGCACTGTAGGATCAGCACTGGACTGCTAAACTCAAGATCAGCAGTTCAAATCCACCAGTCACTCATCACGAGATAGATGAGGCTTTCTCATAAAGAGTTACAGGGTCATATGAGTAGGAATTGACAAGATGGCAGTGTGTGTGTGTGGGGGGGGGGTAATGATCATAGAAATACAAAATTTACAAAAAATTATTGTTTTGGCAAAAATCAAAGAGATACCTAATGTGTGATATTGGTATGAGTGAAGAGCATGTGCTCATAAACTCATCTACCATATCATCTTGTTGTTAGTGTCATCAAGCCAGTTCTGATTCAACCCTGTATAGGGTTTCTGAGGAGCAGCTGGTGGGTTTGAACTGCTGACTTTGTGGTTCACAGTCCAGTGTTGATCCTACGGCTCCACACCAGGAGTCTATATATAGAGAGAAATACATATGGGGGTGGGGGGATAAGAATCCTGGTGTGGTGTTGTAGGATAAGCACTAGATCAAACAGTCAGTTTGAACCATCAGGTCGGCGGTTCCTCGGAAACCCTGTGAGTCAGATTGACTGGACTCTTAACAACAACGACAACAAGAGAGAGAATAACTCAGAGGGAATAAGAATAATATATATGCTATAATCTTGTTTTTTATAAAGCTGCTTTCACTATACACAGAGAGATGCACACATTATTTATATGTATTTAGAAAAAATTCTTAGAGATATTTTAACAGTAGTTAGTCCTGGTGTGGCACTGTGGGCTTGTTTGAACTGCAAGGTCAATGTCAAGCTCACCAGCTGCTCCTTGGAAACCCTATACAGGGTCGCTATGGGTCGGAATGACTCAATGGCATTTAACAACAACAACCCCTAGGAACGGAATTCTGGTGTGGCGCTGTGGATTAATGCTCTGGACTGCAAAGTTGGCTTGAACCACAAGGTCGGCGTTTCAAGCTCCCCAATCGCTCCTTGGAAACCCTATACAGGGTTGCTATGGGTCAGAACCCACTTGATGGCAGCTAACAACAACAACACCCCCTAGAAAATTGAAAGAGAAAAATGGAAACTTCCACATTTTACTGTGCATTTTGTAACTGTTTTTGCACTAAACAAGCATGTCCTATTTTGTCAGTGTAAAAAGTCTGGTGTGAGTCCAAAAGCTATCTGAAGCAGAAGATGGGGTCCATTTCAGGACTGTCTCTTTACCGTCATTGACACTTAATGATGGGGAGCTCACATATAAGAAAATCTTTTAGAAAAAGGGTCATTTCTACAGCGTTGTATTTTGTTTTGTTTGTTTTTAGAATTATCTCCTCAGATTTGGGAAAGACTACTGTGCAGGTGATTCACTGTTGGTATAGAAATTCCCAACCTGAATATTTTGCCCGTGATGTGGTTGTTAGGCGGGTGCTTCATTGTTAATTGACTGAAGAAGAAAATGAGATGCGGCCAAAACTGGGAAGACATTTGTGAATACCACAGAGCTGAAAAGTGTGTTCAAAACATGAGGTTTCCAATGTCCAAAAATAAATAAATAAGGAAAATGCAGAGATGATGTGAGGCCTCATCTTATAATCAGCTGCAATCCGTCAGCAGGAACTGCCTGGAGAGCCAGGCTGCAGAGCCATGTTGTTACTGTTGTTGTGTGCTGTTGAGTCAGTTCCAACTCAGAGTGACCTCGCATAGGTTTCCCGAAAAGCAAGCCTCATCTTTCTCCCATGGAGCGACTAGTGGATTCAAACCACTGGCCTTGTGATTAACAGTCCAACATGTAACCTACTATGACACGAGGGCTTCTGAGGCCATAATTTGGTCTAACCCAATGGTACTCAAGATCAGCTTGTGATGTCTGCCCTGGTCACAGGAAGGAGAGTGAAGGTGCATTCAATATAGTGTAACTAGAATGAAATAAGAATTAATAATGAAGAAAGTTCATCATTAGAGTGAAAACAATAATTATCTTTCTTTCAAATTTTGTTCTTTAAGGAACAAATAAATATATGATACTCTGGTATGAGACTTAGAATTTATAGCTGTATTTAATAGTAATCAACTAACTTCTATCTGATCCACCTAACTATAATAGTATATTGTAGACTGCAGATATATGAATTGATGTTGATTTTTTAAAATTACAGTTTATGATCTCATCAGTAGAACTCATGCACAAACAATGGACATATTATACATACATACATTTTATATATATAAAATAGAATGAGCATGTGGGTAATTAATTGCTTTTCTTGCTATTGTTGGTGTATAATACACCAAATGGGAGAGGAGGGATACAAAGTAAAACAAAACTCATTATACACATTTTCACCTAGCCACTCTATAGAAGGGGCTCTTGGACCCCGTAAGATGGCATTTCCTTCCATCTGGAACATTTAAAAATGTGAAATCTTCATATTTTTATAAAGAAATGAAAATTCTCTGAAAAAGTATTTCTACTTCCAGCAATGGCAGGCTAGGCTTGTTGCCAACTGACCTTCCTGTCAAAATCAATGAGAAAAACTATATAAATGCTTGTGAAAATAAAACCTGTTTGAAGACAGCCAAGAACTCTCTAGGCAATGGCCCTGTTGGGCTGAGATCCTGGAGAATTTGAAGACAGAAGAGCTGAGACTGGCTTCCCCTGGAGCATTTGTCAGTGATGAAGCCCAGCCCGGGGGCTGCAGGAAGCTGCTGTAAACAGAGCTCAGCTTTGAGCAGTCTCAGGGCTGGGGCAAATCCAGCGTTCAGGGATCATCAAGCAGGTGACTCTAGTAAGTACCCAGAGCTTTCATGTGGAGTCCCTGGATGACGTGGCTCTAGAAATAAAGGTGACCCACAAATAGGTTAGCATTCACGAGCACTAAGGGCCAGCTTCGACTAATGGTGAGAAATATTGACACATTTCTCCTAATAACTGGTAGGATTTAAAAAAAAAAACAAAAATCAGTGGCTACTGAGTGGTTTCTGATTTGCGATAAACCTAATGTGTCAGAGTAGAACTGGATCTAGAGGGTTTTCAATGGCTGATTTCTTGGGGGGAAGATCACCAGGCCTTAAACCACTTTCAGAAGGCCAGTGTATTAACTGTATGCACTACCCAGGGACTCCATAATTGATAGAATAAGTGAACAAAAAATAAGTAAGGATGTGGAAAAAATTATATTTGCTCCAATCTTTATATATATATATATAATCTTTCTACATCCTTACTTATCTTCTGTTAATTTATTCTGTAATATATACATGTACTTTATACAGATCAAGTTTTTCCCAAATAGTTATATGTATATTTATAATCTGTCCACATCCTTACTTATTTTCTGTCCACTTAAACAACACACACATACACACAAGGTTAAGCTGAAAAAAAAGAAAAATACAGTTTCAAACTCTTAAAAACCCTTAGTAAACAAAAATAGCAAAATGGGAGATGTTGTTTCTCCACGTCTCCTCCATCTAGGTCTATACACTTCTGAAGGCAGTGTTTCTATCTCTCTAGCCCTTCCCCAAGGTCAGGGATTCAAACCTACCAGCTGCTCCTCAGGGTCTCTGTGAATCAGAATTGACTCCAGGGCACAAACAACAGCAAAGAATTCCAACCTCTTTGATGTAAGTGACAGTTTGGACATCTTTGAGGGACTCAAGTCATGTTCTTTTGACAAATTCTTTGCATTTGGGAGGTATGGTGGCATAGTTGGGTAAGCATTGGGCTGCTATCTGTAAAATCAGTGGTTCAGACCCAATAGTCTGTGTTTGCTCCCATATAGATTTATAGCCTAACTCCTTTGGAGCAATTCTACCCTTCCCATGTTGTTGTTGTTGTTGGTAGGTGCCATCAAGGCAAGACCAACCCATAGCAACCTTATAAAACACTGCCCAATACTGGGCCAACCTTACTACTGTTGCCACGCTTGAGTCCATCGATGCTGTCACTTGGCCGATCCATCTCATTGGGGGTCTTCTTCTTTTTCTCTGACCCTGCATCTTACCCATATGATATCCTTCACCAGCGACTGGTCCCTCCTGACAATATGTCTTAAGTATGAGATACGAAGTTTGGCCATCTTGGCCTCCAAGGAGCATTCTGGCTGTACTTCTTCCAAAACGGATCTGTTGGTTCTTTTGGCAGTCCATGGCACTTTCAATATTCTCTTCCAACACCATAACTCAAAAGCATCAATTCTTCTACGGTCTTTCTTATTCACTGTCCAGGTTTCGCATGCATACGAGGTTATTGAAAATACCATGGCTTGGGCCAGGCATACTTTAGTCCTCAAGCTGACATCTTTGCTCTTCAACACTTTAAAAAGGTCTTGTGCAGCAGATTTGCCTAATGCAATACATCGTTTGATTTCTTGACTGCTGCTTCCATGAGTGTTGATAGTTGATCCAAGAATGAAGTCCTTGACTTCAATCTTTTCTCCCTTGATAAGACTGTTGTTTATTGGTCCAGTGGTGAGGATTTTTGTTTTCTTTGCATTGAGATGTGATCCATACTGAAGGCTGTGCTCTTTGATCTTCGTCAGTAAATGTTTTAAGTCCTCTTCACTTTCAGCGAGCAAGGTTGAATCATCTGCATATCGCAGGTCATTAGTGAGTCTTCCTCCAAACCTGATGCCATGTTTTTCTTCATATAATGCAGCTTCTCAGATTATTTACTCAGCATACATGTTGAATAAGTCTGGTGAAAGAATACAACCCTGTCACACACCTTTGTTAATTTTAAACCATTCAGTGTTCCCATGTTCTTTTTGAACAACTGCCTTTGAGCCCATGGAGAAGGACATAGACACAGAAGGCTAGAGCTGACAGTGAAGCATCCAGCTGATATGAAGAGAGGGAAGATGCACAAGAACACCCAAACTTGCTGATAGTACCCATATGACCTAGCTTCAATGGCTGGATGATCAGAACTTGACTTGAGGAAGATAAAAACAAAAACAAAAAAGATTTTAATAAAGAAAAGTATAAATAGCTACAATTTGATGAACTTCACCTATACTTATGGATGTAGTAGCTTAAAATACCAACCAAGAGGGGGGAAGGAACCTTCACAGCAAGGATCATTCCCATCTCCTCTGTACACAGGGTTGATAGGGATGGGAAACTTATACACTGGCTACCTAAAAAGGGGGGGTGGGTGGGGGTGGGCTATAAAGATATGAAGTGACTGGCTTACAAGTTTTCAAGAGGGAGTTTAGTTTCAGAGTGGGTGAGGGAAGGTAAAATCCCCAATGAGTGGTTTTCATCCTGTCTAGACAGGCCTGGTGAAAAGAGATGGGCATAAGACTCGTATGATTCAATAGTGAGTAATTGTTATCATGACTAATTGCGACTGTCAAAACTCTAAAGGCAGAAGTTTTGTAGCAAAAAGCGGGGAGTGGTTGATCTTACAGTCCAGGAATGGAGGACTCTGGGACCATCAAGGGAGAAGAGCAGGAGTAGAGTACGGGACCCTATCCAGAGAAATGGCAATGCCAGAGATTGAGGCAGAGATGATGACGGGAAGCGATGGGGCAGCTGAGGACTCTAGAATCATGGAGGGAGGGGGCTGTGTGCTGGCAGTGGGAGAGGGGCAGGCTTGCAGGGTGTTCCCTTTGGTTGTTTGAATGATTGTATATTCTTGAGTATTTTGATGTACATCCAAAAAACAACAACAAAAAAAAAACCCAGAGGGAATAGAAGCAAATACTGTAGAATGATGCTGCATGGAGGGGATTATAATCATTGCAATGAAACAAAATACGACAGGATGAATGTAAAACTGATGTTCTCCCACGTTACCTATCACTCAATTCACAATAAAAACTCTAAAAAAAAGAAATCTGAGAGGGCCAGATTAGGTTATAGGGTGGATGGGGTAAATGTTCCCAATGAGATTCTCCTAGGACAGCCCTTGCTACCCTCAAAGAATGAGCAGGTGTGCTGGTGTATTGTTGTTGTGGTTGTTAAGTACCATGGAGTCAGTTCTGACTCATAGCTACCCTGTACAGGGTTTCCAAGGCTGTAAATCTGTACAGGAGTGGAAAGCCTCATCTTTCTCCCGTGGAACAGCTGGTAGTTTTGAGCTGCCTACCTTAAGGTTCACAGCCTGATTCGTAACCATTGCATTACCAGAGCAAAAAATTCTTGGTCTTTTTTTCACCAATGTAGTTTTTCAATTTTCTTAAAATTTCTTCATAATAAGTCCACATGATCACCCTTCTCCTTCCAAAAATTCCATAAGATTACCCCTTTGGAATCCCCCCAAACAATCTGAGCTGATTTCTCTGTCTTGAATTTAACTGGCCCTTGGAAGTCACTGTTTTGTTTAGATCCTTTTGTGAAGGCACCCTAACAAGACTGGCACAAGTGTATGACTGAGAGAAGCTGTCTACAGCCATCCACTGATCACCGAGACATAACTCAATATGTTTCCTCTGGAATAAACTTATCTATGTAAGTAGCCTACTTACCTTCATGTGTGAATGTCTCTATACACTTCACCTAACAAATGTAGAATACACAAGTCTATCCAAATGTACATCAAAATTCTTACCAAAACTGACCATATACTGGTGTTGGGACAAACATTAAGTCTCAACAAATTTCAAAGCTTTAAAATAATACTGCAACATTACCTACACATCAATAATAAAAATATAACTAAGAAAGTCCCCACATGTTTGGAAGTTAATAACCCATAGGTCAAAGAAGAAATCACAATGGAAATTGTAAAATATTAGGGATTGAATGATATTATATGCATGACATTACAGTGTGTGGCAGGCAGCTAAAACTAGACTTAGAAGAAAATTTATGGTTTTAAATGCACGTACTAGAAAAGCAGGAGATCTAAAAAGCAATTATCCAAGTATTTATCTCAGGAAGTTATAAAAAGAATTAAATTAAACTCAAATAAAGTAGAAGAAAGGAAGTAATAAAGGTAAGAGCAGAAATTAATGAAATAAAAAGTCAAAGGATCACAAAAGGACAACTATTACATGACCCCTTCCATAAGAAGGGAGCGTTGTGTGTCTGTAAGATAAGCACAGAATGTGAGCCACAAAGTTGGTGGTTCAAGCTCACCAGATGCTTCAGGGGAGAAAGATGAGGCTTCTTGCTTCAGCAAAGATTTATAGCCTCTGAAAGCCCAGAACCAACTCGAACAACAAATTGATATGAATTACCTAGAACAGGCACATGCCTAGAGAAAAAAGTGTATTAATGGTTACTAGGGGATGAGAGTTATTGCTGAACGCTTTGTGTGGGTTGATGTAGAGTTTGGGAAATGGACGGTGGTGATGGTATCACAACGTAGTGAATGCAATTAATGCCCCTGAAATGTACACTAAGGAAATGGTTATGAGGTGCACTTCTTATTGTATATGTTCCACCACAATGAAATTAAAAATAAAGGCAAAAAAAAATGAAGTTGAGAGGATCAACAAAGGCAAAAGCTGAGTCTGTACAAAACAAACAAACAAACAAACAAAAAGGAACTGATAAACACTCAGCAAGATTAGTCAAGGAGAAAAGATTAAGGGCACAAATAAACAATATGAGGGATGAAAGAGGTAAACCCTTACATCTTCCACAGGCATGGAAATGCTCCAAAAAGGGAATGTCTCAGACTAAAGGTATGAAAATAATAATGCTCATTTAAAAAAGAAAGAAAAAGAAGCATCATTTGAAATAATGTTTGTTAGAGCTATCTAATGCTGTATTTTGCTCAAGGTAATACAGAAACGGCTACAATCATACATTGACAGAGAACTTCCAGAGGTTCAAGCTGGATTCAGAAGAGGCCGTGGAACGAGAGATATCATTGCTGATGTCCGATGGATCTTGGCTGAAAGCAGAGAATATCAGAAGGATGTTTACCTGTGCTTTATTGACTACGCAAAGGCTTTCGATTGTGTGGATCATGACAAGCTATGGACAACATTGAGAAGTATGAGTATTCCAGAACACTTAATTGTACTTCTAAGAAATCTGTACCTAGACCAAGAAGCAGTTGTTCGAACAGAACATGGGAACACTGAAAGTTTTAAAATTGGGAAAGGTGTGAGACAGGGCTGTATTCTTTCACCATACTTATTCAACCTGTATGCTGAGCAAATAATACGAGAAGCTGGGTTCTATGAAGAAAAACGTGGCATCAGGATTGGAGGAAGACTCATTAACAACCTGCGATATGCAGATGATACGACCTTGATCGCTGAGAGTGAAGAGGACTTGAAACATTTACTTATGAAGATTAAAGAGCACAGCCTTCGATATGGATTGCATCTCAATGTCAAGAAAACAAAAATCCTCACCACTGGACCAATAAACAACATTCTTATCAATGGAGAAAGGATTGAAGTTGTCAAGGACTTCATTCTTCTTGGATCAACTATCAACACTCGCGGAAGTAGCAGTCAAGAGATCAGACGACGTATTGCACTAGGCAAATCTGCTGCACAGGAACTTTTTAAAGTATTGAAGAGCAGAGATGTCAGCTTGAGGACTAGGGTGCGCCTGACCCAGGCCATTGTGTTTTCAATAGCCTCATATGGATGCGAAAGCTGGACAGTGAATAAAGAGGATCGTAGAAGAATTGATGCCTTTGAGTTGTGGTGTTGGAGGAGAATACTGAGGGTGCCATGGACTGCCAAAAGAACCAATAGATCTGTTTTGGAAGAAGTGCAGCCAGAGTGCTCCTTGGAGGCCAGGATGGCTAAGCTTCGTCTCTCCTACTTTGGACATGTAGTCCGGAGGAAACAATCGCTGGAGAAGGATGTCATGCTGGGTAGGGTGGAGGGTCAGAGAAAACGAGGAAGACCTCCAACGAGATGGATCGGCCAGGTGGCATCATTGATGGACTCGGGGGTGGCAGCGGTGGTGAGGTTGGCCCAGGATCGAGCATTGTTTCATTCTGCTGTGCATGGGGTCGCTATGAGTCGATTCCGACTCGATGGCACCTGACAACAACAACAACAATGCTGTAAAAATGGATGGAAACACCACAAGTGAATGTCTTTAACAAACAGAATTTTCTCTCTCACAGTTTATAAGATTTTAAGTTCTAATTCAAAGCACTGGCTGTACGGGAAGACTTTCTCTCTACGTTGGCTCTGGGGTAAGGTCCTTGTCTCCTTTCAACATCAACGGGCCAGATATTCCTTGGAGAACTCCATGTGTCTTGGCATCAATCTTTCCTTGGGTCTAGGTGGTTCCCAGCATAGGGACCCTGGGTCCAAAGAAAGCACTCCAGTCCTGACTTCCTTTCTTGGTGGTACTGATCTCATTCTCTCGCTGCTTTTATCTTTCATATAGTGGTGAAGGGTGACTGAAGATACAGCCCACCCTAATACTCTCGCATGACCTAATCCTGCCTCATTAACATAATGAACATCTCATTCCCAAATAGGACCATAACCAGAGACATAGAGGCTAGGACTTACAAACACAATGGAGGACAACCACACAGTCAATCCTGGGAATTATTACCCAGACAAATTGACTCCGATTTTAAGGGGACACAACTCAATCCAAGGCAATGTTAAATACAGAAGTTAATTTCCTGGTGGTGGTGGTGTGCCGTGGAGTCGGTTCTGACTCATAGTGACCTTTTATAGGGTTTCCAAGGCTGTAATGTTAATTTTCAAGATTCTAATTATTCATATTGAAATAATGTTACATTTCAAAAAGCTAACATTTCATTCTGTCAACAAAAATGATTTGTTTTTGCTGAGTGCTGTCGAATCAGTTCTGACCCATAGCGACCCTGTATAGGGTTTCCAAGGAGCAGCTGGTGAGCTTTAACCGCCGACCTTGCGGTTCAAACAAACTTTGCTACACAACTCATTAACTCACAGCACCACAGTAGGACTCCAAAACTTGATCCAGTTACAGCATAGCAAGGTGGTGGTGAGCTGTGAAGTGGATTCTGACTCATAGTGATCCTGGCAGTGACGGTTATGTGCTATGGACTCGGATCCGACTCACAGCGACCCTGTACAGGGTTTCCGAGGCTGTCAATCTTTACAGGAACAGAAAGTCTCATCTTTCTCCTGTGGAACAACTGGTAGTTTCAAACTGCTGACCTTGCAGTTCGCAGCCCAGCGTAGTGGTTACAAATCGGGCTGCGAACCTTAAGGTCAGCGGTTCGAAACTACCAGCCGCTCTGCAGGAGAAAGAGGAGGCTTTCTACTCCTGTAAAGATTTACATCCTTGGAAACCCTGTACAGGGTCGCTATGGGTCGGAACCGACTCAACAGCACTTAACAACAACAACAACAATGCTTAGAGGCTGTAAATCTTTACGGAAGCAGAAAGCCTCATCTTTCTCCCATGGAATGGCTGGTAGTTTTGAACTGCTGACCTTGAGGTTAATAGCCTGACTCATAATCACTGTGCTACCAGAGCTCCTTAATAAAAATGATATGCCTGGCTTAATGACAAGCTCAATACAACTTTCATAGCATATAAGCCTGGTCAACTTGGAATGTTAGCATTTAAGGTTCAGGGAAGTAGAAAACCTCCACAATTATGCAATATAGAACTCAGAAAAACTCGAGAGAGCCACTTCCTTAAGGTTGTCTATTTATGAAAATATTTGAGAAGAGACTAGAATCCCCAACTTTCTCAGTCACCAATTAACCTGCCAGAGCAGCCTTTTAATGTCTCATATGCATTCCTAGTTAGAGCCTAAATAGCATGAAAACTTTTTGCTGAACTTTGTGGCTAACTTTGAACACCTCTGCAATTAAAACACTAAAGAAAACACAGTATTAAGATGTGGAGCTATTTTAAGAGCATGGGGCTTTCTGCTCCCACAAAGATTTAAAGCCTCAGAAAACCTATACAAGGGTTATTATAAGGTGAAACTGACTCGAAGGCACACAACAACAACAACAACGTTTAAGGGTACTTATGTTTCCAAATTTCTGCTAAAACGTCTTGCGACATTATGAATTACAACCTATTAACACAGAGTTAATTGAAGTGTTTATTTTGCTGGGACAGTAAATCCTTTAGATCAGTAACCATTCTCTGACTACTTTGAAAACTCTTCTTTTGAGGGCAAAGAGTTGGGCCAAGTCCCTTCTAACTCTTCTCTTTAAGTGCAGAGAATCTCTTCTGAGGAAAGCAAACAAACTGAAGTAAACTAGGTGAACCGTAGGAGCTCTCATAGCATAGTGATTATGAGTCGGGCTGCTAACCTCAAGGTCAGCTACTTCGAAACTACCAGAGGTTCCACATGAGAAGGATGAGGTGTTCTGCTCCTGTAAAGATTTACAGCCTCGGAAACCCCGTGCAGGGTCACTCTGATTTGGAAATGACTCCAAGGCACATAACCACCACCACCAATCACCAGGACATGGTCATGTCAGGTCGACTGGAGTAAGAACCCGGAAACCAGATCTTTGTTCTAATAATAATTATGTGACTTTAGGCTTGTTCCTACATCTGCTGGACCTGAGTTTCCTCAGCTAAAAGCTGACAGTAAGGGACCAGGTGATCTCTGAGAGAAGGCCAAACCCAACCAATCCAAGTTCATTATTGCTGAGCATATTCCAACTCACAGTGCCCTTAGGACAGAGTAGAACTACCACATAAGGTTTCCAAGGCGGTAATCTTTATGCAAGCTGACGGCCACATCTTCCTCCCACGGAGCAGCTGGTGGAGTTCGACTCACCAGCCTTTCTGTTAGCAGCCGAGCATTTAACCTGAGCCAACTGGCGCTCTAGGATAAGCACTGGACTTCAAAGGTTGTTTGATCCACAAGGTTGGCCATTCAAACTCACCAGCAAATCCTCAGACACTCTATACAAGATTAATGTGAGTCGGACCTTACTCGATGGCACTTAACAACAACAACAACAACAACCTCTTTGAGAGAGGGTCAACCTAGACTAAACATCAGATGCATTCTAGGGCTGGCCTCAGTGAGAGAGGGCTTTCAGAGGTACCTTGTTGGCCCTGTGCAGATTGAGGGGTGTAAAAATTATGGACCATCTTTCTAATATTTAAATGCCTTGCTATGTAGGAATGTTATCAACTGACTCCAAAGCCTCACCTCCATCTCTGGGCATAAGACTGATGCGTGCCCTAATCATGAGGAAAGGGTGGGATTGCTCCAAAGTCCTACAGAGCTCCAGAACAAAAACAAGTGCAACGAAACTGGGGGTGGCAGTGGGGAAGGGGTGGGGGCTGCCAGGAGAAGGTGGTGACAGCTTAGGCTGAGAGGTGGAGCCAGGCTCTGGAGGGCCTTACAGGCCACCTCAAGGGTTTTCAGAAGGTGTTCAGAAGGTGTTGTAGAAAAATCATTCAAAGTATATATGACGTGAATATTCAGACTATAACATGGAGGAAGAAGAAGAGGAACATAAATGAGGAATACATCTGGATGCTGATGCAATATTTCAGTCAAGAGGTGATGCAGGCCTGGAAGAAAAGGATGAATTTCAGACTTATTTAGTGGAAGGAACAGGGAGAACTAGGTGGATGATTGGATGTGGAGTGTTGGGGAATGCAAGGATAGTTCTAGAATCCTGGCTTAGGCAACAGGGTAAAAAGTGTGGCTAGCTACTGATACATTCACTGTTTACCCCCCAGAGCCAGGGGAACACTTGCCGAATGGATAAATGAATTCATGGAAGAATGAGAAAGAGTGGAGGGGAATCTGCTGGGAGAAAGATGAGATGATGTGCTCAGCTTTGGCTTAAAGAGTCCATGGGATGTCTGAACGGAGGGACATCGAGGGGGCTGGTGCATAGACAGGTCTGAGGTGCAGAGAGGAATCCAAGCAGAGCTTACCCATGCTGTTCCTTCTGTCAGATAGGAATAGTGGCACTTCCTTCCCAAGGTGACCATGAGGTTTGGACTAGCTGACATGGATGAAACTCTCTTTGTATCTAGCAGTCTTATTTCAACACCTTAGGCTTCGTAAATGGTACCCATCATAGCACCATTATGGTCTTGCAATTTATAATTGTTGTCCTATTATTCTCTGGTAGCACAGTGGTTAAGAATCAGACTGTTAACCTCAAGGTCGGCAGTTCGAAACCACCAGCTGTTCCGTGGGAGAATGATGAGACTTTCTGCTCCCATAAAGATTTACAGTCTCGGAAACCCTGTGCAGGGTCATTGTGAGTCGGAACCGACTCCACGGTACTTAACAACAATCCTATTATTAGCTTAGTGGTTATCAGTCGGGCTGTTAACCTCAAAGTCAGCAGTTCGAAACCACCAGCTGTTCCGTGGGAGAAAGATGAGACTTTCTGCTCCTGTCAAGATTTACAGCCTCGGAAACCCTATACAGCAGGGTAGCTATGAGTCGGAACCGACTCCACAGCACACCGCCAACACCAGAATCTTATTAGTGTCTTACCACTTTACTACTTTGAGGAGGTTTAACTTGTAGTCCCTCTTTCCTCCACCCACTCACCATGTCATCTGTGCACCTCTGTCCATGGGACTCCCCACGTCTCTTCCTGACATCACAGTTCTGTGCGGTGCCTTTTTTGTACAAGCAGAGCTAGATCAAACCCAACGTGGAACCCATAGAACTTCAAGTTGGTGTCCCCCCAAAACAAAAGGGATTGAAAGTTCAAATTTTAAAGCCAAGAACTAACTTTAAACACCCAACATCACCACTTCTAGTTGGGTGACCTCGGGCCTGTCATCTAACCTGTCTGTACCTCAGTGTCTTTGTCTATAAAGTAAGAATAATAATAGTACGTGTCTCGCAGGCTTGTCAGAAGAAGAAAACAAGGCTGAGAGAAAGCAACTTACTGAGACATTTCAATCATTGGGTGGATAAATAGGGAACTCTCTCATTCATCAAAAACCTGCCTCTAGTAATGTTCTGTCAGACATTACTTTGGCTAGTAACACTCAGTGATATTTCAGTATTGTTTGCTTGTTTGTTCGTTCTGTTGCTGTCTTTTATTGCTGCTGTTTTGAGCAGGCTTGTTTCAATTTCTAAGATTTAATCTTGTTCAGTAAACAACTTCAGACTCTGGAGCATCCTCTGAGAGCCTTGGGCAAGTAAGTTACTTACCCCCTCTGTGCCCCAGTTTCCTCATTTATGAAATAGAAATAATGAGAGTATCTACCTCACAGGACCTCAAGGTTGGCTTGAACCGCAAGGTCGGCAGTTAAAACTCACCAGTCGCTATGAGTTGGAAGCAACTCGATGGCACTTAACAACAACTATAAACTTCATAAGACTATGTTGTTGTTGTTGTTAAGTGCCGTCGAGTCGGTTCCGACCCATAGCGACCCTGTACAGGGTTTCCGAGGGTGTAAATCCTTGCGGGAGTAGAAAGCCTCATCTTTCTCCCGCGGAGCGGCTGGTAGTTTCGAACCGCTGACCTTAAGGTTCGCAGCCCGATTCGTAACCACTACACTACCAGAACTCATAAGACTATAGCCGGAGTAAACGACTTGATACAATGAAAGCACTAAGAAAAGTATCAGTCACACAAAGTAAATACTATGCAAGTTTTGCTATTATTATACCCAACTCAAAGCTCTTCTCCTTTTCTTCCTTAGGCAAGGCCAGGCCTGCAGTTTTGCCTGCTTACTGTCCTGGTGGTCTCCCTTCTTGGCTCTCCTTGCTCTGCTCCCCTTTATTTTCCACTATAAGGACCTAAGGTGTCAGGGCCTGTCGGATCCATCAAAGGGGACCCTCTCTTCTATCCAGTTGTAACATGTTATCCATGGGCGTGGTGCCAGCAGACGGTCCCTCCAATAGGCCTCCCAAGAAGGGCTGCCTCTTTGCAGCTAGGACAGATGGTCCCACAAGGCTTTCGGCCTAATTCTTCCTGCCCCAGCTCTAGGCATCCTCTGCATGCTTGTAATGCTTCACTCATTAGTGGTCGCTGGCTCCAAACTCACTTAACCCTCAGTGGCCGACTTGGGCCTGCTGGCTGATGCAAACTCATCTTATGTTCCAGCTGAGGCAGAAACTTTACACCAGAGACTGGGAATGAGGAAGTCGGTCGTTTCCCATTTCCACCCATATTGCTGCTTGTTGGGTTCTGACTCATAGTGACCCTGTATAGGATTGGCAAGGAGCGGCTGGTGGGTTTGAACTGCTGACCTTACTTTAGTAGTAGTCCAGTTCTTACTGGAACTCCATGGTCCCCAATATATTATCTCACCCCTGATACTTTGAGTCAGGTTGAGTTGAGGGGCTCATAGATTCCTAAATTAGCTAGAAGTGGGTAGAGCTCATATTCCACAAATTTGACAGAGGTTTCCCTGAACCTCCCATCTTTGACTTCACAAAGAGAGGGAGGGACGCAGATCCCACCCCCAAGGGCTGGGTGTCTCCTCCCCCAGGCAGTGTTGAGGGATTGGGGCTGGTGGGGGGTGCCCACACCTTCTACAACATCTTCCCTCCCAGGGCAGCCTCCTGGGTCTTTGCTCCTTTTGTTTCTTGTTATTGTTGTTGTCAAGTGCCATCAATTCAGTTCCGACTCACAGCAACCCTGTATAAGGGTCTCTGAGGAGCAACTGGCGAGTTTGAACTGGCGACCTTGCAGTTTAAACTGACCTTGTGGTCCAGTGCTTATCCTACAGTGCCACACTAGGACTCCTTTGTTTCTTAGCTGCAGGTGTTGGTGATTAATTTAGGTATGATACCCAGTACTATCCTTTAACCTTATGCTGATTATTATTTAAAGAAAAAAGGTAGGGAACATTTGTACATTTATTTTCAAGGATATTTGAATGAGTGAATGAATGAAAAATAAGCATACAGCACATCAAAATTATGAATATAGTACCAAAGTATTAAATTAAGTGTCTATAGCTTTTAAAGAAACAAAGATAATATAATTAATATTTCTTAAACGCTTTTCTTTATAATTAAATAAATACTAGGATGAGTTGTATAAAACTTTGTGCATCAAACTTTGTTGGCAATTTCATATAGATCAACCTAACGACTAACTCTGAATGTAGTTCAGCTATTGCTTCTTGAACGCTGCAAATACTCGGTTAATCCTCAGGGTGATCCTACGAGGAAGGAATTGCTATTACCAAGCCCAAATTATAGCTGAGGAGACAGAGGCACAATATTTTAATCAAGGAACTCACCAAGGTCACAGACCCCCTAAGAGCTGGTAAGAGCTGGAATGTGAGTTTGAATCCAGCATAACTGCTGGGCTATGTTGCTTTCATAGCAGCTGTCTGGTCAGCACTTAACATTCAGCATAGGGTTTTGCCGTTTTAATTCCAAATTCAGTAGATTATGGAACCCTGGTGGGCAGAGACTCTGAACTCAGGAAGAAAAAAACAAACAAACAAAAAAAACCCCTCTGGCAAACATAAGGAGACCCAGTCTTCCTGGGCAAACAGTTCAGCATCATTTTCCTCCAGGAACCTCTGTTCAGCTCATGTCAAGCTCAAGCGTGGCCTCCTCCATGTCAGTTCTCCCATCAGTAAAATGGGCATTCACAACATGCACCTACGGCAAAAGGTGCAAGAACTAATTAGTGTCTGAAATGTGTGTCAAGATCCCCTGCTAGAGGTGCTGTAATAAGGGCCAAACATTTGCACATAAATTCCAGTTTTGTATCCTGTGGCCCGTTCCTCTCTGGGCAGGAGGTGGTGCCCCGTCTTGTTGAGATCTGATCTCTAAATGCAACCATGTGTTTTCTTTCATCCAAATGACTGTGCTCATCCCAGGAGCAGCCTTTAATTTTCTTCTTGGAACCGAGGACCATCCTTACTTACAGCAACAAAAGGTCCCTAAGATGGTGAGGTAAGATTTGAATTAAGATACCTTGGCATATTCTACTCCACAGCAATTAACAGGCAACAGGTTTTTAGTAGCACCCACTCTCTTAAAAGTAGCTACTCGTTGTGTCAAGAATCCCCGTCTATCATGTTATCAAGTTGTCCTGATGAAGCAACCCCCAGCGGCGGGCTCTCCAACTGAGTGGATATCTCAGACAGGACCTCTGCCCTCCAAACGCCCAGCCTGATGAAGAAACCATGTGGTTACTGGGTTGACTTCAAATCTGACCAAGACCACAGGATCTGCGAGGGCTGGCTATCTAGTAGGAGTCCCTGGGTAGTTCAAATGGTTAAGCACTGGGCTACTAACCAGAAGTTGTTAGTTCAAGGTCACCCAGAGATACCTCAGAAGACCGGTCTCGTGATCTTCTTCTGAAAGATCACAGGCATTGAAAACCCCATGGAGCTCAGTTTTCCTCTGACACACACGGCGTCGCCATGAGTTGGAATCAACTCGACGACAACTGGTTTGGGGATTTGTTTGGCCCTTTATCTACTGTCTTCCTTATTCTCACCTGCCTTTTGGCCACTGATGTTCATTAGCATCTTTCCCTGTAGGAGAGGAGAGAAAAGGAAAGAGCCAACTTTTGCTTGTCCAGTTGGCTCTCAGTCAACAACCCTGGTAAGTGTGTAATCTGATGGAACCATGGTCCAAAATGAGAATTTGGACTCTTTCCCTCTCCCTGCCCCTTGCCAGGCATGTGAACTCCTGCTAAAGCTTCAAGTTCCAGCCTTCCCATGGGCCCCCAGGCTAAGTCAGAAGTTAGTCACTCCCTCCCTGGCTCCCTGAGCCCCTCTCCAGGACTCCAGAACACTCATCACATTGTGCAGTAATTATCAAGGCCTTCATGTGTCTCCCATCGAACAGGTAGCTCTTGGAGGGTGGGGCTGGGCTCTTTCATCAGTTCAAGTCCCAGAAGTTGTGGGCCCAGTGCTTGCCATATGATTGAGATGTAAAATATGTGCCTTGAATGCATCAATAAACCCAAGTAGCCACTTTTTACCATTCCCTCAGAAAATCAAGAGTATTTTCATGTTTTGTTTTGTTTTTATTTTTTGTTGTTTTGTTTTGTCTGCTTGTTTATTGTTTTTATTTTTAAAAATCCCAGAATTTCTGGAAGTATGGATGGTCTTGCTAATAAACTGATCCACTAATGCATTTGATCGCGAACCCAAAAGTTAGAGGTTTAAGACAACCTAGAAGAAAGGCTTGGCTATCTACTGTCAAAAAAAAAAAAAAAATCAGCCACGGAAACCCTCCATGAAACCCCCATGGAGTTCAGTTTTGTTCTGATACACATTGCAGTTACCATAAGTTGGAACCAACTCAGAGGCAACTGGTGGAGTCGATGACGTGCCAGGTGCTGTGTTAGGTGTTGGAGAAATTGTTGTGTTGTTGCTAAGTGACATCAAGTTGGTTCTGACTCATAGCAACCCTGTGAAGGTTTTCCATGGAGCAGTTGGTGGGTTTGAACTGTGGACCTTGTGGTGCCTTTGAGTCGGTTCTGACTCACAGAGATAGTAATCTTGTATAGGGTTGCTGAGGAGAGGCTGGTGGGTTTGAACCACAGACCTTGTGGATCACAGTCCAGTGCTGATCCTACAGTGGCACACCAGGAAGCCAAACCAGGAGATTTGTTGTTATTGTTAAGTGCCATCAAATCTGTTTCCACGCATAACGATCCTGTAGAGGGTTTCCAAGGAGCAGCTAGTGAGTTTGAACTGCAGTCCTTGCTGTTCAAACTGACTTTGCCGTCCAGTGCATTAACTGTGGTTATATGCCGTGGTTATGTGCCATGGAGTCGATTCCGACTCATAGCGACCCTGCATAGGGTTTCCAAGGCTGTAAATCTTTATGGAAGCAGAAAGCCTCATCAGTCTCCCGCAGAACCACTGGTAGTTTTGAACTGCTGACCTTGAGATCCACAGCCCAATTTGTAACTACTATGTTCACAAAGCTACCAGACCAGACAGCACTGAATAAAACAGACAAAAGGGCCTGCCCTCAGGATGTTTACAGTCTACTTGATAGTATTCTCCCTTATGATGTAACTTATATTGATTCTTTTTCCTCTTGCATCCTTTTCCCTGGGACAACAGCCATCTAAACGGTTTCTACCAAATAAGCAGAAAGATCCAGGGTAAAACAAATAGTTATGTAAAAAGACAAGATCCCTTTTCTACTCCATCAGTGCCCCCAAAATCTATGCTGCTAAATTAAAAAGTGTTGTTAAGACACCAGGTGTCAGTGGGAGGCAATACCCTGGAAGCGGGGGGGGGGGAGAGAAGCAGGACAGTGAAGCTCTTGTCAAAGCTCTGATCGCTCCTTGGATACAATGTGCCAAACAGCCTTCGTGGTGCCCAGAGACTTCCTTTGTGGCTGCAGAAGCTGATTTGAAGACAAAGTACTGTCTGTCTTCATATCATTCTTGGGCTCAGGCTTCCAAGACCAGGATGCTACATTTGTGCTCTGTGGGACAGCGAACCTTTCTCACTGATTGTCAGGATGGGACTGGTCCCAAGAAGCCCACTCACAGCTGAGTCTGGACAGAGGCCAAGCTGAAAGAAGGAGCAGAGTTCTTAAAAGTGGAACCCAGACTTCCTTGAAGACCAGTTTGAGCTCTTCAGATGCATGTGTTCTATGGGAGGGTTGCATGAATGCTCTAGGGAGGAAGATGAATGGCAGTACTGGAGATGAAGGAAAGAGGAGCAGTGAGAAAATAGGCCTCTGGCTTTTCTGGGATGAAAAGGAATGTCGGGTAGTGACCGCGAAGAAACAGAAACTTGGGCAAACTTTAAAATAAATTGTCTATGAGGTACATGAGATAGGTTAACTGAAAATCTTTCACATTGTCATTTGGTCTATAGTGTTCAGGTGGGAGTCCGTGGGGGATGCAAATAGTTAACACACTGGACTGCTAACTGAAAGGTTAGAGTTTGAGTCCCCTCAGAGGTGCTTCTGAAGAAAGATCTCGTGCTCTAGTTCTGAAAAGTCAGTCACTGAAAATTCTAGGGCGTTCTGTTCTGCTTGGACACACATGGGGTCACTATGAGTTGGCATCCACTTGATGGCAACTGTGTATGTGTGTGTGTGTGTGTTTTATGGTGCCTGGCATCCTCGTGTGGCACTGTAGGATAAATACTGGACTGCTAACCACAAGATTGGCAGTTCAAACCTACCAGCTACTCCTCGGAAACCCTATACATGGTCTCTATGAATCGGAACCGACTTGACAGCACTTAACAACAAGTGATTAAGCAAGCTCATCTTAGGCAATGTTTCACCTTCAGCGACGCAGCTCCAAACCCAGACTGCACACAGAGGCATGGGGGGTGGCCAACTAGGAGACCTTCAATTCTGCCTTAGTCAGATATTTAAGGGGAAGATCATTTCGTTTATCCCAAGTGCTGAGAATTCCCACCCCCTCAGGCAGACCCATACAAAAACAAATTCTAAAGCCAAGGATTTGACTAGTGATGAGGCACAAGTATGTTTAATCCCTGGCACTGCTTTTCCCTGAGAATTCTCTCAGCAATGGGGATCCACCCACAACTATGAGGATCGGTCAACATTTTTTGCAACAGCTTTTAGTGCCGGGTACGAAGATGGTGAGTAGCAAATAGGTCAAGGAGCACCAGTTCACTGCTGACAAGCTTAAATAAAGGAGAGATACGCTTCTGTAAGACGCAGGTCCTCTGGTGTGTGCCCTTCGGAGGAGCACATTTTAAGCAGCCAGAGCCCTTATTATAAAGGAGGATCTTTGCATAGGCAAGAAGGCAATCATGTTTTTTGATGAGCTGAAGGGATGATTGAAGTCATTTTGGCTTTCCCAGCGTCTGGGCAGAAAGCGAACAGGTGTGTGTGCCTTTGCCAAAAATGACAGCCTTACAAGCTTGATGGAGACGCCTAGGGAACAGAGTCCTTCTGAGGCATCAGGAATTCCTGAGACTGGGAGGTCTACAGATAAAAGCACTGGGGAAGGGGGGGTGGGGGGAGCAGGAGGGGAGAGCTCTCCAAGGCCTGGTTTCGAAGCAATTGGTGGGAACTGTTGAGAAATGTTTCTACATCTGCTCAGTCATATTAGGCGACGAGAAGTACATACCACAACTTCTGTTTCAGCAAACTTGTGCTATGGGCCATGTGGTTGTATGTATGTATGAGGGGGCTTCAAAAGTACGTGGAAAAAATCCATGGTCTGTTCATTTCATTTTTCCACTAACTTTTTGAAGCCCTCTCGTACGTAAGGAAAGCTGCCTGATAAGGCCTGTGGGCCACGTTTGGGGTAGCTCTGTCCTTGTCTCTATGTCCATCTGCCTTTCTGAATGATATTCTTCTCAAACGCACAGAGGTATGCGTGTATGAGAGTGTATGTGTGCACACGTGTGTGTGTGTGAGCGTGTGTGCACATTTCCCCCTCTTTAATCAGAGCAGAGCGGTCTGCAAAGTCTCCCAAGGGGTTTTAGAACATTTGGACAAATTCTACACTCAGGGCTTCCTATAAAATGAAGAGAGGTGGAAACCTTGAAGGCTCACTGGGCAGGAGAGTGGGTACTGCAGGCACCCAGGGCCCCAGCAAAGCCAGCCAGATGGACACAGAACCTGGTGGTGAGGTAGTTTGCTCCAAACAGCCTGCAATTTCAGTCAAGAGCCCTCTAAATAGTACAGAACTGAAACTGCACACCTGGACCAGCGAGTGCTGCTGGTTAAGGTCTCAGACCCACTGCTGGGTGCAGGAAAGGGTGCCTCTGCCATTCGGTGTTGTTTAACAGGAATCAAGCTGACAGGCATCCCTCGGCATGACAGCCGCGGTGAGAGGTTCTCAGGAAGGTCTGAGTGTGTGTTACCGGTTAACCAGCCCCAGCTTGCGCTGTGGTGACACACATCTGCTGACTGGACGGATCAGTGCCTCGCGTTGCAGGCTGACTGGTGGGCCATGCTTGAAAGACTCCTGGCATGTGCCCCTGCCTGCATTTTTCACTCTTGACTGAAAGCATATGCTGTACACAATCAGAACAGTGTTGCATGTGGGTCCAAGACAGCTTCCTACACATCTGACTGAGGCGGGCTGAATCACTTCCCCTGGGAGGGTGGCTTCCAGCTCCGTGACATCTGGTGAGTGGCAGGAAGTATCTGGATTCGTCCCAGAGTGATTTTTATCTCCACATGCTTTTCCAATTTCAGCAGGGCCTCTGTGCTACATTCCGAATGACATGTCCACATTTGCCACGGACAAGAATGACAGCTGGAGAAAAATCATCTTTGACCCTTAAAAGGCGGTCATGTTTTTGGAGGTAAAGGTTTGGGCACAAAGCTATTATATGAGAGAACCCAGAAATCACTTGAAAGAAATCATATGAGTTAACTCATGGTTTTGGCTTTGGGAAATAGAAGCACCCTTCTCAAACTGTTCCATCAAAGAAATAAAAACAATATTAAAAGCTTTATTTTATTTAGGCATAACATACGCAGTAAAATGCACTGATCTTAAGTGTATAACTTATTAACTTTATAACTTTCACACATACACACACCCATGGGACCACCTACCAGATCAAGGTTTAGAACATTCCCAAACTCCTTTGTGCCCGCCCATGAAAGTACTCACTGTTCTGACCTCTGTCACTATAATTAGATGCTGTCAAGTCAATTTGGACTCATCGCAACCCCATCTGTATCAGGGTACAAGTATGCTCCATGGGGTTTTCAATGGCTGATATTTTGGAAGGAGGTCGCCAGGTCTTTCTTCCAAGTTACATTTAGGTGTACTTGAATCTCCAACTTTTCAAATAGCAGCTAAGGACATTAACCCTTTGCATCACTCAGGGACTATTCTATCATTATACTGTTGTTAGAGTAGTGAAAAAGCATTCTTTTTTTTTCGCAGGGGAGGGGAGGCATGAGTCACTGATTTAAGAAACAACAAAAATTTTGTAAATGACCTTGTGTGTGCCTGCAGGGGTCAAGGTCAAGATTCAGAGGAAATGGTTCTGGAACACCCATAAGTTACAACATGCAAGGGGTCTTCTCTTCTTTTACCCATTTTTTCATAACTGAAGACAAGCATATTCCCAGAGGAAAACTCTTTGTCTTTATCTACTGGGGAGAATTCTGGATTTGTTCTTGTTTCTGAAGCTCTCTGGTCTGCAGATGAGTTCATGCATTTGCAAATGTACAGATGCATACTTTCAGCTTCTTCCCTTCTTTGAAGGACACGAAGGCCCCAGTGACCGAGGGGCCCACATCCATGCTCTGGGTCTTAGACGAGTTCAAGAATGAGGTCGCCGTTGCAGCTTGCTCATCTTCAGAGAAAACGCTTAGTCAGAACCAAAGCTAGTTGTTGCAGGCCCCACACTGTCCTCAGGAAATACCAAGAGAAAAAGATTGCAGGAGAGAGGATTAAATCCTTCTATGTATTCGATACCCTGTATCTAAATCTGGCAGCTATTGATATTAGATGGAGCAGACAAATTTCCCACTTTACCTGGCCAGTTACCCTCTCCCAGCAAAAGCCATTGCATGACCTCAGGAACATGGACACACACTTTTTGGAGAATTAGACTCTTTCCCACTCTACTTGTTTGGTTTTTATTATTTGAAGGCAACCATTTAGGAGGTTATTGTCAGGCGAGATAAACCTGCAATGGAGCAGAAGGGCTAGCCACAGGAAAGTCGTGGTGCTAATGTTAAGAGCACTGGAGAAAGTGTCCAGAAAGGGCTCTTCTGACCTTCAGTGAAGCAATCTTTGTCCAGAAATCTGGTGAGATGGCAATGTAAAGAATTGTTGCATTTAAGTCATTTTATCTCTTGGGCTGATGTCATTCACACACCTCATATTATTGAGAATTGCGTTCACCTTATGAAACGCACTATAGGCAAATTTGGGAGTGATTATTAATCTAGAAGGATGGATACATGTGTGTTAGGGGTGTTTGGTGGCTCCGTAAGATGAGCACTGGACTGTGAACCACAAGGTTGCTACTCCACAGGAGAAAGATGAGGTTTTCTGCTCCCGAAAACACTGAAGGCCTGGGAAACCCTAGAAGGGTCGCTGTGAATCCGAAACCAACCTGACTGTACACAACCACACCAAAAATATAAATGCTCTAGAACAGGGGTGGGGAATGTCCGGCCCCCAGACCTGAGAGATCATTTGGTCTGGCCCTGCCAAAGCAACCGCAATTCTAGACAACACATTGTTGTTTTTATTGTTGTTAAGTGCCTTCTAGTCAGTTCTGACTCATAGAGACCCTGTATAGGGTTTCTGAGGAGCGGCTGGTGGGCTTGAACTACCGACCCTGCAGTTCAAACTGACCTTGCAGTCCAGTGCTTTATCCTACAGAGCCACTCTAGGACTCCAGGGGTGAGCTAATTAAATGTTTGAACAAATGTAGCAGCTAATTTTTAAGTTGATCATTTTGTATGGCCTGCAAATGACGTTAGAAATGTTGGCAAAAAAAGGTTCCCCACCCCTGCTCTAGAGCATCATTCTGTAAAAGCTGAAGAGAAGCATTAGTGAAGTGAGTACAGGAGCTTGAGAAGTGTTGTTGTTCAGTGAATAAATAGTGATCCTGTACAGGGTCTCTGAGGAGCAGCTGCTGGGTTTGAACCATCAGAAGGGTAGGTCTTGGGTAATAGACACACTAGACACTCAGTGTTGAAGATGGGGAAGAAAAAAGGACATTTCAGGAGGAGGAAACTGAAAGAGACAATACACAGTAGACAGCATTACTCACTGACAACTCACTTCATTAAAAATGATTTCAGGAATCTCAGAGGTGGGAAAAGAAATTCCAGCCACCAACTTCTCCACTGTTAAAAAGCATGAATTTCCTTTTTTTGTATAGTAAAGTAGTATCATTTTAGATGTAGCTTTCTGTTTAACCATACCTTATTTTTATTAAACGTTAGCATTTCGAAAATGGAGACGTGATTTAAGTTGAGAACTGCCAAGCTCACTCCTTCACCCACTGAATATCTGTTACACAGGCAGGTCAGGTCCCACACCAGCAGAGGGTACGTGTGAGTGACTGATGCCCCGAGGCAAACCAATTCCAAATGGTCTTAAATAGGGTAACAGTTCATATAGAGTAGTCATGAAATGGTTAAGCGACAAATTCTTGGGAATTCTTGCCACAGGAACCTTTGTAAAGCTGATGATATCTGTCAGTGGGGAAGACATTTTCAAGTTTTTCTCAGCCTGGAAGCCATTCTCTCCACCAAAAAAAACAAAAACAAAAACAAAACCCAATGCTGTAAAACTTCCCCATGGTCACAGTAGTGATCAGAGACTCCTGTTGCTGAGTGGAGAGTTTACCGGCAAGAAGTGCCTGGGAAAAAGATGTGGCAATGATAGAGCTGCACAGCGAGCATGTTGCATTGTGGGTACCAGCCCCTGGCATGTGCACTGGGCTATCTAGCGCTCTATGGATTCTGCTGATGACAAATGCTTAGAATGTAAACTCTGAGCAATTGTGGATAGAGAGACAGAGGCCATAGTGATTAATATGAAAGCAATGAATAAGAAGGAGAACCTTCCCATACAATCCACATGAATTGTGGCCTGGCATAGGCCCAGAAGAAGACGTACTGGTAAGAGAAAGAGGGCTGAAAATAGCACATGTCTCTTCCACATATGGCTGAGGGTTTCAGTGGGATAGAAGCAGACGGAAACAGCAAACCCAGCCATGCTCTGGAGCCTTTACATTCTTGTTGTTGTTGTGTGCTGTCTAGTCAGTTCTGACTCCGAAATTCTGTATAGGGTTTCGAGGCTTTAAATGTTTGTGGGAACAGAAAGCCTCATCTTATTCCTGCCGAGTGAATATTAATCCAGAAAGATGAATGGTGGTGATGGTTGTGTGCCGTGGAGGTGGCTCCAACTCATAGCGACCCTGTACAGGGTTTCCGAGGCTGTAAATCTTTACGGGAGCAGAAAGCCTCACCTTTCTCCCATGGAGCAGCTGGTAGTTTCGAACTGCTGACCTTGAGGTTTGCAGCCCGATTTGGCGGTTCAAGCTCACCAGCTGCTCCTCAGAAACCCCATACAGGGTCGCTTTGGGTCGACTCCAACTTGACAGAACTTACCAGCAACAGGTCTATCCACTTCCAAAAGTAGTGTATCCATCCCTCTAACCCTTTCTCGAAGTCCTAGTATAGCACTGTAGGATAAGCACTGGATCACAAGGTCAGTTTGAACTGCAGGGTTGGTAGTTCAAATTCACCAACTGCTCCTAGGAAACTCTATACAAGGTCTCTATGAGTCAGAGGCTACTTGACAACACTTAACAACAACAACTCTTATGAAGATCAAAGGCCACAGTCTTTAGTATGGATTGCACTTCAATGTAAAAAACAACAACAACAACAAAAACAAAATAATCACAACTGAACCAATAAACAACATCATGATAAACAGAGAAAAGATGGGTCAAAGACTTCATTTTCCTTGGATCCACTATCAATACTCATGGAAGCTTTGTTGTTGTTGCTAAGTTCCTTTGGGTTGGTTTCAACTCATCGCGACCCTTGGGGTCTGGAAATGAACTCACCCCATGGCTCCATTTTAGGGCCAACAATAGACAGATCTATACAACAACACTAGTGAAGGACGGGAGCATTTACCCATGGACCATGTTCAGAAGGAACAAGGGACGGAGGAGAAATGGAAACACGGAGGATGTGAGACACGTTATGATTCACTGAGGAGAACGCAATCAATGCAAAGAAACAAAATGTGTCTGGATTACTGAATGGAAAACTGAACTGCTCTGTAAACCTTTACCCAATTCACAGTTAAATAAAATCAAACAGACGGCTAGCCCTCCACCTACTTCTTGTTGTTAAGTGCTGTCAAGTCGGTTCTGACCCATAGTGAACTTGTATAGAGTTTCTGAGGAGTTGCTGGTGAGCCTGAACCACTGACCTACTAGGCACTGCATTTTAAGGGCTTTTCTGCCTGCCCATACACATATATTGTTGTTGTTGTTATGTGCCATGGAGTAGGTTCCGACTCATAGAAACCCTGTACAGGGTTTCCGAGGCTGTAAATCTCTACGGGAGCAGAAAGCCTCATCTTACTCCCGCGGAACAGCTGGTACCCATACACATATACCACCCAGTAATAACCATCTCTAGGGAGCGCAGTAACTCTGTAGGATAAGCACTGGACTGCAAACTATAAGGTCCACGGTTTGAGCCCATCAGCCATGGGAGAAAAATGAGGCTTTCTGCTCCTGCAAAGATTTAAAGTCTCAGAAACCCTATACAGTGTCATTATGAGTCGAAACCAACTTTGATGGCACACAGTGACAATAACATAATCATCTCTACATTTACAAAGAAGAGCAACCCTGGCAGAAAGAAGGCAAGAGAGTGGTGGTACAAACTGTTTAGACTGAGGTGAGGTCTTCCACAAGTAAACTGAAGAAGACAACAGCAGTGTATACTGGGAGTTGTTGTTTTCATGTTCTACAGTAATTCACAAGGAGCTATGGTAGCATAGTGGTTACGAGTCGGGCTGCCAACCTCAGATCAGCAGTTTGAAACTACCAGCTGTTCCGCGGTAGAACGATGAGGCGTTCTGCTCCCGTAAAGATTTATAGCCTCGGAAACCCTGTACAGGGTCGCTATGAGTCGGAACCGACGCCACAGTACTTAGCAGCAACTGTAATTCACAAGGAGCTCCAGTAGCATAGTGGTTACGAGTCGGGCTGCTAATCTCAAGGTCAGCAGTTTGAAACTACCAGTGGCTACAAGGGAGAAGGATGAGGCTTTCTACTCACATAAAGATTTACCACCTCGGAAACCCTATACAGGGTGGCTGTGAGTTGGAACTGACTCTACGGTACATAACACTATCACCGCCACAGTAATCCACAAGATAAAAGAAAACGAAAAGCTCCATCAAAAAGAAATTATGAGGAGCCCTAAAACCAGCTGAACTAGAGAAACGTCTAAAAATAAAATTGAGTGCAAATATGAGGAGTTTTATCCCTTGAGAATCTATAGTTTGAAAAGTAATGAAAATCTAAAACCACAAGTTGGATTTTAAGAGAGGAGAGAAGGAATCTTAAAAATACTAGCTAGCTAATTAACCCTAGGAGTTTTGGTATGGCACTGTACGATCAGCATTGCACTGCAAAACTCAAGGTTGGTGGTTCAAACCCACCAGCCGCTCCCAGAAACCCTATACAAGAGTTAGCTATGAATCAGAACTGACTTCACAGCACTTAACAGCAGCATTTGACCAATGCAACAATGAGAGAAGGCTTTAAGAAATGTAACTTTAAGAACCCATAAAATTAGATATACATTCCAAAACACTAGAAAATGAAGCCTGAGGAATTTATGAAAATGAAGACAATGTTAAAGCAAAACAGTAATGAGGCATTCCAGTTGTATTCATTAGATTCACCTGGAATGCTTGCTTAAGTACAGATTGCTGTGTCTCATCCCCAGGGGTTCTAATGCAGTAGGTCTGGGAGGAGCTCCGAAAATTGGCATTTCTAACAAGTTTCCAGGTGTTATGGATTCAACTGTCCACCACCACCCTTCCCTGTGATTATAATCCCATTTGGGATTGAGGTTTCACTGTTAGGGTAATGGAGCAGTATTAGTGTGGAGTGGGTCTTAAATTAATCTCTTTTGAGATACAAAAAGAACAGACTGAACAAACAGCCAAGCAAGCAAGCAGCAAGGATAGATGCCGTGCCTTATCAAGTCACTGGGGAAGCAAGAAATCAGAGCTGCAAAGAGACAAGAACCAGCTAGAGCTGGTGCCCTGAATTTAAACTTCTAGCTTCCTAAACTGTAAGAAAATAAACCTCTGTTTGCTAAAACCACCCATTTGTGGTATTTCTGTTATGGAAGCACAACATAACTTAGACAGCAAGTGATGCTGATGTTGAAGGTCTGGGGACCACACTTGGAAAATTGCTGCGGTATGCCATGGCCCACTAGAAAATTTATCATAAAATTACAATAATTGAATAGATTGACAAAATATGGTACATGTCCATACGATGGAAACGACTAAGCAATAAAAAGGAAGAAAACACTGACTCGTGTTACAGTTGGATGAACCTCAAAAGCATTATATTAAGTGAAAGAAGCCAGACATAAAAGATTACATATTGATGATCTCATTTATATCAAATGGCCATCAGTATCACCAGTTGCCATCTCATGGTGACCCCAAGTGTGCAAACATAGGACTGTGTTCCACAGGGTTTCAATAGCTGATTTTTAAAAAGATCACCAGGCCTTCTTCTGAGGCACCTCAGTGTAGGCTGTGACCTCCAAACTTTCAGTTAGCAACAAAGCACATTAACTGTTTGCACCACCCAGTGACTCTAGTAAATATCCAGAAAAGGCAAATCTAGAGTCAGTGGGAACACGGATGTTACTGGCACAATGGAAATGCTCTAAAACGGAATTGTAGTGATGTTTGCACAACTTGGAAAATTTACTAGAAAATCACAGACTTTGTGTTGTGTGCCATTTCTGACTCATAGAGATCACGTGTAGGATTTCCAAGGAGTGGCTTGTGGGTTTGAACAGCCATCTTTGTGGTTCAAACCAACCTTGTGGTCCAATGCTTACCCTACAGTACATCATTGACTGAGACACTTAAAATGGGTGCCTTTTTATGGTGTGAAACTTATACCTCAATAAAGCTGTTTTTAAAATGACAATAACAAAGATGTGTTGTTGGGTCAGTTCCAACTCATAAAGACTCCATGTGACAAAGCAGAATCTCCCCACACTGTTTTCTTGACTGTAATATTTGTGTGGGTGTGGGTGTGAGAGAGAGATTTGGGTGAAAGTTTAAAGAGCAAATCGATTTCCCATTCAATAGTTCATACACATTTTGTTTTGTGATATTGCTTCCAATCTCTACAATGTAGCAGCACTCTTTCTACTTGCTCCCTGTGTTTGCCATCTCCCTTCCTCCTTCTTCCCTACCCCTTCCTCATATCAGTTCCTATCACAGCTCTCATTTCTCTAGGATATATGAGGGGGAACACTGAAATGAAAAGATAATGAAATTCTTCCCTGACCTTTTTGAGGCCCCTCACATTTCTATTCACAAATTTTAAGGAAGTGCCATAGCATTTTCCACAGTTGTTGTACAATTTTACAATCCCAACAGCAGTGGATGAGGATTAAAGTATCAATGAACAAGTACCAGGCTGTTTTGACTACTGTGATGGTATTTTGAGAATTGGGAGTCTGAGACTTTGCTTTATTTTTCTTCTTTAGTAGTGCTTTGCTTATTTGGGACCTCTTTCCTCTCCATATAAGGCTGGTGATTCATTTTTCCATCTCTTTAAAGAATGATGTTTGAATCTGGATGGATTACATTATATTCGTAGATTCCTTTGGGTAGTACTGACAGTTTTACAATGTTAAGACTTCCTATCTATGAACATTGTATACTCTTCCATTTAAGTCTCTTTGGGTGTCTTGTAGTCGTGTTTTGTAGTTTTCTTTGTACAGATCTTTTGTATTTCTGTTGTTGTTGTTAAATGCTGGTTCCAATTCACAATGACCCTATGTAGCAGGGTTTCCAATTAACAACAACAAGAAGTAGTAGTGGCTGGGTTTAAACTGATGTTGAGGTTAGTAGTCCAGTGCTTATCCTATAGCTCCACACCAGGATTCCTTGTTTCTCTGGTTAGATTTATTCCTAAGTATTTCATACTTTGTATGGCTATTATAAATATTATTGTCTTCCTGGTTTTCCTTTAAAATCCTCTTTATTAGTATAGAGGAATCTAAGTGATTTTTATTTTACATGTTGATCTTGTACTCTGCCATTTTGCTGAATTCTTCTCTATTAGTTCCAGTAATTTTCTTGTTGAGTTTCTGGGATTGTCTACATATGTTGTTGTTGTTGTTGTTTGATGTCATCAAGTCAGTACCAACTCATAGCGACCTTATGCACAGCAGAACGAAACACTGCCCGATCCTGGGCCAACCTCACTACTGTTGCCACGCTTGAGTCCATCGATGCTGCCACTTGAACAATCTATCTTGCTGGGGGTCTGCATCTTTTTCTCTGACCCTCCACCTTACCAAACATGATATCCTTCTCCAGCAACTGGTCCCTCCTGATAATAGGTCTGAAGTATGGGAGATGAAGTCTGGCCATCCTGGCCTCCAAGGAGCACTCTGGCTATTCTTCTTCCAACACAGATCTATTGGTTATTTTGGCAGCCCATGGCACTTTCAATATTCTCCTCCAACACCATAACTCAAAAGCATCAATTCTTCTACGGTCTTCCTTATTCACTGTCCAACTTTCACATGCATATGACGTTATTAAAAATACCATGGCTTGGGTCTACATATAGGATTATATAAAATAATATGAAAATAGAGATTGTTTTACTCCTTCTTTGCCAATGTAGTTGCTTTTTATTTCTCTTTCTTGCCTTATTGCTCTGGATAAGACTTCCAAGACAATATTGAATAGGAGTGGTGATAAAGGGCATCCTTGTCTGATTCTGGTTCATGAGGCAAATAGTTTCAGCCTCTCTCCATTGAGAACAATGTTGGTCATTGATTTTGTGTTGTTATTGTTGTTGTTACAAGTGCCTTCGAGTTAGTTCCAACTCATAGTGACCCTGTGTAAGGTTTCCAAAGATTCTTAAATCTTTGCAGAAACAGAAAGCCTCATTTTTCTCCCACTAGTCACTCCTTGAGAACCTTATATAGGGTTACTATGAGTTGGAACTGACTCAGTAGCATTTAATAATAGCAACAACACTATTATTGTAGAGTTGTCTATTTCTTTCTTCAATTCTATTAGATTTTGATTTATGTATTTTGAGGCTCTTTCATTGTTGTTGTTGTTAGGTGCCATCGAGTTGGTACCAACCCATAGCGACCTTATACTCAGTAGAACGAAACACTGCCCGATCCTGGGCCAACTTCACTACTGTTGCAACACTTGAGTCCATTGATGCTGCCACTTGACCAATCCATCTCACTGGGGGTCTTCCTCTTTTTCTCTGACACTCCACCTTACCAAACATGTTATCCTTCTCCAGCAACTGGTCCCTCCTGATAATATGTCCATAGTATGAGAGACGAAGTTTGGCCATCTTGGTCTCCAAGGAGCACTCTGGCTGCACTTCTTCCAAAACAGATCTATTGGTTCTTTTGGCAGCCCATGGCACTTTCAATATTCTTCTCCAACACCATAATTCAGAGGCATCAATTCTTCTACAGTCTTTCTTATTCACTGTCCAGCTTTTGCATGCATATGATGTTATTGAAAATACCATGGCTTGGGTCAGGTGCACCTTAGTTTTATTATGGTCACGTCCTCTTTTGAGATTGACCCTTTAGCCATTATATAATGTCCTTTCTCTTTTGCCTTAAAGTCTATTGTATCAGAAATTAATATTGTCACTCCCTGTCTTTATTGGCTGCCATTTGCTTGATACTTGTTTTTCCATACTTTAATTTTTAGCTTATTCTTGTCTTTGTGTATAAAGTGTGTCTTTTTTCTTTCTTTATTACTTTTTGGTAACTTTTCATTGTGAATTGAGTGTAAGTTGACATAGCAGATCATGAGTTTTACATCTAACAAATCATATACTTCATTTCATTTCAGTGATTGCAACCCCTCAGTACAATGTCACAGATCACTCTCTTCTTCCCTGTGTTCCTTCTTTCCATTCCTCTTTCTCAAATTTTCAGAACTTTGTCTGGGTAAGGGAAATCCTTTTGATCTCAAATGATTCACCATTCTGTGGTGCTCATACCTCACTAGTGTTGTATCCCCTATTTACCTATCTATCGCTTGGCTGAAAATTGAGCCATGGGGGTGAGTTTAGTTCCAGATCTACAGGGTAACCAAGGACTATAGTTTCAGGGGTCCACCAGTCTCTTCCTGGCTAGTTCTATTTTTTTTTTCCCTAAAGCTTTTATTGTGAATTGAATGATAATTTACATGGTAAAGTATGTCTCTTGTAGACAGTATATTAATGGGTCTTATTTTCTTATCATTTCTGCTATTCTATTTGCTGATGCATTTAATCTATTTACATTCAGTGTAATTAGCAATAGATATTAATTTACTGCTGTCATTTTGCTGGGGGTTGGTTGATTGGTTTTGTTTGTGGCATTAATAAAATCTTTGTTCAATATACTTTTCTATGTGGAATTAATTCTTTTTGCTGTGCATTTTCTTATTTCCTTCCTTGCGGTTGTCTGAGTATTTACTGAGACTGTATGGCTTTCTTTTTTATTTTTGTGAAAAGCTTTACAATTTTTCTTTGAAGTTACCCTGTAATTTATTATATCTCCAGGTTTGAAACAATCTATTCTATCCTAATATCTTTTTGACTTCCTCTCCATTTGAAGTTTTATAACTATATTATTTATTCCCTCATTTTGTTTTGTAGTTATCATTACAAATTGGCATCTCTGGTTCCCTATTTTCAGTCTTATAGATTTATTTTATTTTTTGATACTTCTATATCTGGGCTGATTTACAGATGATGTTGTCAAGGCTCTTAATCTCCAGTTGTTGTCTTCCTACCATTGTTGATTCTCTGTCAAAGGTTTCCTGTTAGCATTTCTTGTAAGGTTTACCTAATTTTTACAAATTCCCTTAATTTCTGTTTATCTGACAACAGTCTGATTTTGCCATAGTATATGAGTGATCATTTCACTGGGTATATAATTCTGGATAGATATTTTTCCCTACAGGATTTTATGTATGTCATCCATTGCTTTCTTGCCTACATGGTTTCTGCTCAGAAATCAGAGTTTAGTCTTGTTGGTTCTCATTTGTAGGTAACTTTGTTTTTTCCTGAGCTTTTTTCAGGATTCTTTCTTTGTCTTTGCCTTTGGAAAGTTTGATTATGATGTCTTGATAATTTTCTTTTGAGGGCTATCATAATTGGAACTTGTTGAGGTTCTTGAATGCATATCCTCTCATCTTTCATGATATTAGTGAAGATTTTTTCAACACTTTTTTGATGGTGTAATCAAAACATTCCAGGATAAACAGAAGCTAAGGATTTTGCCAAAGCCAACCCTGCTTTGAAAAACATCCTAAAGGAAGTTCTGTGGACTGAAACCCAACAAGAACAGACAACACCCAGAGAATGACATACATGGCAACATCACCCTGAACTCAATTGACCAATGGAAGAGTCAAGAACAGAATAAAATTATAAGAACAGAGACACTGAGATGTCAGTGTATGATCAAAATCAATACAATGTGGAAGAAGGTAAACACAGAGGAACAGAGATCCAGGTGGTGAGAAGGTCAGGTAGATTACAGGATAAAATA
>NW_006408674.1:6660503-6664656 GCF_000296735.1 Chrysochloris asiatica
TAAAGCTCTTTCATAGAGGAAAGACTGAACAGTCCAAACTTCAAAAGGGACAATCTGATGGCATGCCTCCTAAGCCTGTACAATGATTCTGTGACATCACCTATATGAATTCATACTAAAGAAATAGCTAAGGGTGTGTCCAAAACCATGCCAGGTGGTTAAACAGCAGCCGTGGTTCAGATTGCATAAATTGGAAAGGAGCTGTATGTTAAACAGTAAGGGTTGTGTTAAAAGATGGTCTATCTATCTTATGAAATCCTAGTCAACCATTAAAAACGATGTTGTAGATTATTATTTATTGACATGGAAAGATGTCCATGACACAATCATTAAGTGAAAAAAAATGCAGATTATAAAACAATAATACACACAGTATGGGCCAACTTTGTTTTAAAAGCTGTGTATGTGACATGAAAGAGCTAAAACTCTTATAAACACAGGTGATCTCTGGTCGGGGAGGCTAAGATGAATTTTCTTCCTTTAAACAAGTTTTGTTTTGTTTCGTTTTTCCTATAAATACTGTATAGTGCTTTTATAAAAAGGAAACAGCTTTTCATTTTTAAAGAGGTATCATTGTGGCACATGTGGGTTAATGCACTGGAAGACAAAGTCGGTTTGAACTGCAAGGTTTTCGGTTCAAGCTCACCAGCCACTCCTCAGAAACCCTATGCAGGGTTGCTATGGGTCAGAACCAACTCAATGGCACTAAACAACAACAAGTGTAAAATTGAGGTTGACACTCCATTTTCTGAGAAGCCACTCTGATGTACAGGAAATGCTGTCAACTGCAGAATTTAGGACCCCTCACTCTTTATGCTACAGTCCTACAATAACATTCTTTGTATTGGTTTCTTACCATAATAGTACATGATTCTGATCATCGATGATGCTCTGCTACTGAAGAAACTTGGCAACTTCGAGGGAAAATGCTTCCTAAAGAGTATCATATGTTCACACACAAAAAATTCAAATAACATGTCATTGTGTTTTTGGTGAGGGTTTACACAGCAGTTTAGGTTCCCAATCAACAATTTCTAAACAACTTGTTCAGTGACATTGGTTACATTCTTCACAATGAGAGAAAATTCTCATTATTCCCATTCTGGTTGTTCTGTTTATATTAATCTAGTTTCCCTGCTCCCTTATATTTTTATCATTGTTTTAAAATAACTGGTCTCATATAATCCACTGCCATCGAGTCCAACTCAATAGTGAAACACCATCTTCACAAGTGTTAAGCTTGAGCCCATTGCTGCTGCCACTGTACCAATCCATCTCATTGGGCATCTTCTACTTTTTTTGTGACCCTCCACTTAACCTAATATGATATGCTTCTACTAGGTAAAGTGGAGAGTCCCTCATAATTATATTTCTAAAGTAAAAGGGATGAAGTCTCGCATTCTAGCTATACTTCCAACACAGATTGGTTTGTTTTTCTAACAATCCATGGTACTTTCAATATGCTTCTCCAATACCATAACTCAAATGCATCAATTCTTCTATGGTATTCTTTATACATTGTCTAACTTTCACATGCATTTGAGGCTATGGAAAATACATGGCTTGGGTTAGGTACACTTTTGTCCTCATATTGAAATTTTTGCTCTTAAACAATTTCAAGATGTCTTGTGCAGCAGATTTGCCTAATGCAATACATTGTCTTATTTCTTGACTGCTGTTTCCATGAGTGTTAATAGTTATTTTCTCCATTTATCATGGTTTTATTTACTGGTCCATGGGTGAGGATTTTTGTTCTCTTTATATTGAGGTGCAACCTATATTGAAAGCTGTGGTCTTTGATCTTCATCAGTAAGCATTTTAAATCCTCTTCACTTTCAGCAAGCAAGCTTGTATCATCTGCATATGATCTTTTCCCAATCCTGATGTCACATTCTCCTTCATACAATCCAGATTTTCAGATTATTTGCTTAGCATACAGATTGAATAACTATGAGGTAAAGAATATAACCCTTGCACACACTTTCCTAATTTTAAACCATTCAGCGTTCCCTGAGTCAGTACCGACTCGATAGCACCTAACAAGTGTCTCCTTGTTCTGTCTGAACAACTGCCTCTTAGTCTATGAACACAATTAAGTGTTTCGAAATACTCATTCTCCACAATGTTGTCCATAGCTTGTCATGATCCACATAATCAAAAGCCTTTGTGTATGTCAACATGAGTGGCAGGGCAGGCAACATACAACAAGAAGGAAGAAAGATGAAGACAGTGGGAGACACAGGGGAATGTCAATACTATTCACTGTGGGTACATGGAAGGGATTACAGTCATAATGAAACAAAGTCTATGATTTGTTGGATATAAAATTGATGATCTGCTCTGTAAACCTTCACTCAATTCCCAATAAAAAGTTCAAATAGATAAATAAATAAGGAGTTTTTTTTTTTGTTTTTTTTGTTTTAAAAAAAAGCCTTTGTGTAGTCAATAAAGTGTAGGTAAACATCCTTCTGGTATTCCCTGCTTTCAGCCAAGATCCATCTAACTCAGTAATGATGTTCCTCATTCCACCTCCTCATCTGAATCTGATTTGAACCTCTGGAAGTTCCCTGTGAGTGTACTGTTACACCCATTTTTTAATTATTTTTAGCAAAAGTTTACTTGCATGTGTTATTAATGATATTGTCTGATGATTTCAGTTGAGTCACCCTCTTTGGAATAGGCACAAATATCGGTCTCTTCCAGTCTGTCGAAGAGGTAGCTGTCTTCCAAATTTCTTGGCATAGATCAATGAGTGTCTCAAGTGCTGTATCAGTTTGTTGAAAGATTTTAATTTGTATTCCTTCAAGTTCTGGAGCCTTGTTCTTTCCCAATGCCTTCAATGCACCTTGGACTTCTTCCTTCAGTATCATTGGCTCATGATTATATAGTACCTCTTTTTTTTGTTTGTTTGTGTTTTTGTTTTTTTTTGGCGTTTTTTTTTTAGCAAATACTTCCATTAGTTTATTTTCTTCACAAAAAATCACAAGTTTAATTTTAATATATTAAAATATACACCAAACAAAGTTAACTCTTACTCATGCTACAAGATGGTCTATGTTCTCTTTATTTCTGTTTGCCAGATGATCTTCAATAATCTCTGCAAACAGATTCCTCTTCAACAATTTATATGCAAGAGGTAAAATCTGGCCAGCAATTTTATGAAAATAATGTGAACCATAGCAAAATAGGTCCATTACCAACTCAAGCACCATGCTTCATTGGCAAATTCATCATTGGCAAACTGCCCAAAAGTCATCATTTCCTGAATGGGAGCAAAAGCTCTCAGTCTCGCATCACCACTTGGTATCTCAACAACGATCTTGCCGATTCTCTTGAGGTCAGCATGTGTTTCAGGGAGCTCTCTGTACCCAACATCGTTTTAATCTACTGGATCCACCAAGCCTGCAACCATGAAAGATCTTTGTCACAACTTTCTTATCTCTCTGTTTCAGCTGTATGCTTCTCTGATCCAATGAGTACCCCAGTTCTCTGGCTGCTTCGGTGAGTTTTTCATCTATATTTTTCAAAAGACTAGCTTTCTTTTTATCTGTTACTTCCTAAAGTTTTTCATCAAAAGTAATTTGACTGCAGCAAACACATTATCTCCACTTTGAACAATTATGCAATTTTTCTTTGCTTCATTTGTACCAACATACAGAGGAAGTTCACCAGGAAAATCCCTGAAATGCCCATGAGGTACTGAGTTTTATTATCTCCAATAATTATGGTCTAGAACTCAGGGGGATCATAGTAAAACCTCCAATCAATGACAGTTACTATTCAACTCTGCTGAGTTTTTCTTCATTTTACGTTTTTAGGTAAGGATGTCGTAAGGACCAACTAACCAAAGTCCAAAGCAGAAAGTGAACCTGCTAGCTTTTCAGGATCGAGTTTTTTATCGAACTTCCAGAAATGATAGATTTCTTCAGGTAGAGAGAGCTTAAAATGATTTTCTACTTCTTTTTTGAAGTTGGCTGGAGACCTCTGCCTCACAGGACTTACTTTTCTTCACATCAATCATTTTTTCACACTGCTGCCCTTCCCTGCCCGGCCAATGTTTCCCACCATCACCCACGATTCTGCAGCTATAGAATCAGCAGAACTCTGCCCACATAGTACCTCTTGAAATGGTTGATTATCAACCATTTCTTTT
>NW_006408674.1:6665886-6666636 GCF_000296735.1 Chrysochloris asiatica
CAGCGTGCTCCTTGGAAGTCACGATGGTCAAACGTCATCTCTCCTACTTAGAACATATTGTCAGGAGGGACCAGTCCCTGGAGAAGGATATCATGCTTGGTAGGGTAGAGGGTGAGAGAAAAAGAGGAAGACCCCCATTGAGATGGATTGGCAAAGTGGCAGCATCAATGGGCTCAAGCGTGGCAACGATAGTGAGGTTGGCCCAGGATCGGGCAGTGTTTTGTTCTTTTGTGCATAAGGTCACTATGATGTCGGTACCAACTCAGTGGCACCTAACAACAACAAAAACAACACCTCCATGAGTATAGGTCAAGTTCATCAAATTATAGCAATTTACCCTCATTTCCTTTATTAAAAAAAATTTGTTTTTATCATCCTGTAGTGAAGTTCTATTCTTCAGATGATCTCTAAATTCAGGTGAGATATATTCAAAATATATTGATATATTGGCTCTCGTGGACTTGTTTTCATTTTCTTCAGCTTCAGTTTGAATTTGCATATGAGTAATTGATGGTCTGTTCTACAGTCTGCCCCTGGCTTTGTTTTGACTGAAGATATGGCGCTTTTCCATCATCTCTTTCCACAAATGTAGTCAATTTGATTTCTATGTATTCCATCTGGTGAAGTCCATGTATATAGTTGTCTCTTATGCTGTCTAAAGAAGGTATTTGAAATGAACAAATCATTGTAAAATCAATGTAAAGAAAACAAAAATCCTTACCATTGGACCAATAAACAACATTCTTATCA
>NW_006408674.1:6666993-6686866 GCF_000296735.1 Chrysochloris asiatica
AGAAGTGCAGCCAGAGTGCTCCTTGGAGGCCAAGATGGCCAAACTTCGTCTCTCATACTTTGGACATATTATCAGGAGGAACCAATCCCTGGAGAAGGATATCATGTTTGGCAAGGTGGAGGGTCAGAGAAAAAGAGGAAGACCCCAATCGAGAAGGACTGGCCAAGTGGCAGCATCAATGGACTCAAGCATGGCAACAGTAGTGAGGCTGGGCCAAGATCGGGCAGTACTTCATTCTGCTGTGCATAAGGTCGCTATGGGTCGGTACCAACTCGATGGCACCTAACAGCAACAACAACGGTCAAGTTCTGATTATCAAGCCATCAAAGCTAGGTCAAATGGGTACTATCCTTCCATCTACTTTTGATGCTTTCTGTATTATTCAGTATTTTGCCCATAGAATCCATGAGTATTTCAAGTCGAGGATTCAATTCCCTCAGGTTGACAAATGCTGAGCATGTTCTTCCCTTTTGGTTTTCTCACTCCAGGTCTTTGCACATTTCGTTATACTACTTGACTTTGTCTTCTCAGCTGCCCTTTGAAATTTTCTGTTGAGCTCTTTGACTTTCTCATTTGTTCCATTTGCTTTAGCATCTCTGTGCTGGAGAGCAAGTTTAAGAATCTCTTCTGTCATCTATTTTGTTTTTTTCCTTTATTCTTATCATAATGATTTTTTGCTTTCTTCCTGTATGATATTTATTGTGTCATCCTATAACTCTTCTTACCTTCGATCACTAGTGTCTAATGCATCAAATCTGTTCTTGAGATGATCTCATAATTCAGGTGGGATATGTTCAAGGTCAAATTTTGGTTCTCATGGACTTGTTTTCATTTTCTTTAGCTTCAGCCTGAACTTGCATATGAGCAATTGATGGTTTGTTCCACAGTCTGTCCCTAGCCTGGTTTTGGCTGATGATATGGAACTTTTCCACCTTCTCTTACCACAGATGTAGTCAATTTGATTTCTGTGAATTCAATCCAGTAAGGTCCATGTGTATAATCAATCAATTTTTATGTTGTTAAAAAAAGGAGTCATTGATTTTGCAAAATTCTATCATGTGATCTCCAGCATCTTTTCTATCACCAAGGCTATTAATTCCAACTCCTGATCCTTCCTCTTTGTTTCCAACCTTTTTATTCCATTCACCAGTAATTATCCAGACATCTTGATTGCATGTATGATCAATTTCAGAGTGAAGAAGTTGGTAGAATTCTTCAATTTAATCATAAGTGACTTTGGTGGTTGGTTTGTAAATTTGAATAATAGTGGTCCATCTTGTAGGCATATGGGTATTGTTCTATCACAGACAGCATCATATTTCAAAATAGATCTTGAAATGTTCTTTTTGATGATGAATGTGATGCCGTTCCTTTTCAATTTGTCATTCCTGGCATAGTAAATCATGTGAGTATCAGTTTCAAAATTGCCAATCTCAGTCCATTTCAACTCTCTAATGCCTAAGATATTGAGTTTTATGCGTTCCATTTCATTTTTGACAACTTATAATTTTCCTAGATTCATACTTTGTACATTGCATGTTTCAATTATTAATGGATATTTATAACTATTTCTCTTCCTTCTGAGTTGTGCCCCATCAGCAAATGTAGGTCCCAAAAGCTTTACTCCTATTGCGTCTTCATGGTCAACTCTACTTTCAGGAGGAAGCTCTCTTCCCCACTCCTATTTTGAGTAACTTCCAATCTGAGGGCTCATTTCCTGGCACTGTATTTGATGATATGCTGGTGTTATTCATTATGTTTCAATATTTAATATTTGGGTGCTATTGGACAATGTTCCACTGCTATTCATATCATTTTCAGTGAAACATTCTGAAGTAGTCCACCTCTCCTTTTTCCTAGTCTGTTTTAGTCTGGAAGGTCAGCTGAAACCTGTTCACCATGGGTGACCCTGCTGGTATTTAAAATACCTGTGGCATAGCTTCCAGCATCACAGCAACATGCAAACCACCGCAGTACGACAATCTGACAGATGGACAAACTGACAGATGAATGGTGGGCGTTTTTATATAGAGAATTTCAAAGTAACTATATTGTTGTTATGTACTGTTAAATTGACCCCCAACTCATGGCACCATGCATAATGCTCAGTCCGTGCCATGCCCACAACTGTTGTGATTGGACCATTGTGATCCAGAGGGTTTTCATTGGCTGATTTTTCAAGTAGATCATGAGGCTTTTCTTTCTCATCTATGTTTGTCTGGAAGTTCCACTAAAACCTTTTCAACAGCATAACAACACACATTAGCCTGGCACTGAATCTGGATCTCTTCCTTGGGAAACAGGAAGTCTATCACTGGCCTACCCGTTTCTCAAAACCAGTGACAATCAGCAAACAACCCACTCATGGAGTCGATCCTGACCCACAGTGACCCTATAGGACAGAGTAGAACTGCCCCTTTGGGTTTTTGAGACTGTAAATCTCTACAGAAGAAGACAACCTGCCTTTCTCCTCTGGAGCAGCTGGTGAGTTTGAACTGCTGACCTTGGGGTTAGCAGCCCAATGCTTAACCCACTTCATCACCAGAGCTCCTTTAAAAGTCATAATGTGGCTGTTGTTGCTGTTAAGTGCTATTTAGTCGGTTCTGACTCATAGTGACCCTGTAAAGGGTTTCCAAGGAGCGGCTAGCGGGTTTGAACTGCCAGCCTTGTGGTTCACAGTCCAGTGCTGATCCTACAGTGCTACACCAGGAGTCCAAAAGCAATAAGAGAACTTTCTAAAAGGCTTTGCTGTTGTTATCAATGTTGCTTGTTGCCCTCAAATCAATTCCAGCTCATAGCCACCCCATAGGGTGTTCAAAGTTGGGACCTTTTGGAATCAGACCTATCTTCCAAGGTTCTGCTGGGTGGGTTTGAACCACCATCCTTTCAGCTAGTAATCCAACACCCTGAACAGTTTGTACCACCCAAGGGCCAAACTAAAATGCCATTTGCTGCTTATTATCTCCATGCATCAAAGAAATTCTGGTGGTGCTGTAAGGTAAGCACTGGATTGCCAACCACAAGCTGTTCCTTGGGGGGAAGACGAGGCTTTCTGTTCCCATAAAGATTTACAGCCTTGTTGTTGTTGTTACTAAGTACCGTGGAGTTGGTTCCAACTCATAGCAACCCTGCACAGGGTTTCCAAGGCTGCAAATCTTTACCGGAGCAGAAAGCCTCATCTTTCTCCCGTGGAACAGCTGGTAGTTTCAAACTGCTGATCTTGCAGTTAGCAGCCCGATTCCTAAGCACTATGCAACAACCCTATATATAGAGTCACTGTCACTATTTGTAGGAATCAATTTGATGGCAGTTGGTCTGGGTGTTTGTGTATCCCTCCAGCAGTCTAAACAAGGTCAGTGAGTTTTTAAAAACAAAAGCTCCACTCTCAAATAATCCACTGTAAAGGGTTGATGTGGGTCAGAACCGACTCGACAGCACTGAAGAACAACAACCTTGACCTTCGTACACCACGACTTTGAGTCCTAGCTCTTCTTTTGTTCTACTATTTTATGCGTGGATCTGGGGCCAAATGGCCAAATCCCCTACCTGTACTGTGAGTGCTTGGTACCCCGAGTGATGGGTGAGGAGGATGAGGGACTTTAGTGGGGAGGAGAGGGGCCATTAAAGGTCCTATCTGTCATCTCTTCTCCCCATGCAGGTGTCTGGGAAAGAAGAGTGTGAAACTGGCAAGGGGCCCAGCACCCGCTTTCCCCTGAGGGTGAGCATTGTCCCCAGAGTCAGAGTTGGGTTCATGCTGGGAAAGGGAGTGCCATGAGACCCGCCCTGATGTCCTAGCTTCTGTAAGACTTTCCCTGTTCCCCAAGGTAGTTAGTCACTTCCTTTGTGGACTCCCACAGCGCTCTGTGCATCCCTTTGTTAGAGCATTCAGCAGAGTGGAGCACTGTTAGATCATCCATGCATTCCCCAGGGAGCTCTCTGACAGCAGGAACTTGTGACACAGAGCAGACACTAAAACATGTTCAGTTGAACTAAAGACGGGAATCACAGGACACCCTTATCCTTCCTTATGAAACCCTGACTACTAGCAGTTGTTGATTCTGAGTGGATTCCAACTCATGGTGACCATGTGTTACATAGTAGAACTGCTCCATAGGGTTTTCTTGCTTCTAGCGGGTTACGAGTCAGGCTGCTCCCGTAAAGATTTACAGCCTCGGAAGCCTATACCGGGTTGTTATGAGTCGTGGGGAACTGATTCCACCACACACCACCACCAATCTTTACAGCAGCAGATCACCAGGCCTTTCTTCCACAGCTCTGCTGAGTGTGTTTAAACCACCAAACTTTACATTAACAATCAGTTGAGCTGAAACCATTTGTACCACTCAGATAAATCTCATAGTCCACAGTGATCATTTGTTCCATACAGGCTTGTTCTTTCTTGTGTCATTACCAATGTGCTTGTTGCTAAGTGCTGTCCAGTTAGTTCCGACCCATACTAATCCTGTATGGAGTTTCTGAGGAGTGGCTGACGAGCTTGAACCACCGACCTTGCAGTTCAAGCCAACTTTGCAATCCAGCGCATTCACCCAAAGCGCCAAAATAGGACTCCATACAATTATGGTAAAGCATTGTATTTTTGTTTGGCTTGTTTTGTTGTTGTTGTTGTTTTTACTGTGCCTGATCTGAGCAAAATTCCTTTGTTAAAGATATTAAATTGCAAAGCTGATAGAGGAATAGCAATTCAATACAAAATGGGGAACTACCTGGAGAGCCATTCAAACAATAACAGATAGGAAGCTGCCAATGGGAATTCACTCTCTGGTGAGAATGAAATGGAAGAGGAAATGGATCTGGGGTCATCTGCCTCAGGGGCAAAATCTGACAAGAACTGTGGTGTTCTGGCCAGCCAGCATCCCACCCAAAGCCAGCCCTACAATAAGGAGAGACCTCTGTGCAGTAACAAGTTATTAATCACGGGTGGGGAAGAGCCAGGAGAGAAATGAGATGTGACTTGTCCAGCCTTGTCCAGGCCACACCCAATTTAGTCAACCACTTCTGAACCCTAAAAATGTTAAAAGAACAATTCACCTTGGGACAAGTCACAGGCAGGGGAAGGAGGAAGTTTAAAAATTAAAGTGTCAGCCTGCTCTTAGAGCAAAATATAACACAATCCTGTCTAAGCATCCCACACAGCAAGGAGAGTCTTAGAAAGATCTGTCACTCAAAGGGCACCTGACGGCTTTGCGTAGAGCACAAGGGGTTGAAGGGTTCTACTTCCTCCTTCTCTTTAGACAGAAGAATTCCTACAATAGCTTCAGATAGAGCCATGTCAGCAGTAACCACTGTGAACTTTCTGCCAAGATGTAATTCAAACTTCACAGGCATATGCTGTGGTTGCATTTTAAAATACGTTTCCTAGGCATCTGACTGGAAAGGTAAAAGCAGGCAAAATAAATAAGCAAATAACAATAACATCTAGGGAGCTGCTGCTTGGGGAAAAGAGACTGGAATGTAGGGGAAATCCTTGGGAAGCGCACAGCTGATAGTTTCAGCAGCATTTCCTGATTTTGACCTGACTTAAAACCTTCCGTGGCCTCTCAGGCAATAACATTAGCACATGCAGGGTTTGTGAACCAATGGCCCCTGGGCCAAATCCAGCTCACAGCTGTGTTGCACTTGGCGTGAACAGTGAATTAATTTTGTACAATTTGAAAACCTTTCACTAGCACTTGTGCCTTCTGGTTCCCCACAGTCCTTACTCTGACCAATTGTCTCACATTGATCTGTCCACACGACCTGCCAGACCTCTGTGGACAACTAGGGCTGGAACTCCGTAGTACCTACACGCCAATCCTCAAATGTGTGTGTCCATTAGAATCATCCAATGGAGCTTCAGAAAACACTCCTGTCTGGGTTCCACCAGAGATTCTCATTGAATTCACCTGGGGTGCCACCTAGACGGCAGGAGACTTAAGAGTTCCTTCAGGTGATTCTTATGGACAACCAAGTATGAGAAGCAATGCCCTTGAGAGAGTAAACTGGCTGGAAAGCTATGGTCGGTCACAGGGCATTTTCCACCAGACTCTGCTTATCTCAGAACTGACCGGCTGTCTTTAGGTACCCCTGGGCCACCTGGACAGCTGGAAGCACCACTGCACCCAGATATTCACATTCAACCTTCTCCAGTGGGGCGCCAGGCTAAAATCCCTAAGACAGATGCCAACCCTGATGCTGACTTGGAGATAATGAACCCTTTTGAAATGATGGGTTGGGCCATTTTTCTAGACCTTTTAATAGTGAGTGATTTGGCCACAGGCACATTCAGAGTCAATCAATTTGTATTAGGTACCAGGAAACGTTTCACCTGATTCCCCATTGTAGAATTATAACAACGTCATGAAGAAGGTATTATTATCCCATTTTACAACTGGATAAATGATGATACTTAGCTCTAGGGCTATAAAAGCCAAGCTGTACTATTCTCTACGTAACTCAGGCCACAGTTGAATTCAATTCAACAAACACTGAACACCTGCTAGGCCGTCTGTAGGGCACTACGCATCAGAATAGCCCTAGTTGTTGTTAACAAGTGCCTTTGAGTCAGTTTGGACCCATAGCGGCCCTGTTTCCAAGGAGCAGCTGGTGAGCTTGAACTGCTGACCTTGAGGTTCTAACCGACTTTGCAGTCCAGCGCATTAACCCACAGCACCACACCAAGACTGCAGTTGTTAGGTGTCATTGAGTTGGTACCGACTCATAGTGACCCTATGCACAACAGAACAAAAGACTGCCTAGTCCTGGGCCAACCTCACAATTTTTGTCACATTTGAGCCCATTGATGCTGCCACTTTGCCAATCCATCTTGCTGGGGGTCTTCCTCTTTTTCTCTGACCCTCCACCTTGTCAAACATGATAGCCTTCTCCAGTGACTGGTCCCTCCTAACAATATGTCTGAAGTATGAGAGACGAAGTTTGGCCATCTTGGCCTCCAAGGAGCACTGTGGCTGCACTTCTTCCAACACAGATCTGTTGGTTCTTTTGGCAGTCCATGGCACTTTCAATATTCTCCTCTAACACCATAACTCAAAAGCATCAATTCTTCTACGATCTTCCTTATTCACTGCCCAGCTTTCGCATGCATGTGAGGTTATTGAAAAAACCATGGCTTGGGTCAGGAGCACCTTAGTCTTCAAGCTGACATCTTTGCTCTTCAACACTTTAAAAAGGTCTTGTGCAACAGATTTGCCTAATGCAATACGTCATTTGATTTCTTGACTGCTGCTTCCGTGAGTGTTGATATTTGATCCAAGAAGAATGAAGTCCTTGACAACTTCAATCTTTTCTCCGTTGATAAGAATGTTGTTTATTGGTCCAGTGGTGATGATTTTTGTTTTCTTTACACTGAAATGCAATCCATACCGAAAGCTGTTGTCTTTGATCTTCCGCAGTAAGTATTTTAAGTCCTCTTCACTTTTAGCAAGCAAGGTTGTAGCATCTGCATTTTACAAGTTGTTAAAGAGCCTTTCTCCATGTGTCTGTCAGTTTGTCGTACTGTGGTGGCTTCTGAGTTGCTGTGATTCTGGGACACCAAGACTATCAAGCAGTAAATAGAACCATCCTTGTCTAATCAGTCAGTGCATGTGCCACCTTGATTGTCAAACATTTGAATTTAGAGTCAATCAACAAGGATTACATGCCAGGCACTTTCTCATATCATTCTTCTTGTTAACAACGAAAACCAGTTTCCATTGAGTTGATGGCGATGAGTAGTCAGCACAGAACTTTCAATAGCTGATGTCTCAGAAGTGTCCACCACAGCTTTCTTCCCAACCACCTAGGTGGATTCAAACCTCCAACCTTTAAGTTAGCAACCGAGCACATTAACCATTTATCCCAGTCAGGTTGTTGTTGTTGTGAAGTGCCATCGAGTGGATTCCAACCCATAGCAACCCTGTATAGAGTTTCCAAGAAGCAGCTGATAAGCTTAAACCATCAACCTTGCAGTTCAAACAACCTTGAAGTCTGATACATTAGCCCACAGCGCCACACACCAGCCAGGTACTGCCACCTTATCATTGTTGTTGTTGTGGTTGTTATTAGTAAGTGCCATCGAGTTGGTTCCAACTCATAGTGATCCTGAATAGGTTCTCCAGGAGCAGCTGGGAGATTTGAACTGCCAATCTTTTGGTTAGCAGTCCAGTGCTTATCCTACAACACCACAGTAGATGTGGTCCCTGCACTTGAAGGCTAAAGCCTAAAAGGTGAATGTCTTGTTGTTGTTAGGTGCTGTGAAGTCATATCCAACTTAGGGCACAATGGAATGAAACACTGTCTAGTCCTGTGCAGTAAGAAGGGCGAAGTAGACACTGAAATACTCCAATGGGATGTGACAATCCACAGACGGAAGTGTAAACTTAGTGTCATGAGAACATCAAAGAGGAAGCATCTCCCTCCAACTTGAAACACCAAGGAAGGCTTCAGAAAGCAAGTTGTATTAGAGCGGCATCTTCAAGGATGAGTAGGAGTCTACCAGGCGAAGAGGGGGTGGATAGGGAGAAGCATTTGTTTAGCAAAGGCATGGAGCTGGACCCCTGCACAGCATGTTTGGAAAACTTGGCTTTGAGCCAGGCCCAGGATTGCAGATGCCTTCCTTTGAAGGTTAGTTTATCCTGCTTATCAATAAACCTAATGGTTCTGAATGACCTTAATTATGTTTTCAGTATTTGGACCATCGGGTCAGTTTGCAGATGAGTTTCCCAGCTGCAGACAGAGTTCAGTGCGGTAGCAACATCCCTTATCCGTTACCTAGCACCTTTCCCTGTTCAAATAGCATTCCAGAAATCTGAAAGTGACCTTTATCTCTAGCAAAAAATAATCTCTTCTTCTCTCTTACTATATACAGCCCCAGGCACACTGGTGTTGTTAATTACCTTACACTGAGTAATTCCAAAGGCAGCATTACACAAAGAAATCAGAGGAAAAGACAGAAATGACAGAAAAGGCGCACACAATGTAATTCAAACATTCTGTTCATTTGCTTAAAATTGTTTGGGGACACTTTTAACTTTAATCGTTCCATTCATTAATACACATTAAACCCATCGCCGCCGAGTCGATTCCAACTCATAGCAACACTACAGACAAAGTAGAATTGCCCCAGAGGGTTCCCAAGGTTGTAATCTTTGTAGATGCAGACTGCCAAATCTTTTGACCATGGAGTGGTTGGTGGATTTGAACCACAGTCCTTTTGGTTAGCAGTCAAGTGCTTTAACCACTGGGCTCCTACAGTAACATTCATATTTGTAATTTCTCGTTTTTAAATGTCATCGAATCGGTTCCGACTCATGATGACCCTGGATAGGGTTTCTGAGGCTTTACATCTTCAAGGGAGCAGAAAGTCTCATCTTTCTCCCACAGAACGTCTGAGACCTTCTGGTTCGCAGTCCCGTACTTATCATATGGAGCCGCTGTGCTTCACAGTTCTCTTGTTGTTGTTAAGTGCTGTGGAGTCGATTCTGACCCATAGCGACCCTGTATAGGGTTTCCAAGTAGCAGCTGGTGAGCTTGAACCACCAACCTTGCAGTTCAAACAGCTTTGCAGTCTGATGCATTAACGCACAGCGCCATACCAGGACTCCTAATTTCTCTTGTTGTTGTTGTTGTTAAGTGCTGTCGAGTCGATTCCGATCCATAGTGACCCTGAATAGAGTTTCCAAGTAGCAGCTGGTGAGCTTGAACCACAGACCTTGCAGTACAAACAACTTTGCAGTCTGACGCCTTAACATACAGCGCCATACCAGGACGCCATAATTTCTTCCCAGCCACCTCTAGGTGGACTTAAACCTCCAATCTTTCAGTTAGCAACCGAGCATGTTAACCATTGACACCAGCCAGGTACTTCCACCTTATTGTTGTTGTTATTAGTAAGTGCCATCGAGTTGGTTCCAACTCATAGTGATCCTGTATGGGTTTCCCAGGAGCAGCTGGGAGATTTGAACCACCAATCTTTTGGTGAGCAGTCCAGTACTTATCTTACACCACCACATGAGATGTATTCTGACTCATATCGACCCTGTATAGGTTTTCCAAGGAGTGGCTGGTGAGCTTGAATCGCCAATCTTGTGGTTCAAACCAACCTTGCAGTTTAGTGCTTAGCCACATTTGAAACGATATCTTCATTTTGTCCTGGGCATCGTGCTTAATACTGCTGAATTGAGAATGTATGGATTTTTAATATTCAAATGCAGTGAAGTACAGAAAGTGAACACAACTTCAGATGTAACATTGTCCAAGATCAGGTAAAATGTCCATGCATGGGCCTGTATCCTGTTCACGTGCATGTGGTTTAGCCTGGAGCAACATACATGGCTTTGATATTCTTCAATATCTTCAAGCTGGAAGGCCTATACAAGATTAATTACAATCTTAGGGGCCGAGTGTAGCACAGCCCTCATTATCCTTAATGAACCTTCTTCTGTACTAAGGAGAGAGGAGACCTCTAATTGGTTTTATTTCTTAGAGCAAGTATGTAAGTATCCCTCAGAAGTTGAATTTGCCAGCCTATTATTGAAGTAAATCTGCAAATCCATGCAAACTAGAGGATCCATGGAGAATAAATACATTTTGTGGCATTAGCCAGTTGGGGGAAGCCACGGTGAAAATCCACTACATCACAACATATATAGTACCAGGTCATTAATCTACAGTAGAACATGGCCTTAATTATTAATGATAATAGGCCTTAGTATACTAATTCTCTGCAGCATCTTTTGTATTGGTAATGGAGGGCTCCATCATTTCAGAACGTATTACAGATCTCCGCTATTAAATCTTCACTGAGAGAGGTGGTGTAAGAGACTGACCAGGATTTTCATGGGAATGTCATGTTTGCAGCATAATAATCAGGGTTTACTGTTCTGAAGAGACTTTCATCCTGAGGATCTCAAAGTCCTTTACAAGCCTTCATTAGTGCCAAGAATACCCTGAAGGCACCGGGGTTTTACTATCTTTGTTTTATAGGTGAAGAAACAAGACGTGCAGGCTGGTGAAGTGACTTGCCCAAGGTCACATAACGAATCAGTGGGACATCTTAGAGGGCAAAAGCAGGGTTAGGCAGTGACTGTTTTTCTTCAGTCTTAGAAGAACCCAGTTGTGAGACTTCTGAGTTAGAGAGCTGCAGTCATGACTGTCAACGGTCCACTCCTGGCACATTCACTGCATACGGTGGGCCCTCAGGGCCATCTGATGAACTTGACTCCTGGCAACTCCATGTTTGCAAATTAGAACTGCACTCCTAACTGAGAGGTTAGCAGTTTGAACCCACTCAGAGGCTCCTGGGAAGAAAGGCCTGGCAATCGGCTGCCCAGAAGTCACAGTCAGAGAAAAACCTATAGAGTGCAGCACCTGCTGAAGGGAAGAATGGATGAGACTCTCACTAGTGCTTCTGATCCAGAAACGCCTTACTAGTTATGCAAATTCTTTTATGCACAGCTCTCTCCCATTTTGTTGAAGATTCTCCTGAATATGCTAAATATGCCACTACCACTGGAGTCCTGGTGTGGCGCTGTGGGTTAATGTGCCCGACTGCAAAGCCGTTTGAACTGCAAGGTCGATGGTTCAAGCTCACCAGCTGCTCCTTGGAAACCCTATACAGGGTGGGTCTCTATGGGTCAGAATTGACTTGACAGCACTTAACAACAATAAACACTTTCATAAAGACCTCTGGTAGTGCAGGGTTAATGCGCTGGACCACAAAAGTCAGTTGAACCTCAAGGTCAGTGGTTCAAACTCACCAGTTGCTCCTTGGAAACCCTATACAGAGTTGCTATGGGTTGGAACCGACTCAAAGGCACTTAGCAACAACAACGGCCACTTTCATATTTACGAGTCCTGGTGTGGCACTGTGGGTTAATGTGCTGGAGTGCTGGACTGCAAGGTCAGTTTGAAACTGCAAGGTTGGAAGTTCAAGCTCACCAGCTGCTCCTTGGAAAGCCTATACAGGGTCGCTGTGAGTCAGAACCGACTCGATGGCACTTCACAACAATCACCACTTTCACATTTGCACTCTCTAAGAAGAATTGATGGAGTCCTGGTGGCAGAATGGTTAAGCGCTCGACAGCTTACTGAAAGGTCAACAGTTCAAACGCACAAGCTGCTGCATGGAGAAACGTGGCCACTTGCTTCAGTAAAGACGACAGCATTGGGAACCCAGGGAGAAAGTCCACTTTGTGCTACGGTGTGACTATGAGCTGGAATTGACTCCATGGTACTCACCACCAAGAAGAACTAGGAGTCCCTGGGTGGTACAAACAGCATGCTTGGCTGCTAACTGAAAGGTTGGGGGTTCGAGTCCACCCAGAGTTGCCTTGGAAGAAAGGTTGGTGATCTACTTCCACAACAGCAGCCACTGAAAACCCTGTGTAGCACACTTCTCCTCTACCACACGGGGCTGCTCTAAGTTGGACTCAACCAGACAGCAACTGGTTTTAAGAGTTAAGTGTTTAGGGATTTTTTTTTTTTTTTTTTCCCTTCTGAAAAGAGATTTCCATCTCCTATATTCTAGGATGTTAAAAACAGAATTTTGATAATGTCAGGCTGTACTATTGTGTTGGAAAGTTTTAGATAATCAAATGATAGATTTCTCCTTATAAATCCTGTTATTCCTCCTAAACACTCAGGGTTCAAAAACAACCCACCAACTTTTTATTACTGGTGACATCTCTAGTACAAGGTCCTACTACTTTGAGGTGAGGGGCATCTTCTTTGCTTGTTTTGCTTTAAATGTGTGTATGTGATCCCAGCTCAGATTTATATTTCAAACGTTTAAAACCTGTATGCACTCTGAGTTGTGTGGAATGCCAGGAAACACATTCATTCCACTAGGAATGAGCTTTCAGCTCTGTCCTTTGTGACAGATTCCAGAGCGTCTCTACCTTAAGGCAGGCAGGTCACTGGGCTGCTTCTGTGACCCCCCCTAACCTGTACCAGGCAGCCAGCAAGCACTCCTGTCAGCTCTGTTTACTCTGGCAAGACTGATGGCATCCAGGTGGATTTCCCAACCCCCGCGCCTCTCCCTCTCCGCCCCCACCTCTCCTCTTCAGCCTACCATGGCTGCATTTGCCAATTGAATAGTTCTGCTGTGAGTGAGTGGCCGTACAAAACTCCAGCCTGTGAAAGCGGCACTTTGCTTTAGAGTACAGGGGTTGCCACCTGATGCCCCTCCACCCTTACCTCCTACTTCCTAAGTGTGGCCTCTGGGAAGATGTGCCCCTGTGCTGGTTACTGTCCCTGCATCTCCCTGGGATGATGTCCCTGGCCTGAGAAGGCTGAGCTATTAGGCAGATAATCCTGTTAAGCATCTGGAGAGCCTGGTCAGGAGATATTTCAGCTCAAGAATGTCAGGGGGAGACGGGATGGGCTGGAGATGGACTCTGGGCTCAGTGCCGAGGGTAAGCAGCTGCTTCTCTGGTGGACATCAGCCTCAGGCCTGCCAGCTCCCACAGGCTGCTGATAAACTGCTGACTACATGGGTAATTATTAATGGATGATTATTATGAACCATGAGTGTTATTTAGTTGTTAGTTGTTGGAGAGTTGTTAGTCATGTTGTTAGTTGGACATGAGTCTAAACTAAGCGCTGGGAGCTCAGACAGGAATAGAGACCCTGTTTCTATGTTATGTGTAAGGAGGTGGAGGAAGGGAGGGGTAAAGCTAAAGGACATGAAGCAGACTCCAGAAATGGGAATGGTCCTTGAAGAGTGCAAAGAGTCAGGGAACCACTGGGAGCAAAAGGAACAGGACACAAGGAAAAGCGTGTTCCTGACAGATGCAAAGACAGAAGCAAAAAGTGTTAAGCCAGGAACTCATATGTTATGCTCAAGAAACAATAGTAGAGGAAGAAGGCCAATGTAAGAGTTCACCTGGGGGAGTAACGGAAAGTAAGCCAGGTGAAGAGAGCCTTGAGTGCCAGGCAGAGGGGTTATTAAACAGGCAAAGTACGTTCTAGAAGGATTAGCCAGGAAGGTGGGAGGGTGACATGATCCAGGTGGTGTTCTAGAATAATTAATCTGGCATCAGTGTGTAGGCAGAAACAGACTGAGAGCAGGAAGCCAGTTGACTATAGTAACCCACACATGATTTGATAAGGACTGGGCAGTGCTTGCTTAACCTTTTCATGGTCATCCTTGCCCTCTTCCATTACCAGCTCATGCCCAACCTCCACCCCTACCCCACATGGAGTGGAGTCCTGGGGTGTGGCACTGTAAGATAAGCACTGGGCCACCAGATTGGCAGTTCAAATCCACCCGCCAGGTTGGCAGTTCAAATCCACCAACCACTCCTTGGCAACCCTTTAACAAAAACAGCCCCACAACAAAGGATCCTACTGCTATATGTTCCCATAGCAGCCCACTTGCTTTGTCATAATATCCTATTGTATTTTCAAACTGCAGATAATGACTCATTTTAGATTGAAATCATTTCGTAAATCTAGATCTGATTTTAAAAAGCAAACAAAATAGACTGGCAGTGTAGAATAGATTAGACTAAAAAATTAGAGTGCATTCTTATTATCAGGTACTTATTAAGAAAGAGAGTCATTTGTCAAAACCCCAACTTAATAATATTAGTGGATTAGAGAACACATTTTAGATCATGTCCCCAGAATTTAGGGATATGAATCAAATCCATTCTGTATCCTACATATAGTGCAAGTATCGTGTGAGTATTAATGACTTTATATATTGGACTCTTCTTACTCTGAGCCACCAAAATAGGAGTGAATTGAAGGGTGATCAAGTGCTATTTTTCCTGGCCATCTTTTCCCAGGTGTTCTTCATTCTGTGCCATTATTTGCCTCGGAATATGCACCAGCTTGTTGAATAGGGTAAATTCTCTTGGCTACACGATCTTAGAGGAGCTCAGAGAAATGAATGCAATTCTCTGTTATTCAGTTTCATTGGCCACTGGAGTCTGGATTTAGCACCTAATATGAGCCCAGAGCCCTTTCTTTTCCAATGTCCTTGAGAACTATGCTCCTGGAAACTTGTGTTAAGCCCTGCACAGGAGTTCTTCCTTTAGAGCAGGACAATAGGGGTCTAAGAGATCTATATAAAGGTTTTGCCTGGCAGGTCAAGTGCATGAGAAGGGGGTGGGGGGGGAACGACACATGTGCAGGTGTGTGCACACATACAGTCACATACAGAGTCTGGACGCAAGGAAGCAAACAGAAGAGGTTGCCATTATACCTTGGAGGGGAAGGAGAATGACCATTGCTTCAAATATGTCCCCTAGTCATACCCAAGGACCCCAGCCCCTGCCTCATGCTATCACTTTCTTCTATTATGCTGTGGTCAGTAGACACAGTGCAATATAAGTTGTACTGAGTTCCAGAGACTCCCTGGACCTCTGCTGACCTGTGTCTCACACACTTGACTGGCCCCAGGAACGTCACTGGGACAGGAGCAAAGTCATCAGTAAACATCTCTGCTGGAGAGACTCAAGCCATTTGTATAAACAAGAAGAATCCTGAACTGGAAATAACTGGGGTTGGCAGTTCTTCTATATAATGGTCATACCCTGTGGACCCACAGTTCAGGGATTCATAAAGCATGGAAGTTTAGATGGAAGCACTGGTTGAAAGGGTAGTGTGAAATATGATTAATTTTCAATATAGGAGTCATGGTAGGGCAATGGTTAGTATCTTGGCATTTAACAAAAAAGTTAGCTGTTCAAACTCACCCAGCTGCTCGATGTGAGAAAGACCGGGCAATTCGCTCCTATAAAAATTAAACCTACTGCTTCTGAGTTGATTCTGCCTCACAGCGACCCTGTAAAGATTACAGCCTAGAAACTCCTATGGGGCGGTTTCCCTCTGTAACATACCAAGTCACTATGAGTTGGTATCAACTTGATAGCACCCAACAATAAAAACAACAACAGATTTGATGCACTGGACACTAATGACCGAAGACAGAAGAGTTGTGAGATGACATCAAGAAGATCATACTGGAAGAAAGCAAAAAGAAATTTAAAAGAAAGGAAAGACCAAAATGGATATCAGAAGTGACTCTGAAACTTGCTCTTGAATATGAGAATGGAATATATGAATGGAAGGAATGAGAAAGTGAAAGAACTAAACAGAAAATTGCTAAGGCCAGTCTGAGGAGACAGAATAAAGTATATTGAAGTGAGCAAAGACCTAGAGTGAGGACATCAAAAGGGAAGAACATGCTTAGCATTTCTCAAGTTGAAAGAACTGAAGAAAAAATTCAAGCCTTGGTTGCAATATTGAAGGATTCTATGGGCAAAGTATTGAATGATTCAGAAAGCACCAAAAGAAGATGGAAGGAATACAAAGAGTCACTGTACTAAAAACAAATGGTTGATGTTCAACTACTTCAACAGGTAGCATATGATTAAGACCCGATGGTACTGAAGGAAGAAGTCAAAGCTGCACTGATGGTGCTGGTGAAAAACAAGGTTCCAGAAATTGATGAAATACAAAGTGAAATCTTTCAACAAACTGATGAAGCACTAGAGGCATTACTCATCTATGCCAGGAAATTTGAAAGGCAGCTACCTGGCCAACTGATTGGAGGAGACCCATATTTTTGCCTATTCCCAACGGAATGAGGAAATCATCAAGCAATATCATTAATATCACAAACAAGTAAAATTTTCTTAAGAAAATTCAAAACTGGTTGCAACAATATACTGACAGGGAACTGCCAGAAGTTCAAGCTGGATTCATAGGACAACATGGAATGAGAGATATCATTGCTGATGTATCCTGGTGTAGCACTGTGGGATCAGTACTGGACTGCGAACCACAAGGTCAATGGTTCAAACCCACCAAGTAGTACTTGGAAACACTATACAGGGTCCCTGTGAGTCAGAACCAACTGTCCAGCACTTAACAACAACAACAATTGCTGATGTCAGATGGATTTTGATGGAAAGCAGAGAATACCAGAAAAATGTTTGCCTGTGCTTTATTGATGGTGCAAAGGCATTTGACTGATGGGATTATGACATCCTGGTGTGGCACTGTGGGTTAATGTGCTGAACTCTGTAGTCAGTTTGAACCACAAGGTCGGAGGTTCAAGCTCACCAGCCGCTCCTTGAAAACCCTATACAGGATCATTATGGGTAAGAACCGATTCCATGGCATGACGGCACTTAACAACCAAAACAAATGGATAATTTTTTGAAGTATGGTGGCGGTGGTGGTTGTGTGCCATGGAGTTGCACACACATGGGTTTGTGACTCCATGGGTTTTGAGTCTGTATTGGGTTTCTGAGGCTATAAATCTTGACAGGAGCAGAAAGCCTCATCTTTCTCCTGTGAAGCAGCTGGTAGTTTCGAACTTCTGGGCTTGAGGTTAGCAGCCCCACGACTCATAACCACTATGCTACCAGAGTTCTTTTATGAAGTATAGGTATTCCATAACACTTAACTGTGCTCATGAAGAACCTGTATATAGACCAACAGGCAGTTGCTCTAACAGAACAAGGGGACAACGAATGGTTTAAAATCAGGAAAGATGTGACCTAGGGTTGTATCCTTTCACCAGATTTATTCAATCTGTATGCTGAACAAACAATCTGAGAAACTGGAGTTTATGAAAATGAATGTGACACCAATTTTGGAGGAAGACCCTTTAACAATCTGAGATATGCTGATAATACAATCTTGCCTGCTGTATTATCTGCATATCTCAGATTGTTAAGAGGACATGAAAGAAATACTTACTGATGAAGATCAAAGACTACAACTTTCAGTATGGATTTCATCTCAATGTAAAGAAAATGAAAATCCTCACAACTGGACCAATAAATAATGTGATAAATGGAGAAAAGACTGAAGTTGTCAAAGACTTCATTTTTCTTGGATCCACAATCAACACTCGTGGAAGCAGCCATCAAAAAAATCAAACACTGCTTTAGGCAAATCTGCTGTACAACACCTCTTTAAAGTGTCAAAGAGCAAAATACCAGTTTGAGGACTAAGGTGTGCCTGACCCAAGCTTTGGTATTTTCAATGACCTCATATGCAAGTGAAAGTTGGACAATGGATAAGGAAGACAGGATATGAATGGATGCATTTGAGTTATAGTGTTGAAGAAAAATATTGAATATATCATGGATTGCCAAAAGAACAAACAAATCTGTGTTGGGAGAAGGACAGCCAGAAAGTTCCTTAGAAGTCAAAATGGGGAGACTTAACCTCTCATACTTTTGACATATTATCTGGAGGCCGGTCCCTGGAGAAGGACATTATTCTTGAAAAAGTGGAAGGTCAGTGAAAAAGAGGAAGATTCCCAACTAGATGGAGTGACACAGTGGCAACAGCAATGGGTTCAAACGTAACAACAATTATGAGAATGGTGCAGGACCGGGCAGTGTTTCGTCCTATTGTGCATAGGGTCACTATGAGTAATAACCGTCTCAATGGCCCCTAACAACAATAACAATTTTCAGTATAGATACTCAAATAGAAACTCAAAATTAAAAATCCTATCTAGCACTAGCTTGATCTAGATGAATTTTTAAATCAGATCATCATATGTTGTTGTTGTTAAGTGCCGCCGAGTCGGTTCCGACCCATAACGACCCAATATAGGGTTTCCGAGGAACTGCTAATGAGCTTGAACTACCAACCTTGTGGTTCAAACCGACTTTGCAGTCCAGTGTATTAACCCACAGCACCACACCAGGACTCCATATTGAGATGTTGTTGTTAAGTGCTGTCGAGTCGATTCCAACCCATAATGACCCTGTATAGGGTTTCCAAGGAGCAGCTGGTGAGCTTGAACCACTAACCTTGCAGTTCAAATGACTTTGCAGTCTGACACATTAGCTCACAGTGCCACACCAGGACTCCATATTGAGATGTAGAGACATTGAAAACATCAAACTGATACTGAACTCCCAATATAATTTGGAAACAGATCTTATAGTCAAAATTGGTCTAAGTACACAATCTGAGCCCCTTCCAAGTCAACATGATAAGGATTGAAGGCATCCTGGTGTGGCCCTGTAGGATAAGCACTGAACTACAAGGTCGATTTGAACCACAAGTCAGAGGTTCAAACTCACCAGCCGTTCCTTGGAAACCCTACAGAGGGTCATTATGAATCAGAACCGTCTTGACAGCACTTAACAACAACAACATGTAGTAGAACACTAAAAATATGCAGTCATCATGCTCAATAATAAAACAAATACCTTCACGGACTAGAAAGTGATCAAAAACACAAAGTGGCAAGTAAAATCCATGGGTCTGAACATGCTTCCATGAGAGATGTTCAAAAACAGGATCTTTGTAAAACACTACCGACCTAAGCAATAAACAACAGGGAGGCTTTTCTCAGGTCCTGGAAACCATTCCCTGGCTATGTGATTTTTTTAAATAGTCCAGTTGGCAGTCTTGGCAATTTTTCCCAGGGTTCCTTATTCCATAGGAGAGTCCCGCTTTAATGTTAGGCTGATTTCATTAAGCTTTTTGGTTTTGTTTTGTATTATGGATTGGATGAAGGGTATACAGATAAGACCATTAGCTCTATCTTCAGCAGACCATATACCTAGTTTCATTTCAAGATGACAATGCCCTCCCTCCCTGTGGCGCCTCTGTTTTCCCTCTTCTTCTCTGCAGCTCCTCATTTACATCTCATATTTCACAAACGAACAAGCAAAAATATTTGATGTACACTTACAAAATTTAAAAACATATTCATTTATATGTCCAAAGGGTACATTGTGCCAGCCGGCCTCCTGCCTGAGGCAGACAGCCAGTATTTTCTACATGGTGGTGGTGGTTATGTGCCGTGGAGTCAGTTCCAACTCATAACGACCCTGCACAGAGTTTCCAAGGCTATAAATCTTTACAGGAGCAGAAAACCTCATCTTTCTCC
>NW_006408674.1:6687061-6692287 GCF_000296735.1 Chrysochloris asiatica
TTGCAGTCTGATGTATTAACCTACAGCGCCACACCAGGACTCCTTACTTACTCCCTCCTTTTAGTTACACATCTTCTATGGTGACAGTTGTGACAATGACAATTAATCCCGCTAATAATTATTCACAATTGAGTCATAAAATCCTATCACCATCATCCCACATTCCTTTTCATGAGATCATTCTGGGAAAGAGGAAAACTATTCAGTGGGGATTCTACCTTAACCCCCACTCATTCTGCAAATAAGCATACTTGTGAAAGCTTGTAAAGCAGTCACTTCATGCCTATATAGCCCCCCCCCCACCAATTTTCGAATGCCAATGTCTAAATTTCTCCCCTATCAATGCATTAAGTTTTGAATCAACAGCCAGATGAATTCACTCCCACTGAATGGTAACAATAGCACTGAGTATGACTTCAAAATACTTATATTGGAATTTTCAAAAACATAAACAAAGGAAGGACAAGCATAAAGCAACAAAAATTATGAGCCCAAAACAGACAGAAATGAAATAATAACTAGGAAATATAAGAAAGAATTAAATCTTAAAAATGAAAAAAATACATTCCTTAATGTAAAAATTAAAATGTCTCTATATTGGAGAGAAAAATAAAAGTAGGAAAGTAGGAGATAGGACCTGAAATTAACCCAGAATGAAACATATTAAAATGATTAAAAACAAACAGCCAAGAGCAGTTCAGGGACCCAGTTGATTGACAGGTTCCAGCATCTGTATAACAGGAGTCTGGAGTAAGAGGATAGAAAAAATAAGAGGACAGCTATAGTTGAAGAAATTCTGGCTGAGAATTCTCTGCAGATTTAAAGAACATCTAAATGCTGAGAAGGCTAGCTGAGATTAGACTATTCCTAGAGCCCTGGTGGTACAGGACATTCTGTGTTGAGTTGTTAACCACAGGGTCGGCAGTTTGAATCCACCAGTCTCTCTTTGGGTTAAAGTTGAGGCTTTCTGCTCCTGTTAAGATTCACACCCTCATAAACCCTATTCAGGGTCGCCATGAGTTGGAACTAACTCAATAGTACACAACAACAATAAGAGATCTATCAGGATAAAATGAAGCAAATCAGGACTAAAAAGAGAAAGAAATTGTGCTGTGTTGGCTTGTGTGTAGCTTTGATGCTGGAAGCTATAGCACTAGTATTTCTAATACTAGCAGGGTCACCCATGATAGGCAAGTTACAGCAGCGCTTCCTTACTCAGACAGACTAGAAACAAAGACTTCACAGTCTACTTCTTTAAAAAAGAACTGGCCGGTGAAAACCTTATAAATAGCAGCAGAACATTGTCTGATATAGCGCCAGAAAATGAACTACTTGGGGTGGAAAGGCACTTAAAATATGACTGGAGAAGAGTTACCTCCTCATAGACTCGACCTTAATGACATGCACAGAGGAAAGCTTTAGGGACCTTCATTTTACAATGTGACACAACTCCAAATGAAAAGAAACAGCTGCAAACATCCATTAATAATCAGACTGTGGAATGTACCAAGGATGAATCTGGAAAATCTGGAAGCCATCCAAAATGAAATGGAATATTTGAAGATAGATATCCAAGCTATTAGTGAGCTGAAATGGACTGGTATTGGCCATTTTGAGTCAGATAATCATATGGTCTATTATGCTAGAAATGACTAATTAAAGAGGAACAGCATTGCATTTATTGTCAAAAAGAACATTTCAAAATCTATTTTGAAGTACAGAGTTGTCAATGAGGAGGTAATATCCATATAACTACAAAGAAGACCAGTTAATATAATTACCATTCAAATTTATGATCCAATTACTAATGCCAAAGATTTTCGTTTTTACCAACTCTTCAGTCTGAAATGGATCAAACAGGCAATATAAATGCATTGATAATTACTGTTATTGGGTTGTCAAAGTTGGAAACACAAAAGGATTCGCAGTTGGAAAATACGGCCTTGATGAAAGAAATGATGCAGGAGCTCACATGATTGAATTTTTCAAGACCATTGAGTTATTCATTGGAAAGAACATAAATGGTGACTGTACAAGTGGACCTCATCACATGGGATACACAGGAATCAAACTGACTACATCTGTGGAAAGAGGTAATGAGAAGCTCAGTATCATTAGTCAAAACTGTGGAACAGACCACAGATTGCTCATATGCAAGTTCAAGTTGAAGCTAATGAAAATTAAAACAAGCCTACAAGAGCCGAAGTACAATCTTGAGTATATCTCACCTTAATTTACAGACTATCTCAAGAATAGATTTCACACATTGAACACCAGTGACTGAAGACAAAACAAGTTGTGGGATGACATCAAGGACATCATACATAAAGCAAAAGATCATTAAAAAGACAGGAAAGAAAGAAAGACCCAAACGGATGTCAGAAGAGACTCTGAAACTTGCTCTGGAACATAGAATACCTAAAGAAGAAAGAAGAAATTGTGACATAAAAGAGCTAAACAGAGCATTTCAGAGAGCAGCTCAGCAAGACAAATGACATGTGCAGAGACCTGTTGTGAAGTGCCGTCAAGTCAGTACAGACCCATTGCAACCCTGGAGCAGCTGGTGGGTTTGAACCATCGACCCTGCGATTCAAACTGGCCTTACGGTCCGGAGCATTATCCTGCAGTGCCACACCAAAATGAGAAAATCAAAAGGGAAAAACATACTTAGCATTTCTCAGGCTGTAGGAACTGAAGAAAAAAATCCAAGCTTCAAGCTGCAATATTGAAGGATTCTATGAGCAAAATGTGTAGTAAACAATACAGGATGCATCAAAAGAAGATAGAAGGGATGAACAGAATCACTGTATCAAAAAGAATTTATTGATATTCAACCATTCCAGGAGGTAGCATTTATGTGATCAAGAACTAATGGTATTGAAGGAAGAAATTCAAGCTACACTGAAGGCATTAGTGAAAAATAAGTCTTCAAGAATTAGCAGGATATCAACTGAAATATTTCAACAAACTGATGCAGTGCTGGAGGAGCTCACTCATCTACGTCAAGAAATTTCAAAAACAGATACCTGGCCAAGCAATGGAAAAAGAAGATACTCATATCTGTACCCATTCCGAAGAAAGGTGATACAACAGAATGAAGATATTACTGAACAATATCATTACTATCATAAGCAAGTAAAAGTTTCTGAGCTCATTCAAAAACAATTGCAGCAGTCCATCAACAGGAAACTACCAGATTCAAGTCAGATTCAGAAGAGGACATGGAACAAGAAATATCATTGTTAATGCCAGATAGATCTGGGCTGAATGCATAGAATACCAATAAAATGTTTTCCTGTGTTTTATTGACTATGCAAATGTATCAAATTATGTAGAGAATACAAATTACTGATAACACTGGCAGAGTTGGAATTCCATACCACTTATGTTGCTCAAGCAGAACCTGTACATAGACCAAGTCACTGGAACAGAAGAAGGGGATATTGCATTGTTTAAAATCAAAAAAGGTCTGTGGCAGGGTTGTATCCTTTCCCCATACTTATTCAATCTGTATGCTCAATAACAACAAGAAACACCCAAACTTGCAGACAGTACCCATTTAACCAGGCCTCGATGGCTTGATGATCAGAATTCCACTAGAGGATGATGAAAATAAATAAATAAATAAATAAATAAATAAATAAATAAATAAATAAAACAACTTTTGATAAATTGCTACAATTTAATGAACTTGACTTACACTCATTGTCATGGAGGTAGTTAACTGTAAATACCAACAGAGAGAGAAGGAGTCTTCACATCAAGTATCAATGCTATCCCCTCTGTACACAGGGTAGATAGGGACCGGCAACTTAGACATTGGCTACCTAAAATGAGGGGGAGATAAAGGCATGAAGTGACTGGCTTACAAGGTTTCAAGAAGGAGTTTAGTTTAAAACTGTGTGAGGGAAGATAGAATCCCCACTGAATAGTTTTCATCTTGTCTAGATGGGTCTGGTAAGAAGAGATGGGGATAAGATTCTTATGATTCAATAGTGAGTAATTGTTATCATAACTAATTGCGACTGTCACAATTGTAAAAGTAGAAGTTTTGTAACAAAAACGGGGAAGTAGTTAATCTTACAGTCCAGAAACAGAGGACCCCAGGACCATCAAGGGAGAAGAGCACAAGCGGAATGCGGGACCCTATCCAGAGAAGCAGCAACTCCAGAGATGGAGGCAGAGATGGGGACATGGAGAGAGACGGAGCAGCTGAGGACTCTAGACTCATGGGAAGTGAGGGACTGAGAGCTGACAGCCAGGAGGCAGACTTGCAGAATATGCCCTTTGGTGGTTTAAATTATTATATATGCCTGAGTATTTAAAAAAAGAGAGAGAGAGCTAAAATGAATAGAGAGAAATACTGTTAACTGATGATACATGGAGGGGATTATAATCATTGTAATGAAACAAGTTGTAAGATTTGTTGAATGTAAAAGTGATGATCTGCCCCGTTAACTTTCACTCAATTCACAATAAAAACATTTAAAAAATAAAAATAAAAACAACAAAACAAGAAGCTTGACTATATGAAGAAGAATGTAGCATCAGGTTTGGAGGAAGACTCACTGGCACCCTGTGAAATGCAGATGACCCAATGTCGCTGGTTGAAAGTAAAGAAGACTTGCAGCAGTTACTGATAAAGACCAAAGATTACAGTCTCAGTATGAATTATACCTCAGCACAGAGAAAACAAAACTCCTCACAACTAGACCAATATGCAGCCACGATAAATAGAAAAAGATTGGCGTTGTCAAGGATTTCATTTTAGTTGGATCCAAAACAAACATTCATGGAAGCAGCAATCAAGAAATCAAATGATGTGTTCAAAAACAAAGATGTCACTTCGAGGACTAATGTGTTCATGACCCAAGCCATGGTATTTTAAATTGACTCATGTGCATATAAAGATTGGGTAATGAATAAGGAAGACTAAGGAAGAACCCCTGGAGCGTTCTACTATACATGTGCCCAGATCTCCTCAAAATTTAAAGTGACAATTTCGACATAAAACCAAATGGCCACCACTCATCTGTCTGTCGTATTGCGGTGGCTTGTGAGTTGCTGTGATTCTGAGGGCTGTCACTGGTATTTTAAATAACCAGCAGAGTCACCCATGGTGGACAGGTTTCAGATGAGCTTCCAGACAAAGACAGACTAGGAAGAAAGAGTGACGAACTACTTCTGAATCTTTAGTCACTGAAAACCTTATGAATAGCAGAGAAA
>NW_006408674.1:6705496-6739034 GCF_000296735.1 Chrysochloris asiatica
AGTGACACCAGAGATATAGGCAGAGACGATGATGTGGAGAGATGGAGTGGCTGGGGACTTTAGACCCAGAGAGGGAGAGGGGCTGTGTGCTGACAATGGGGTGGGGGTGGGGAGCAGGCTTGCAACCCTGTGGTTGGTTGATGATGCATGCAGGGGATTGTAACCATGGCAATGAAACGATATACGATAAGATGAATGTAAAACTAATGTTCTTCTATGTAAACTATACTTCTTGAAAGAATGTATAGTCTTTCAAGAAGTGGGACAGAGGTAAATAATGATGTATGCACAACCTTGGAACAACAGGGCTCAGCATAATTCACAATAAAACATTAAAACATAATTCACAACAAAACATTAAAAAAAAAAAAAACCAGAAATCAAATGACATATTGCATAAGGCATATCTACTGCACAAGACCTTTTTTTTAAAGTGTTGAAGAGCAAAGATGTCCGTTTGAGGACAAAAGTGTACCTGACCAAAGCCATGGTATTTTCAATCACCTCAAATGCATGCGGAAGTTAGAGAATGAAGAAAGGCCATAGAAGAACTGATACATTTGAGTTATGGTGTTGGAGAAGAAGAATAAAAGTACAGTGGACTCCTAGAGGAACAAACACAAATCTGTGTTGGAAGAAGTACAGCCAGAATGCCAAGATGCTACAATGGTGAGTCTTCATGTCTCATACTTTGGATATAGTATCAGGAGGGACCGGTCCCTAGAGAAGGACATCATACTAGGTAAAGTGCAGAGTCAGCAAAAAGAGGAAGAACTCCAACAATATGAATTAGTACAGTGCCAGCAGTAATGGGCTCAGACTTAATAGCAATTGTCAAGATGGGGCAGGACTGGGCAGTGTTTTGTTCTGTTGTTCATAAGGTCTCTGTGATGGGCACTGACTCGATGGCACCTATCAACAATAATAAAAACTGTTTGTTTACTATGTTTTATTTTCATGTGTGCAGGAGAAAGATGAAGTTTTATGCTCTTGCAAAGATTTACAGCCTAGGAAACCCTATGAGTTGGAACCAACTTGATGACATTTAACAGCAACAATGTAGGGATTAAGTAGGGTAGGCGCCAAAATATGCAGAATATGAATAAATAATTTCCAGGCATAATTAGGACATTATAACTCCCATAGCAGGTCTGTATAGTGTTTCGGAGGCTGTAAATCTTTACCGGAGCAGAAAGCCTCTTATTTCTCCTGTGGAACAGCTGGTAATCTTGATCTACTGACCTTGAGGTTAGCAGTCCGCCTTGTAACCACTATGCTACCAGTGCTCCTCTGTCTTCCCTGCAGGTGTATGGACATTGTTCTCACAGTTGTTCCATGGGAGAAAGACGAGGCTTTCTGCTCCTGTAAAGATTTACAGGCTCGGAAACACTATACACGGTCACTATGTGTCAGAACCAACTCCACAGCACACAACCACTACCACCAACACCACAAGGAAGACAATTTAATACAGCTATTATTTAAATTTACCAACTAACCACTGAAGTCAGTGATGATGAAATTGAAGAATCCTACCAAATTCTTCAGTCTGAAAATTGATCAAACTGCAAGATGTATTGATAATTGCTAGTGATGGGAATTCAAGGGTTGAAACAAATAGGAAGGATCAGCAGTTTGAAAATATGGCCTTGGTGATAGAAAGGATGCTGGAGATCACATGATAGAATTTTGTAAGACCAATGACTTTTTCATTGCAAATAACTTTTTTAACAACATAAAAGGTGACTAGACACATGAACCTTATCAGATGGGATACACAGGAATCAAGCTGACTACAACTGTGGGTAGAGATGATAGAAAAGCTCAACATCATTAGCTAAAACCAGGCTGATGGCAGACTGTGGAACAGACCATCGATTGTTCATATGCAAGTTCATCCTGAAACTGACGAAAATTAAAACAACCTCATGAGAGTCAAAATATGGCCTTGAAAAAAATCCAACCTGAATTTAAAGATTATTTTGGGAATACATTTGATGCAATAAACACCAATGACCAAAGACAAGAGGAGTTGTGGGATGACATCAAGAGCATCACACAGGAAGAAAGCAAAAGGTCATAGAGAAAACAGGAAAGGAAGAAACCACAAAAATGAATGTCAGAGGAGACTCTGAAACTTGTTCTAGCGCCTAGAGAAGCTAAAGTGTGAAGGGAAGAAATGAGGAAGTCAAAAAGCTGAATGGAAAATTTCCAAGGGCAGTCTTAGAAAACAAAGTAAAGTATGATAATGAAATGAGGAAAGACCTGGAATCAGAAAACCAAAAGTGAACAAAGTGTTCAGCATTTCTCAAGCTTAAAGAACTGAAGAAAAAAGTCAAGCCTCAGCTTATAAAATATTGAAGGACTCCAAGGACAAAATATTGAGTTATATAGAAAACATTAAAGGAATACACAGAGTCACTGAAATGGTTGATGTTCAACTATTTCAAAAGGTAGAGTATGATCAAGAACCAAAGGTACTGACGGAAAAGTCCAAGATGCACTGAAGGCGCTGGCAAAGAAGAGGGCTCCAGGAATTGATGGAATAATATGGAAATCTTTGAACAAACTGATTGATGCAGCACTGGAGGCACTCACTGATCTATGACAAGATATTTGGAAGACAGCTACCTGGCCAACTGACTGGAAAAGAGTCATATTTGTGCCCATTCCAAAGACAGGTGGTTCAACAGAATGTGGAACTCATAGGATAATATCATTAATATCACGTGCAAGTAAAATTTTGCTAAAAATAATTTTTAAATGGTTGCAACAATTCATTGACAGGGAACTGCCAGAAATTCAAGCCGGATTCATAAGAGGATGTGGAATGAGAAATATCATTGCTGATTTCAGATGGATTTGGGCTTAAAGCAGAGAATGCCAGAAAGATGCTTATTTGTACTTTCTTGACAATGAAAAGGCTGTGTGGATCACGACAGATAATGAACAGCATTGCGAAAGATGGGTATTCCAGACCACTTCATTGTGCTCCTGAGGAACAGAACAAGGGGACACTCTGGATGGTTTAAAATCGGGAAGTGTGTGTGCTAGAGTTGTATCCTTTCATCAAACTTATTCAATCTGGATGCTGAACAAATAAATGATCCGATAAGCTTTATTATATGAAGAAGAATGTGGCATCAGAATTGGGGAAAGACTCTTAAACAGCCTGTGATATGCAGATGATACGACCTAGCTGGCCTGAAGCTAAGAAGACTTAAAATACTTACTGATGATTGTACCTCAGTGTAAACAAAACAAAAATAAATCCTCACAACTGGAGTCCTGCTGTGGCACTGCAGGATCAGCACTAGACTGCTAACCACAAGTCAGTGGTTCAAACCCACAAGCCGCTCCTTGGAAACCCTATAAAGGTTCGCTGTGAGTCAGAACTGACTTGACAGCACTTAATGACATAATGACTGGGCTAATTAACAGGATCATGATAAACAGAGAAAAGTCACAATCAACACTCATAGAAGCCCCAGTCAAGAAACCAAATGACATATTACATTAGGCAAATCTGCTGCAAGAGACCTCTTTAAAGTACTCAAGAGCAAAGATGCCAGTTCGAGGACTAAAGTGCTCCTGAACCAAGCCATGGTATTTTTAATTGCCTCAAATATATGTGAAAGTTGGACACTGAATAAGAAAGACTGAAGAAGAATCTATGCATTGGAATTACACCGTTGGAGAAGAATATTAAAAGTCCCATGGACTGTCAGAAGAACAAACAAATGTCTTGGAAGAAATACAACCAGAATTCACCTTAGAAACCAGGATATTGAAACTTTATCTCTCATACTTTGGACATGTTATCAGGAGAGATCAGTCCCTGGAGAAGGACATCATGCTTAGTAAATTAGAGGGTCAGTGCAAAAGAAAAAGACCCCCAATGAGCTAGACTGGTACAGTCACAGTAGTAATGGGCTGAAGGTTAACAACTGTGAGGATGGCACAGGACCAGGCAGTACTTTGTTCCGTTGTACATTGGGTCACTACGAGTCAGAACTCATTCAGTGGTACCTAACAATAACAACAAGCACACTGTCATAAGGAGCCCCAGTAGTGCTGTGAGTTAGGCAGTAGGTTGCTAACCACAGGTTGGTGGTTCAAACTCACCAGATGAAGCTGTTCCCATAAAGAATTATAGTTTTACAAGCCTACGTAGGGTCACTATGAGTCAGCATCAACTCAGTAACTGTGAGTTTGGTTTTAAGCATACAGTTACAGTTGAAATCATATAGCAAATGAGACAACCCAGATAGAATGTGAAATATAGGAAAAAGTAGGTGGCTGAGGGCAGAACTTGAAAATTATATGAAAAAACAGGTAGTAGATGAAAAGCCCATGAAGCAAATGAAAAATGATGGCTGAGAGAAGAGAAAGGAGACCCAGGAGCACAAGGAGTAATGGAAGTCTGGGAAGGCACAATCCTGGAGACGAAAATGAATCTAACAGAGAGACCGGAAGTCTGGGAAGGCACGATCCCAGAGACTAATATGAATCTAACAGAGAGAGCGGAAGAATGACAGGAGAACGACTATGAGATTATAAAATGAGGGCTTAAGACAGCAAAGCATGGATGGCTTTAAGAGCTTAGAAGAGAGGAGGAGAAAGGGTGGAGAGAGTGTTAGAAGGAACATTAAAAATATATATATATGGTTGTTTTAGTTATCTACTGTTGCATAACAAATCACCCTAAAATGTATCAAACAAGAATTTATTATTTCTGAAGACCCCAAAAACCCAAACTCACTACCATGAGTTGATTCACAGCGACCTGTACAGGGTATAAATCCGGGTTATAAATCCTCAAGGGAGCCAAAAGGCACATCTTTTTCCCAAGGGGCGAATGGTGGGTTTGAACTGCTGACCTATCAGCAGTCCAGTCCCTGTCCTATAGCACCACCAGGATTCCACATAGAGGAAACAGAGGAGCAGAAAAAAGTAGACATCTCTGTAAATTGAAAACACAGTGAAGTGAGAAAAAAGATGTAAGAGAGGGAAAAAGAAGTCAGAGCCAGAAGAGGCCTAAGAATCACAGGGTTAAATTATTGGGTGGGCAGACCACATGAGCATTGACATCCAGGGGTTCATGAAGGTGGAGGTGGGGAAAAAAGTTAAGCCAATTCTTAACGTCATCATGAATGATGGGCAGTGACCAGGAAGAAGTAACTTGAGCAAAATCAAGGTAAGACTGCTAAGGGGCTGCTCATGACGATACTGAGTCTGTAGGGTCCTCGGTCTTCAATATTGCACCTGGCACATAGAAGACTCTCAGTAAATATACCCAGAATAAGTGAATGACATTAATCCATTCCCCTCATTTTACAGATAAAGCAAAAGATTAAGTATTACTGCTCAAAATCACATAGCTAGTATACAGCTAGCCAGGTCTTAACAAATTACACAGAATGTGGATTTTGTTTTCAACATTCCCAGAGATTCCAAGGGCAGCTAATGATTTTATGATCTCATTATCTGAAAACAATTTCAATGGCATTTATCATTCCTTGGGTGCTGGATCAAACATTCTGAAAGTGAATGATAAAGAGAATGGTTATAATATTTCTTGAGGCCTGGTTGAAAATATATGTATTTCCAAGACAGCGCCAAGGTACTGTCCTGTAACTGTATCTTAGCACTTTTGTTCTTGCTTCTTTTGATGCAGATGTCTCATCTTCTTTTATTTTACTCAGAAAAGAAACACACACACACACACACACAGAGATAGGTGTTGGACCATAATCACATAGATTTTTTCCACCGACTCCTCAGGATCACAGACATTTTAATTAGCCTTCAGCTGAGTATGTCTGAGGCTGCTAAAACCTTACTGTTATCCTCTGAGAAAAATGACAACATCTCCCCCAAAACCTGTTGTCAGTCATGAAATCTCGCATAAGAAGAAGAGTGGTAACATGCTCTTTTTTCCCACCGGCCCAAAATTTCAAAGCTTCAAAATGTGTGGTAAATCTAACCAAAGATAAAGATTTGCAGGTGTTTTTTTTTTTTTTTCTTTTTCTTTTTTCATAAAAGTAAGAACGGCAGATGTATCTGAAACGTGCTTCTAAGCAAATGGGACATCTGTAATCCATTAGAGGTGTCCTGATGAGAGAAAGTGAGAGAGGAGGCTAGGGCAGAAAGCCTGCTCTGCAGAAGCGTAAACGTGCGGATGTGTGCAGACCCTTCTGTCAGGATCTGAGGACACAGAGCTTCCAAAAAAAGTTGCCTTTCCAGGGGTAAATGGACATCTCTGCCAAATAAGCTAGTTCTTCTTTTTTTCTTTCCTTCTATCAAGTTATGTTTGAAATGTCAGTGTCTCCTCTTTATCCAAGTACACCTACATGTTTTAGTATTTAAGACTTGGCAGCCACCTCCGATAAAGAAAGAGAACACTCCCTTCAAGTGTGCGGACTTTCCTTTCCCAGCACTCACGGAGAGCAAACCGTGTCCTGACTTGGCTTCTTACACTCCCATGGAACAAAGCAAAATTGTCACCATGGGCATTACTTGCAGGTTACTCATTGGTTGTTATGCACCCTGTTTCAGACTCCCAAGAAAACCACTAACTTTTATTAAAGCGTTTGTAGCAGAGCCTGTTGCAAAATCCCCAGGGCTGTGAAAATGATTCTGAGGCATGTGATTTCTAGAATGGAGATTCACAAGGGCACTGGATTATGTTACTATAGAGGATTTGTACTCTGGGCTTGCTTCTTGGCTTTGTTTTGGAGGTCTTACATGGAGTTTCAACAAATGGACCCAGCTGAGGATAACAGATGGCCAGGGTGCCCCTTAAATGAATTCACTCATGGAATATACAAGCGGTCTTTTCCTTGCTTGCTGGCCTTTTGATAAACCATTAATGCTGGGGCATTTTGTTAATTACTAAATTCCTGGTGACAGACAAAGCTGGCCTGTTAAAACTTGTGTTGTAATTTGAGGATTAAAGCCACTCCTCTGGGAAACATCGGTATCAAACCGATTTGGTGTCAGAGACAAGGTGTTAGAAGTCACAGTTTGACAAAGTGGATTTCCAAATTCAGTGAACAATTCCCTTTTTAGAAGTCCTCATTACACCGTTTACAGGAAGGTACTTTTAAGAGGCTACAAGTCAGAAACGTGTGCTTAAATCTCTTTATACATTTATAGGTGAAGCACCTACTGTGGACTCCTGGTATGGCACTGTTGGATAAGCAATGGACTGTGAACCACAAGGTCAGCAGTTGAAACCCATATACTTGGCTATGAGTTGGAACTGACTCGATGTCACTTAACAACAACAATAACTGTGTACAAAGAATCCTGGTGTGAGGCTGTAGGGTAAGCACTGGACTAGAAACCGTAAGGTCAGCAGTTCAAACTCTATGCAGGGTCCAACTCTCTGAGTTGGAACCAACTCAACAGTGTAAAACAACTGTGTACAAATGACCCATTGTGTTAGATATAATAAAAATCAGCAGTTTCTATGCTTCAAAATCTCAAAATTCAATTAGAAAAGTCTCGTAAAAAAAAAAAAAAAAAAAATCAAAATAAGTGGCCAGAATATATCTGGAAAATACTAACGTCATGAAAACAGAGTCACTATGCAATGACTCAGAGGACCCCCTAGGTTGGCCCCCAGTTTGTGGGTGAAGAGCCTGTATTGCTAATGCCATCTTAAAGTACAAAGGAAGAACCAAAGACTCTTATGACAAAGGGTACTAGCTAGTGCATTGATCCTTCATCTCAGAATAAGCTGAGTGTAAATTTCTATAACAGATTAAAAGCTTTTGATTGGAAATAACCAGAAATTCATCTCAAACTGACTTAAATGACCAAAGTGATTTAATTATCCACAAATCTAAAAAGGCCAAAGGTTATTTTTTATCAGGCAGAGTTTGATCAGAACTTTAGCTGCATTTCTCTATCATTTTTTACTCTTATCCATGTATCAGCTCTGTTCCTAGTCCAGTTCTCTATATTATTCATAAAATATTGACCAATAACAATAAGAATTACATGTTTCCTCCTTAATACCTCTGATGAAAGAAGTAGTGAGTCCCTATAACCATCAAACAAAAGTTCTGAATTATACGTGGATTGTTGTTAAATGCCATCAATCATGTTAGCACTCTATAGGGTTTTGGAGGCTTTAAATTTTCGAGGGAGCAGAAAGCCTCATCTTTCTCCCTCCAAAGCAGCTGATGAACTCGAATTATCAACCGGTTTATCATATAGAGCCACCTCACTCTTCTTAAGTGGATTGTTGTTGTTAAATTCAGTTGAGTTGGTCCCAACTCATCGACCCTGTATAGGGTTTCCAAAGAGTTGCTGGTGTGTTTGAATCACAGACCTTATGGTTAGCAGTCCAACGTTTATCCAACAGCGCTGTAAAATCAACCTCTGGTGGCTCCATGGGGGTTGCTAACCAAAAGTTGATTGGTTCCAAGCCACCATCTGCTCCTTGGGAGAAACAGTTCTAGCCTTGGAAAGCCCACGCACACGGCACCTCTACTCTGTCTGATAGGGTCACTGCGAGTCAAAACCGAATTGAGGACAGTGGGCAGAGCCAGTGCCTGTGTCCAAAGACAAACCTCAGTGCTTTAAAGACATCGGCATGAGTTACCTGTGAAACTGGGGCTGGGGTCCTAACTTCCTGCTATGCTCAGGAAGGAATGGAATGCAGGTTGGGGAGACAAACATAGCACAGTGTCTGCTACAACCCTTTTTTTCATGCATGGACCATGGTTAGTAAGTACTTTTTATTCAGTATCAGAAATGAGCTCTGTAAAAAGGAATCAATTTCTTCTGAATTTGCTATGCCAGACGTTTAGATGGCTTTACTTTTTCAAAAAGTTCCACGAAATTCAGAGTAACTCTGTTTTCAGTCATCATTTTCTCTTAAGAATAGACTGAAACTCCAAAAGACATGTTTTAAAAGTTTGACATCAACTTTCAGATTCATCCTAGAGCCCATCTCCCTAACCTTTTTCTTCCCAACCAATTTCTGAAAGTATGATCTTATGTGGTATGCCCAGTTACAGTAACCCAAATATTTTCCTCTTGAACTTGAATACAAACACACACACAAAAAAAAAACAAAAAACAAAAAAACATTGCCTTGGTAGAGTCAATTCTAAATCATAGTGACCCGTGAGAAGTAGAACTGTTCCATAGGTTTTCTTGGCTTGATCTTTATAGAAGCAGATCGCCAGGACTTTATTCCTCAGTACTGTTATTGTTGTTGACTGCCATCGAGTCAGTTCTGACCTATAGCGACCCTGTATAGGGTTTCCAAGGAGTGGCTGGTGCGCTTGAACCGCTGACCTTGCAGTTCAAACTGACTGCAATCCAGCACATTAACCCACAGTGCCACACCAGGGTTCAAATCATCAGTTTTTAGGTTAGTGATCAAATGTAAACCACTTGTACCCCCTAAGGAACTTGAACTTGAGTGATAAGTCATTAACTTTGTAGAAGACAAATTATTTCAAGGCATGATTGTTGTTGTTGTTGTTGTTATGTGCCGTGGAGTGGGTTCCGACTTATAGGGACCCTGCACAGGGTTTCTGAGGCTGTTAATCTTTATGGGAGCAGAACGCCTCATCTTTCTCCCACGAAGCACCTGGTGGTTTCGAACTGCTGACCTTGCAGTTCGCAGCCCGATTTGTAACCACTACGCTACCAGAGCTCCTTTCAAGGCATGATAGGTCTTAGAAATTTTCTCCTGTCTTCCCAAAACCTCTCAAACAGAACCTGTCCTGTCCTCATGCAATTTGCCCCAAGTCCACCAACTCCAGCTGCAAGTTGCCAGTCTAAAGTAAGTATTTTCCACAATTAAGTCTTTCTTCCACACTTTTAATAGAAATAGAGCTCCTTGACTTCAGAAATGTTCATTGTAGAACTAAATCAAGCTTCCAGGGAGGAGACCACCTGTGCTATTTCCGCCTATTGCCTCAGTGATGAAAGAGTGAGCTCTTTGGAAGGCAGGAAGCAGACTTCTAGTGACTGCTGTTGATTGTGTAAAAACCACGGAGGACAAACTCAATGAGACACTAACACCAGACACCCAAAAACAATGGTAGCCAAACTGGCAGTATTTTGAAAGAACCATCTTAAGCCTTCAAACTTGTGCAACTCAGAATAAATATTCTTTACTGACCACAGATGGGCCCACAGAGACTCAGAGGTTACAGTACTGGCAGATGAGTTCAGGAAGACAGTTTAGAATCACGCCTGGGTTTGTTTCCTTTTTGGAATTTACAATTTATCTGTATTTATCATTCTTCCTCCCCAACAACCCTCTCCATTTACCTTTTCAAGAGTTGCTGGTGTGTTTGAACCGCAGACCTTACAGCTGCCAAAACTCAAAATGCAAGGCCAGGGCGATTTCCCCTCTGGATACCTGGACCTGCAAGGCATTTTGGTCCCGTCAGCCCCTGGCCTAATGTGAGGGATGGAAGAACAGAGAAAGGTGGGGGAAGATAAAGCAGGGTAGTTCTCTGTCAGCCAAATTCTTCACCATGCTTTGGAATGTCCTCATCTCCTCTCCTTCAATAGGGAGCAGCCCTGGGGCTGGAAGGGGGGGAAGTTGCGACACCTGGACCAGGCCTGTAGCAGACCGGCCTGCACCCCAGCAGGGAGGCAGGCAGGCAGCTGCGTGGGGGGGGGGGGGGGGGGGGGGGGGGCAGCTGGCCCAAGCACAGCTTAGTCAGGCTCCAACACTGAGCCGAGCTGCTGATGTGCCCAGACCTGCCGCCACCAGGTGTCTGTGTCTGGGCCAGGAGGGGACTGTACACAAGTGACTTTTGCCTCCTGGTGTTTCCCCCTACTGTCCTCAGAGGAATGTGGAGGACTCAGGTGAGGCCACCTTACAAGGCCTCTAAGAGGGCTACAGTTTTCTGCCTACTCCACCATGTTGACAAGCTTCTGCCCACTCGGCCTCTCTGGCCCTCACCCAATCCTCCTGCCAACAGCCCTCAGGCTGGCTGCTCCTCCAGGTCACCGGAGGGCTCAGGTGGGAGACAGCTGCCTTCTGAGGTGGGTTATCTGCCTACCTGCCTACCTGCCCGTCTGCCCATCTGCCCTGCTGTAATATGATGATGTTCCCATTATTAGTGCCCAAACTTCTACAGCTAAATGTTGTCTTTTTTCTTTTTAATACAGTGATCTCATAATTGGAAATAAAACTTGAGTTTTTCCAAGTTAATTTGCTCACAATGGGGGAGGGGGGGAAACTTACACAAATTGGTTTTCTAAGAAGGAAATATTTTGTATTTAACAGAATTATTAATAATTCGAGTAAGCCTTCCAGGATGCGAACACTGGAAAGGTTGACCTGCCAATTTGTGGACTCCGAGTCCAACACAGAAAGGTTGTTACTAATCTCAGTGTGGCTTTTGAGAATTACATTTGAAACTCCAACGGGCTGTGAGCCAGTTTCCATCACGAACATCCCTCTACAAATGTCAACTGTACACCTTCTAGGTACCATGAGCTTGGGTACCTAAAACGTGTACAATACACGTCCCTGTTTATAGCAGAGGGTACAAATGAACAGAATACTGGCCAGATTCAGTCCACAAACATATTTGGTTTGACTCACACTGTATTTATCAAAAAGTTTGAATTCGTTGCCAACTTTTAAATATCAAGATAGTTCCAGCTTCTCTTAAAAACTCAGGAAATCTAGCAAAACTCAGTCTACATTCCCAGGTGACGACAAGCCGAGCAACAACTGTCACTTTATACAGTTTTTGTAGTTGTTAAGTGCCGTTGAGTTGGTTCTGACCCGTAGCGACCCTTTATAGGATTTCCTAGGAGCTGCTGGTGAGCTTGAACTTCCGACCTTGCAGTTCAAACGGCTTTGCAGTCTGGGGCATTAACCTACAGCACCACACCAGGACTCCTGACTTTCAACTCACAAAGCACCCACCTGTCCCACTCCCCCTGACTCAACCTGCTGAGGCCCAACACTGAGGTAAGCCTGAGGATGGGGCGGGCATCACAACACACCCACTCTTGAATAAGCCACGCCTCTCTTCTCAGAGGAGCTGATTGTGCCGCTTTTTCTCCTTTCTAATTAGGATACTCGAATCCCGGTAACCAAATGGTTGGCAGCTCAAACACATCCAGCAGCTCTACAGGAGAAAGACCTGGCAATCCGCATCCGGAAAGATTATGCTATTGTTGGTAAGTGCCGTGGAGTCAGTTCCAACTCACTGCGATCCTGTATAGGGTTTCCAAGGAACAGCTGGGGGGTTTGAACCACCGATCTTGCAATTCAAGTCGAACTTGCAGTCCAGTGCTTATTCTATACAGCTCCACACCAGGAGCAAAACCCATGAGGCTGTTCTGCTCTGTCACGTGTGAACTCTATGAGTCGAAAGCAGCTTGACGGCACCTAACTACAGCAACAATGAAAAGTTCACGAAGACATTCTGTTTTTCCTGCTAGCTGAAACAAGGAATCTGATACTAAAGGAAAATGACAAAGCTAAAGCAGAGAAGCAAAGAGAGAGGATTCTGACAGGGGGTCAGTCCTGTTGGGGGGGCCTCCAGTTGCGAGATGAAGAAACTGAGGCCTAGAGAGGGGGAAGGCAACTCTCAGGTCTCATTGCTAATCTAGAGGGGAACAGGTGGTCTGCATGGTCTTTATCAGCCAACACCACAATCTTTTCTATACGCAGTGCTGTTTTCTCTGTTCCAGTTTCTGCTTAGACGTTTACAAGAAACAGCAAAAAAAAAACCTGATGAAATCAATGTAAGGACTGATTTCAAAAGTCCCACAGTGACATCTGGTACAAGATTCTAAATGAACCTGTTGGTGTTCAGTGCCGTCAAGTCCATGTTTGACTCATAGCGACATCATGTGGCAGTATAGCACTGAATCATGGGGCTTTCTAGATTGTAATCTGTGCACTGTGAGTTAATGCACTGGACTGCAAAGTTAGTTTGAGCCACAAGGTCGGTGGTTCAAGTTCGCCAGCTGCTCCTTGAAAACCCTACACAGGGTCGCTATGAGTCGGAACCTACTCAACAGCACTTAACAACAACAATAGCAATCTTTATGGGAGCAAATCACCAGGTTTTTCTCTAGAGGAGCAGCTGAACTGCTCTGACTCCTTATTTGAACCTAAAGGTTAGTTGGCAATCTTTATTTCGACTCACAGATTCCCTCCATGTGAGTCCAAGTTGCCATATGTGAAGAAATGTGTCTGATGACCCTGAGGGTGTGTGTTGGGAGAGGCAGCCTGTTTTCAAACTATGTATTTTCAAAACCCTGCTGGTGTTCAGAACCAGAAGAGAGTTAAAGCAGGTGGATCCCAATATTTGTTGCTCATGGAAATACTAAAATAAATATAATTCAGTTGCAACAACCACAGAGACTGACCAAAGTCTTCAATTGGACATATGAAGGTATTTAAGTGTACCAATGTTTGGTGGTTGTGGAGGTGGTGGCTCATAGGGTCAGTTTCAACTCACAGCGACCCTGTGCAGGGTTTCTGAGGCTGTAAATCTTTATGGGAGCAGAACGCCTCATCTTTCTCCTGCAGAACACTGGTAGTTTCAAACTGCTGACTTTGAGGTTAGCAGCCCAACTCATAACCGCTACGCTACCAGAGCTCCTTATACCAATGTTTAGGGCTGAGAAATATCGGGGTATTTATGGGGTATATATGACCATTCAGTAATACTAAGACCTAGGACTCTGCTCGTGACAAATGTAGATTAACCCAAAATAAGCTTTAGGTGCAGCAGAAAGTGAGGAGAACAGCATCTGAGGAATAAAGACTATCTTTAGCCCTACTAGTTTGGCTAGAGACTAAGTTTCATGGTGGTGGTGGTGGTGATGTGCTGTGGAGTTGGTTCCGACTCATAGCGACTCTGTGCAGGGTTTCCGAGGCTGTAAATCTTTACAGGAGTAGAAAGCCCCATCTTTCTCCCATGGAACACCTGGTAGTTTCGAACTGCTGACCTTAAAGTTTGCAGCCTGCATACCTACTTTTAAATACCAGGAAACTATAGCCAAGTAAGCTAACTTCTTTAGTCAGTAGCCAATTACTGGCAACTGGCTAAACCGAGTCATTGTAACTCCAAAACCTAAGCTCGTCTTCTACAACTCATAGCACAGAAGCCACTAAGATGGGGAATAACCAAAGAAGTGAAGAACACATCACAGCTAGGCTGCAGAATGCACGAGCACTCTAAGGGGGTCAGAGGAGGGCAAAAGCACACGGAGTAGAAGGTTGGAGAGTCATGTCAGGTTTCCAAGAGGAGGTGACATTTGAGCAAGTCTTTGAAGAATGCTCAGGCAGACAGAGTAAAGAGAGGCAGGAGCAAAGAGAAAGGCCTAAACACTGAAGAGCAGAGAAATAGAAAGTAAGCTACAGTCTTGCATCAATTAACATCCATGATGTGTTCTCTAAAACCGGATGTTATGTGATTTGGACCTTGTGTAAACACCACTATCGTAGTCCGGTTCTGCTTTTTTTTTAAGCATTTCCAAACGAACAAATTTCGGACCTAAGAAGTGATGATGACTTGCTGAGAGGGATTCACTTTTGTGTTTGGTCCCCACCTACATTATTAGCAATTTCTCCATGTCTGATACAGATTCCCTAGCATTTTTGGTAGCCTTTTTGTTTTCAAAAGAGTCAATTCCTTAACAGCTTGGATAATTTTTTCTTTGTTTTCTTAAGATCATTGTAATTATCAAATGTGACATGCCTAAATCGTAAGCAATTGTATTCACTGATTTTCCACTTTTGTGTTGTTGAATAATCTTTGCCACTTGCTGCTGCTATCTAACACTAGTTTTGCTGCATATGGGAGCCATGATGCACTTCATGGTAATATTTTCTGAAGAAAATTAAACAGAGAAATAATGCTACAACACTCAAGCCTGGATGCTGCTGCTTATAAGTTGAATCATATACTTACATGATAAGCTTTTTAGAAAGGAAATATAGCAAAGTGCATACATAAGTCAGGGAAATTATGACTAATAAGACATATCTCTAATAGGTTATATATGTATGGTACCTAGCAGCCCAATCTCTTTGTGTACAAGTGACATCAAATCCACATGTTGCATGAAGGAAGCTGTTGCATTTACTATGTCCCAATTTCCAGTAGAGATTTCTGACTCTATTGTAACCTATGGAACCAGGGATGTATGTCTATGTGCTCAAACATTGCCTGAATAGACTTTACGTGAAGCATGACTGTATTTGAACTTGGAATTCACAACACAAAGTTTCATAATGAAATAAATCTGTAATTCACTTCCGTCCAGTTGATTCAGACTCATGAGACCCCATAGATTAGAGAGTAGAACTGAGCTCCATAGGGTTTTCATGGCTGTAATCTTTGTGGAAGCAGATCACAAGACTTTCTTCAACAGAGCCGTTGGGTGAGTTGGAACTACCAACCTTTAGGCCAGTGAAAACTGGTTGTGTGTGCCCTCCAAGAAACATAATGAATTTTCCTCACATCTGTAAAGCAGACTAGAGTCCATCACATGAAGTAGGATGACCTTAGTCTGCAAGGAAGGTCATCACACTCCAGACCCAGGACAGATTCACCTGACCAGAAAGCCTGTAGAGAGATAGCATGACGCCCAGACACTCACACTTTCTTCTTCTTACCTTTTCTGTACTGCGGGGGAGGAAGTGCTTTGTTTCCTAGTCAAGGATCTCCACTAGCAGCTTCTTGGTGTGCGCCTTAAGTCACTTCCGACTCACAGTGACCCTGTATAGGGTTTCTGAGAGCAGGTGGTGGTTTTGAACTGCTGACTTTGTAGTTACCAGTCCAGTGCTTATTCTACAATGCCACAACAGGGTCCCCACCGTCAGCTAGGCAGATAAAATGGAGAAGGGAGAAGCAGGACCCCAAGTCCTTTCAGGGAACTGAAAAGGGGGAGAAAGGCTTGAGTCACCTCTGGTTCTGGGTCTGCTGTGCCTCGGGGCACATGAAAAGCTGGGGCCTGTTTCCACAGCTGTGGGCAATCTCAGCTCTTGGGGGTGAAGGATACTGCTGTCACCAGGAGGGTTCTCTGGGCAGGCCCCTTCCCATCTGCTCATGAGGACTAAACTCCTGTGTACTTTTCCAGTACATTTGATTTTAGTCTATCCTTGGCATCCACTAAGTGAGGGGAAGATTCAGTCCCATTTTACAATGGAAGCAATTGAGGCTCAGAGAGCCTAGACATTTGTCCTGGTAAAGCTGAAGCTTAAACTCATTAGACCCTGGAAGGGAAGGGGTTGTGTGTGCTTGTTTAAGTTCGTTAAAGTCCCCTGGCGCACCCCTTTTTCCACATCCTGGGACACGGCCCCAGACTTCCTTTGGATTGTAGTGACTAAGGTGGCGCAGCTTTCTTCCTTGGTCGCGGTGGGAGCCCCAGGGCCAAGGCAGGGAAGGCAGAATTATCCCGAGACGAACGCCAGAGAACTTCAGAGCGTTTCGCCCTTCCCCAGGAGAGGCAAACACGAACACGTCTGTGTCTTCTACCAACAAGTGCTTTCAAGCCCGGCGGGGGCAGACACCTCCGCGCCGGCCGCCGGCGAGGTCTTCGCTGTCTGCGGGGGCAATGGCCTCGCATCAGCTGCACTGATTTAAAGCTTATTGGGCCGCCTGAGCAGGAGGCGTCTTCCCCGGCGGCCCGGCAGTGCAGGGAGCCCGGAGCCACTCTGCAGCCCGGGAGGAGGAGAGGGGGAGGGGAGGGACGGAGGGAGGGAGACACTGGGAAGGAGGGGGCGCCCCCTCGGGGCGCAAGGGGCGGGCGTGCGGGCACACGCGGTGCGCGGCGAACGGGGGCGGCCACCGCGCGGCGCGGCCCGGGGGCCTAGGGAGCCGCCCACTTCGCCGCGTCGGGCCCCGACGGCCTGAGCTTGGATGCGGCGGCCGAGGCGGGGCGACCCGGGCCGGGGGAACACGCCGACAGCCCCGGCGGAGCAGCGGCCGCAGGATGGCTGAGGTAAGCGCGACGCCTCTCCCCAGGTGCGGGACCCCTCTGGCAGCCGCCGTCGGGACTTGGGGTGGCCACCAGCGTGGCGGCGTGACCCCGAGGCTCGGGTGTGAGGAAGCGGCTTCTTCCGCTGCGAGGGACGGTGGGGGCGCTTGGCGCCGTAGACCCGTCGTCGCCCGACGTCCCAGCCGTAAAACTCGCGCCGGGTACGCGCCCGGGGGACCTCGGCCGAGGGCGGGTTCACGGCGTGCCCGCAGCAGTCCCCGCGCGTCCAAAGTACCGGGTCGGGCACGAGAGTCTTTGGCAAGGCTCTTTCGAGCGCCCGGGCCGCCGCCGGCGAGTGCGCGTCTCCCTGCACTGTTCTGCCCGCCTCTTGAGCCCTTACAATTGAAGTCCAAGGACACATGGACGTACCCATTTTGACCCGTGGAATATGTACTCCCTCTCCCCTCATTTTTTTTAACCACGGAATAAAACAGCTGATATTCAAAACGGACCGTTTTTCCGCCCGTTTTTGTTTTTCTGGAGAACTTTGCATGTAGTAAGCTTGAGTCACTTTGCGAGGGGAATTGTGGAGAAAGGCAAGCGGCAGGAATGGGGTCTCTTGTCCACGACGGGACAGATCTTTTGTATCAGATGGCAAATGAAGATCGGAATATGTCTAATCCGAGAGTTTCCAGGACATACAAGTAGTGTCTTGCAGGATCATAGCAACGTTAAAGCTGATCGTTGGAAAAGTTGGAAAAGTTAAATGCGAGATACCCCCATACTCCTGCGGAAAGAAAGCACTGTGGGAATGGGGTTAAGGCTTTAATGTTGCGATATAAAAGCCAGACGAAATAGTCTTTGGTCACTTTTAAATAGTTTACCTACTACTGACAGGAAGTAGCTTGCACTGCGGAGCTGGTCAATGTGCCTGGTGCTTCATTCATGGAATAGTCTGAGAAGCTCAGGAGCCTGGCAGCTTCCCCAGCCCCGGGGTTAAACTCCTCTAGCTCCGCGGCGTCCGGAGCCCGAGCGCCCTGTCGGTTCCAGGTTGCCACCTCCGGCGGCGGCGGCTGGAGCCCCGGCCGCTGGTATTGGAGGCCCCCCCGCCTCAGGCGCTACGGGCCAGACCCTGAGCACCCTGGGCAGCCTAGCTTTGCATAAGCTCCTAAGGATTTGTCAGCCAGATGTGACAAGAGTGTCGAGAGGTGAGTGCAGGAGGAGATCTGATATTAATCAGTGCATAGCTCGGAGCCAAACTTTCTCAAATGCGGTGTAGGAACATGTTCTTCTCATTTAAGGCATCTCTTCGTGGCTGTGGGGCTGCCACCGGTCTAAGTTTGACAGTTAAATGGAATGCCAGCTAGAAGCCTTAATTGTGTGAGTAAAATTGTCTGTGTGTGCGTGTAGGGGGTATCACACACACAGGGGTTCGAAAAGTCCCCTCGTTTTATGGCTGTGCTCACCGCAGCCCTGTGAAGACAGGGCATTTAAATGGGGCCAGACGCCTGGTCTGAGCCAGGCCTCTGCTGTTAACACTTAAGGGGCCTAAAAGAGGCCTCACTGGTGTCCTGGGAATCCCTGTCAGAGGGTGGTGTGTATGTGTGTGAAAATATGTACTGCAACTTGGAGACAATAGAACACATCTAGCAAAAAAAACATAAATAAATTAACGTAATTCTCCCATCTAAGCAACAAGATTTGGACTAAAAAAGTCAATTAGAAAACAGCATTTAGCCGATTATCACTGTATTTAGTAGTAACTTTTCATTCTTTGTTTATTATTTTAATTTGCTTTTAGATTTTATGTGATATTTCCTAAAATTTCTTAGACCTTTTATTTGCAAGTTTATACTCTGTGAAAACTTTGGTTCACTGATACATATACTGACTCTTGAATTGCCTTTTCCCAATTTTATTGATATACAATATGAAAACCTCATTAAAATTATATGTTAAAATATTTTTTATTTACATCCTATAAATGAACGTTACTTCAAACATTACATAGTGTCCCTGGATTTGATTTTTGTCCTAAGTAGGTGTGACAAGATGCCCACCACTTTTGCTATAATGAAATTTTGATAAACTTAATCGTTTTGGAAGGCTTTCAGATAATCAGAAAGAATGAGATTATGGGACCTCATTTGATGTCATGCCTAATAAATTTGCTAACTACAGTTTCACCAAGAAAGTAGTAGTAGTATTTCATTTCAACTTCTGAGCATGTTCCTGTTAAATGCTGAGAAGAGGTGGTGAAATCGTTGTCACTTAGCACCTGGTACGCCTCATACTTGGGGAACTCATAATTATGTTCAGACATCTGCATAATTTAATTCAGGATATCATCAGTACCATGAAGTCCTTCAGCCTATTAATGATTTAGTGACATACCCCTTCAGTCAGAGAGAAAGTAGTTTAAGTGGTTATTTGGACATTGATATCCGTTAGGTTGTAATTCACATTAGAAGTATTAACCAACATAGAATAGTGCCTCAAAGTATATGGTTTATATACCAGGCATATATATATATATATGTTTTCCTGCAGCAGTTAGATCTGCATCGAAGGTCCATGCCCACATTCTGTACCTCAAGATTTGGATTATCAGTTTGTAAAGGTCAGTTCAACCTGATTAGGTTACAAACATTTTTTTAAAGCCATATAAGTTTGCCAGTGGAACAAGTACTAATTGTCTCTTCATTACACTCTTGTCATTTATGAATGCATGGGAATAAATATAAACAGGGAAACATTTTTAAAAGTTTGTTAGTGTATGGAGGTGGGGAGGGTGGCAGACTGTCTTTTAGCTTTTATATATGACTTCAGAAGTTATTTTGACAGTGGCCGTTAAAAGAGTTGCCCTGAAGGTTCTACAAGGTAAATTACTTACAGGAGGAGCTGTGTTTCACCCTGAAGTGAATTTTCTCCTTTACAGATGTCATTTAGGGTAAGTTACTTTAGTCAGAAAGAGCCCTTTTTAAAAAGAACAAGAAACATCCTGCCTAAGGTGAAATCACATTGCTAAGCCACCCATCTTTGTGCTATCAGGAATTAGGGAACTGATCATTTTTTATACATAGAATTTCCTTATTTCTGAATACACTACTGTATATCTTTTATTATCTTTGGTATTTATTTAGAACTTATACTTTTGCTGACTTATAGGGAGATTTTAAACAAAGATAACTGAGTTTTTCAAAGAAGAAGTGTCTGGAAAGTTTTTTTGTGTGTGTGTATGTGTGGTTTTAATTGATTCCCACCTGAAAATCTTATTTCCTCTTATCTTGCTATCCTTTGAAGCCTTTTTTACTAATTCTGGAAATTCCAAGATTTGGGTGTGGCCCTGTTTCTCTGAATAAACACATGCTGATTTTAGGGTTCTAAACAGAGAGCAGACCTGCTTTTCAGGGTCGAATTTGAGAACTTTGAATTGGTACTGACAAACGGGCTGTCATTGTTCATGTCTACACATGGACTCATGGTGACAAACCAGCCTAACAAATCACAGGGACCCTGCCTAGTGTGTGTGTCTGTATGTGTGTAGAGAGAGAGAGAATTTCACTTGGCTAATATATGTAGTACTGGTGTGGCGCTGTGGGTTAATATGCTAGACTGCAAGGTCACTTTGAACTGCAAGGTTGGCGGTTCAAGCTTACCAGACACTCTTAGGAAACCCTTTATATAGGTCGGAACTGACTCAATGGCACTTTTTAACAACAACAATAATATGAGGCAAAAAGGTGAGATGGAGAAATGTAAAGGCTAGGTCCAAATAGTCCTGTGTGGTGGGAAATGGTTGGCTCAGATAAACTCCAATTCAAATTTTCTATCTTATTTTTACTTCATAAAGCTGTATTATTTTGTTCATCTTCTCTGACAAATTATTTATGTGATCTAGCCATACAAACAAACATCAAAATTATTTTCCTGCTTTATGTTACAGAGCCCTCTGGTTGTTTCGTTATTTGTTATGAAAGTAATATTTTTATTCCATAAGGGCTGACATTTCATGATTATCATGCTGAATTTTTAGAAATGAATATAATGGCATATTAACTAAGACTTTAATAATCATTTTTAAAACTTAATTTTGAAAATTTAGTTCTCAGGGAATCCCTGAGAGAAATTTTTACAAAATTTTACTTAGAAACATTCACAGTTTCATCATTATTTTGCATCAATATATAGCAGCAATAGTAAATTGCATCATACGTGTCATTGACCACTTTAGTTACAATTGTCTTAAAATGTTTGTCTTGTTTTGTTTCTCAAGACTGAGTCAACTATACTATTCAAAAGTTCCCTGCACATACAGTTAACAGTGAACGTAGGTCTCTTCCTTTCTTCTTATCAGAGATTTCTGAATATTGCCTCTACGGTTACCAAACTTAGGTTATAAAGAAAAAATTCATCAGTACCACTTCTATTTCTGTATTATTAGTTTTTAAAAGAGAAATGTTTGAGTTGGTTTATAAGGTAATCTTTGCATGTTTCTTTACTTTTTTTTATATATAAAACATTTTCAGAACTAATAGTTTAAGGGAAAAAGGCCCAGATGTTAAATTATTTTGGCACAGAATTTATACTTTGATTTATAGAGATCAAAAGAACGAGTATTTTCCCCAGCACCGTCTTTGAAGTAAACAGCAAGAAAACACTACAAGAGTGTCATGCATACTTTCTCCTAAAGGTAGACTCAGCCCAACATCTGCCACTTCTAGAAGGCCCTACTTCCCACCTGGAGTCCTGGTGTGGCATTATAGAATACGCACTGGACTGCAAGGTTGGTTTGAACTGCAAGGTCAGCAGTTCAAACTCACCAGCCGCTCCTCGGAAACCCTAAACAGTGTTTGTATGAGTCGGAACCAACTCAACCACTGCCTCCACCCCCCCTACCTGCCTTTTTTCTGCCAGACCCATCTCCTCACCCTCAGGCATCTTTGACCCCTTCTTTCCGCCCAGTATTTGCAGTAAGAAACCAGATATCATCAATTCTCCTTTTATGCCATTTATCAGGGTAAGTCAAAAAGTTTTGCTGCAAGGGTTCCATTTCATACATGCACAGGTTTATTCCAAATAAAACATGCTTAAATATGGCTCTGCAATCAGTAGATTGTCACAGACACATTCTCTCTGTAATACCAGCTTGGTTTCAAAAAGTTCGTAGAAAAATTCCATTATCTTGTAATTCTATTTTTCTACAACCTCTTGAAGCCCTCTCATCCGTTTGTCTTAGTCTCATTAAAGTGCCTTCCAAAAAGATCCAACCAAAACAGTGATTTCTGAGAGAATCTGCTGGGCCAATTAAATTCAAAGCAGAAAGGTCAGCTCATAAGGTTATGGCAACTTTTAGGGATCTTAGAGGAGTCGTCTTGATAGGATGACTTAAAGGACACATGGGGTCTTATTAGGAAGACATTAAGAAAATTAATAACTGAATTAGTGCAGAAAAGACCAGGAAAGTTGCACTGGAGAATTTTTTTTTTAACCCCCATGACAGTACTACCCCTGCTCATTCTTCCAGGGTAGCAAGTGTTGTCCTGCGGGAATTTCCGTGAGAAACCTTACCCTATCTACCCTACAGCCTTGATCTTGTCCCTTCGAGCTTCATTTTGTTCCCCAAACTCAGAGAATATTTCCAAGGAACACAACAACTTGAGTCACTCAGGATGCCAAAGCTGTTGTTTGGATGTGGCACAGATTGAACAGCACAGAGTGTTTCGACGGAGGGATTAGAGCGATGGAAGCACCCCCTTCAGAGTTGTGCAGTCCCTGATAGACGGGGTGTCGTGTAACAATAGCATCCCGTTTTGATAGCTTCACGTTTTGATATTTTAGTTCAGTAAAGTTTTCTATAATTTCATAGCAGTGCTTTGGATTTAACCTTCATATCTATTACAAACACTGGCTGAAGCTCCCCAAGTGGCCTCTTTCAACTACACTCATGGTAAGCAGTGTCACCCATTATTCAGAAATCTAATGTTTCCATGAACCTACTAAGGAGATTCCTGGCTGTGCATCTGAACAGTACCCACCTCCGCTTCCACCCATGTTACCTTCTCAGGTCAACTCTCACTGCCTGTCACCAAAACCTCTGCTCTGTGATCCAGCCTCCTGGGTCGGACACACATGGACCATTGCTGAACCTGCCTTGTGCCTAGAACTTGTGGATTTCCTGTACACACTTAAGGAAACTGCTTAGGCTTCCCCCGAGGGAAGTCTCTCTCCTCAGGCCTCTCTACATGGCACGGCTTTCTCCCCCAACGTATGTCATCTCACTCAAACTAAAAATTGGGGAGAGGGAGAATCTTGATTTTCCCCCCATTTTAGTTCTGGGAAATATCAAGCCATCAAGATTAGAATAATTTAATGATGCTTGGTGATGTGTGATTGGGGCTTGTTACCAACTTCTGGGCAGTCCTTTTCCATTGATATTCCCTATCACATTCCCTTCCTTTTACCAATGCTGGTAACAAACTTTGAAACAGATCCTAGGCACAATAATTTTATTAATCTGTATTTTTTAATAGGTAGTTCTAAAAGATGAAGACTTTCTTTAAAACAAAATAAGTACCCTCTCTAAGACTGAAATGCAAAGGGAACACATGACCACATTAGTCTACTGGTGAGTGGAAGTGGGGGAAAGGCAGCAATGAAGAAATGGGCTGAGTTCAACCATGTTGCATAGACTCCTGTAGACCTGGAGATGAGAGAGAGAAAAGGAAGGGCTGGTTGATCCAAAGTGTGGTGAGACCTGGGGACACCCGAACCTATGGACAGAGACATAACCACAGAGGGCTATAGCTGAGAGTGAGGTGTCCAGCTGATATGAAGTGAGGGAAGATGCACAAGAACACCCAAAGTTGCAGATAGCTCCCATATGACCTGGCCTTGATGGCTTGATGATCAGAACTAGACTAGAGGAAGATTAAAAAAATTTTTTTTTTTTCATAAAGGAAACGAGGGTAAATTGCTACAATTTGAAGGAGGTATTAACTCTAAATATGAACAGAGAGGGAAGGAGTCTTTACATCAAATATCAGTGCTATCCACTCTGTACACAGGGTAGATAGGGATGGGCAACTTAGACATTGGCTACCTAAAATGAGGGGGCGATAAACGCAGGAAGTGACTGGCTTACAATGTTTCAAGGGGGAATTTAGTTTAATAGTGTGTGGGGGAAGAAAGAATCCCCACTGAATGGTTTTCACCTTGTCTGGATGGGTCTGGTGAAAAGAGATGGGGATAAGATTTTTATGATTCAGTAATGAGTAATTATTATCATGACTAATTACGACTGTCACAGCTGTAAAGGTAGAAGTTTTATAACAAAAACGGGAGTGGTTAATCCCACAGTATAGAAAAAGAGGACCCTAGGACCATCACGGGAGAAGAGCACAAGTGGAATGTGAGACCTTATCCAGAAAAGCAGTAACACCGAGATGGAGGCAGAAATGGGGACATGGAGAAAGGGAGCAGCTGAGGTCTCTAGATTCATGGGAAGAGAGGGACTAAGAGATGGTGGCCAGGAGGCCGACTTGCAGAATGTGCCCTTTGGTGGTGTAAATTATTACATATTACTGAGTGTTGTTTTTTTTTTTAAAAAAAGAGCTAATGTGAATAGAGAGAACTACTATTTTCTGATGGTCCGTGGATGGGATTATAATCATTGTAATGAAACAAGGTGTATGATTTATTGAATGTAAAACTGATGATCTGCCCTGTAAACTTTCACTCAATCCACAATAAAAACCTTAAATAAAATGGTTTACAGTAACTCCTCATTGACCATGAAATTGGCGTATTTCATACACTGGGTACTGTCATTGCTATGTTCAAATCAGGATCCCAAAAAAAAGGCTGAGACAGTGTCTCCTTTAACCTGTTGTTCTATTACTCTTTATATTTGTTGAAAGAGCAGGGTCATTTGTCCTATAGAATGCTTCTTAGTCTGGGTTTTGGTGATTGTGACCTGTTGTTAAGTGCCGTCAAGTCAATTCCTACCCATAGTGACTCTATAAGGTTTCCGAGGAGCAGCCGGTGAGCTTGAACCGCCGACCCTGCAGTTCAAACAGCTTTGTATTCGGGCACATTAGCCCACAGCGCCACACACCCCATATTCTGTAAACTGGAGTGGATCAAGACTCAGGTTTGAACTTTGTTGGCAGGAACACCACATGTGTAGTTGTACATACAAGGGGGCTACAGAAAGTTTGTGGGGAAAAAATCCTTTATCTTTTCATATCATTATCCGTGAACTTTTTAAATCCTTCTTCCATCCAGAGGTGAATGGTCTGGTTTTCATCTCTTTATTAGCAGCTGCAGAGTAGTGGTATACTAACTCCTCTCTTATTAATCACTGGAATCATTCAATAAAGAGAATCCTCTACTTGGTAGTTCTGTTACCCTGAAATAGTGTATAAAGAAAAGAATACGTTCTTGGTTCTTTCCCTTTGTTTACCAAGTTTCAGAGGAATTAATTGGTTCCATCGCATTTTCTAAAAGTGACCAGTGAGTTTTGCTATTTGTTTTTGAGTACATTTTGAATTCCTAGATTTCAACATCTTAAATGACTCATACTACTTTTTGGCTAACTGTATTATCAGGTTGGTTGTTTTTGACCTATCAAGTGGTATGACTTTTCTTCCTTCATAAGGCCATATGCTCCTCTAGGATTGATACTGGCAGTTCCTCACATTTATATCCCCAAGAGACTCCCCAGAGTAACCAGTACTTGGTAACCAGAAAACCAAATCAGTTGTTGTACATCTGAGTCCAACTCCTGTCGATCCCGTTGTATCAGAGCAGAACTGTGCTCTATAGGGCTTTCCTTGACAGTAGCTATCCAAAAGAAAATCTCCAGGTCTTCCTTCTGAGGTGCCGTTGAGTGGGTTCCAGCCACCAACCAGTTTCTTAGGAGCCAAGCGCTTTAACTGTTTGCCCTACACAGGGATTCCTGGTGAATGCTTTTAAAAAACAGACAGAAAAAGGAAAACTTGTTAAATAAAAGGCTGTCATTTTGTTCAGCTGTTAATGGGAAAATAGGGCTGGAATATGCTGATGAGATGAATGCCTGGTCTCTGCATAGGTCTCTTCAGGTGAACATCAGGGCAAAGTTGCCAGCAGCAGGTAAATTATTCACACATCCGGACTTTATGGACCTTACGGGGGGTTTCTCTCTTCTTCCTCTGTCCTTGTTGCTCATCCACTGAAATATGGTTGTCTCTGTGTGTGTTTGCATATGTGAGAAATACGGTGGAAAACCTAAAAAGTGACAAAAAGTAGTGGAAAGCTAAAGGAAAGGAGACATGGGGACAAAAACCATCTCATTAAGATAAGGAAAGGGAGAGAAATTCAGAGCAACTTCCAATAATTCCTACTTTGAATGGTGGGGTTCCTTGAGCCTGGAGGGCAAACCCTGCAGCCGTAGAATGGGAATGAGATACGAGTCCTCTCCCCACAAGCCGGACTCCCCACAGGCTGAATGGTAGACTAACTGCTTTAAAAGATGTGTTTTCTTACACAGGATCCTGGTGATACTTCTAACCTAAAGGACCATGGTTCAAACCCACCAGCCTACTGCATAGAAGAAAATGCAGCAGTCTGTAAAGATTATGGCCTTGGGAGCCCTATGGGACAGTTCTAATCTGTCCTGTAGGGTCACTCGGTGAATTGAAAATGACCCAACAGCAAAAATACTGTTTTTTGTTTTTGTTTTGCAGTATATATCCTAATTGGCAGTGTTTGGTAAGCGCTTTAGTTTTCCAAGGCTCAGATATCCACAGCAAATGGCTGTGGAAAATATTCAATATTTTAAAATACAACTTGGAAAAATATGAAGCCTCTTTATCCTAAAGCCTGGCAACTTTTCAAAGAGTGGTTTGTGGACTATCAGATTGGATCCTTTGACTTCCAGTTGGGGAATTTTTAATGATTTTCCTCACTAGGAAACTGATACAGTCTTAGAATTGCACACGTAAGAAAGGGCCATCGCCTCTTAACTTGGCCCCCATGATCTCTACTGGTAAGCCTTTGGCCACATGGTTTTTACGTTGTCCTCTCTGTGATCAGGAGGAAGATCTAGCTGCATGTCATCCATGCATACTACTTCCTGGCCACTAGGAAAAGAGCCCCTAACTAGCAGTCACCGTCCTTTCTGCTCACCCACTCTTCAGGCATGACTTTTAACTCAAGGTTAGAAGAACTCAAGCTTGAGTTAGAATGGCTTCTGAACTCCAGCAACTTCTACCTATCCGCCATTATTGGCCAATACTCAGTGACCTGGCCACTGATGGAGACCTTTACTGAGGCAGATCTGGAAAAAGAATACTGGGTGGGCAACTGTCATCAGCAAACATGGTGCCATTCTGTCATTGAGTCATCCTGTCTTTCATGTATTCTCTCCCTGAATAACGACCCAGGGTTTATCAGATAGGCACAGTGCTAGCCACTAGACGTTGGTTTCAGAAATGATTTGTTGTGGAGCAACTTTTATGGAGGTCTGGTGTTTTGTTTCATCTTTTAATCATAGATATTTCTGGTAGCTCTGTCTGTGCAAAATCAGACCACCAGAGCCCAAAGTCCCTAAAAATCTACTAGTTGTGTGCCTGGTAGCAACAACCATCTCACTACGCTAATTGGGCTCCCCAGCTCTCCACATGTGTATCCTCATTAATATGGCGCTGTGGCAGCAGGAACAGGTAGCCAGCCCATTTTATAGTTAAAGGCACCAAGGTGTGGAGCTAAAGTTATATGGCTTTACAGGAAGTAAGACATAGGTTGCCTGAGGCCAATCCTAGGTTTTACTACCTCCTATAGGAGAGTGCCCAGTGTGGTGAAGGGGAAAGAGCTCAGGCTACTTAGGTCTACAGCCAGAAAAGCCTCTGTAACAGACAAATCATGTTAATTTCACACCTTGTTAAGGCTCTCCATTAGAATAAAATCCAAACTCCTTGCCCTGCCCCAGAGGACATCTGTCACCTCTCTGAGCCTGTTTTCTACCATTAACCTCACTGACTCCATTCCAGCCATACCAGCCCCTTTGTGCCTTTTTTGTGGCTCAGGGCTTTTGCACTTGCTATGCCCTCTGCCTGAAACACTTCCTTCCTTTCCAGGTCTTGTCATGACTGACTGTTTGCCATTCCTTCAGACTCAGTTCAAATCTCCCTCCTCAGAAGTCTGCCATTATGAACCCATCTAAAATGCATGTATTTTGACCCTTACTCTTCCATGCCACTCAGTTAAATAACTAGCATAACTTTTTATTTGGTTCTCTCATAACACTTCCCCTACTCTGAAATTAACTTGTTTGTTTCTTTGTATATTTTCTGTCTCTTTCCTCTAGAGTATAATTTCCTTGAGAGCAGGAATCTCATCTTTTTTGTCCTGAACTTTAACTTCCAGAGTGTAGAACAGTCTTAGGGTTCTAAATGCTCAGCAGGTATATATTACTCTGGAATAATGTTTCTCTGCCATGGGTAATTTTAATTTCCTTATCTGTAGCATTTAGATGACAGTATTGACCTGCCTCTCAAGGTTGCTGTAGAGGGATTAAATGAAACCATAAATGTTATTGCAGTTAGCATTGAATACTGATCTCTCGAGATATAATCCACCCTTAGTATTCAGTATACAGATTTGGGACCACCAAGAGATAGCCTGTAAATTCCTCAGCTCCCTCCTCTATGAAATGAGGATCGTTTTACTGAACTCCCAGTGTGGTTGTGAAAAAAATGAGATAATATATGTGTCCTGCTTAGCGTAATCCCTTGCACATAATAAATACTCACCAAAGCTTAGCCAACTGTGTGACAAATTACAAATCTTCCATAAAGTTGAGTTTCCTGAGAATAACTCCCTTCTCACAGGAAAGTTGTTGTTGTTAAGTGCCATCAAGTTGGCTCTAACTCATAGCTGCCCTGTATAGGATTTCCTAGCAGTGGCTGGTGGATTTGAACCGCCAACCCTGTGGTTGGTAGTCCATTAGTGAGGGTTATATGAAATCACCTGGTAAGCATGAAAACCGTCACATTGAAAGGTGGTGTGGTATGTGGTGGTGTGCTGTGGAGTTGGTTCCAACTCATAGTGACCCTGTCCAGGGTTTCCAAGGCTGTAAATTTTGACATAGATGCATCAAACTCATCACTGACCTGTAGCACTTTCTGTGTTGGGTGGAAGTGTTCTATGTCTCCACTGTCCAATACTGTAGCCACTCATCACATGCAGCCAGTGTGATCCAGGAACTAAAATTTTGGTTTAAGTAGCCACATGTGACTAATGGCTACTATATTATCTCAGTATAAAGAACACAGAAATCCTCACCACTGGACCAATAAACAACATTCTTATCAACAGACAAAAGATTGAAGTTGTCAAGGACTTGTCATTCTTCTTGGATCAACTGTCAACACTCACGGAAGCTGCAGTCAAGAAATCAAATGATGTATTGCATTAGGCAAATCTGCTGCACAAGACCTTTTTAAAACTGTTGAAGAGCAAAGATATCAGCTTGAGACCTAAGGTGTGCCTGACCCAAGCCATGGTATTTTCAGTAACCTCATATGCATGTGAAAGCTGGACAGTGAATAAGGAAGACCGTAGAAGAATTGATGCTTTTGAGTTATGGTGTTAGAGGAGAATATTGAAAGTGCCATGGACTGCCAAAAGAACCAAAAGATCTGTGTTGGAAGAAGTGCAGCCAGAGTGCTCCTTGGAGGCCAGGATGGCCAAACTTCGTCTCTCATACTTCGGACATATAGTCAGGAGGGACTAGTCACTGGAGAAGGATATCATGTTTGGTAAGGTGGAGGATCAGAGAAAAAGAGGAAGATCCCTAGCGAGATGGATTGGCCATGTGGCAGCATCAGTGGGCTCAAGCATGACAACAATAGTGAGGTTGGCCCAGTATAGGGCAGTGTTTCGTTCTGCTGTGCATTAGGTCGCTAAGAGTCGATACTGACTTGATGGCACCTAACAACAACAATTGAAAAATGCAGACTAGATGACTTGAGTCTGGCTGTCTGGCTGGTGCACACTTCAGTTTTGTGCCTGAGACACATCACAAGTGACTCTTAAGGTCAGTACTATCAACCCAGGAGCCCCAAAGATCTTCAGTTTTACATCTCTCCTTTAGTCTCCTGTACCATTGATGTTGAAGGAGCTCTGGTAGCATAGTGGTTACAAATCGGGCTGAGAACCTTAAGATCAGCAGTACGAAACTACCAGTGGTTCCACAGGAGAAAGATGAGACTTTCTGATCCCCTAAAGATTTACAGCCTCAGAAACCCTGTACAGGGTGCTATGGGTCGGAACCGACTCCATGGCACATAACCACCACCACCACCGTTGATGTTGAACTGATTACAACTCATAGTGTTCCTATAGGACAGAGTAGAGCTGCCCCAAAGGATTTCCTAGGCTGTAAACGGTATGGAAGCAGATCACCAGATGTTTTCTCCCACGCAGCTGCTGGTAGATTCGAACCTCCAACCTCTCGGTTAGCAGCTGAACACATACCATTATACCACCAGAGCACTTCCCATCTGTCTAGTCTCCAGAGAATATCTCCCTGAATTTATCTTCAGATGAAAACAGCTTTAAAGTGGATGGTTTTCATTGTCAAGTTCAATAATTCAAATCCTGTCACCATCTCTCCAAGATAAAAGTAGAGCAGGGGTGTCTAAAGTGGGACCCACAAATTTATCTAAAATCTAGGACATAGCTTTCTATCTCAGGAGACTGGAAATCACCGAACTATCCATAACCTACTAGGTGTGTCAGTTACAAAAAAAAACAACAGAATTTTGAATGTTGATTTGTAACACATCAAAGTGGCTAATAACAACTCCAAAAATGGCCTGATTAAGAGGAGGAGTGCATATAAAGCAATCACCATGTCTTGATGAGTTTGGAATGTCGCAAACATCTGCTTTATGTTTCTGAAATATGAAACAAGTATTAGGATTCGGGAGGAAAGAATGTCAGTTTTAAGACTTTTCCATTTTGAATACATGAGTACGTTTCATCTTGTAATTAGAATTTCTTGGTTTGATTTCATTTTAGAAGCTTTTATTTATCTTTAGATAATATCATTTTACTCATAGAATTCCAAGATGGGTGGGAAAATCCAAGAGCCTTGATATTGGACATTTTCTTTAATACTTTCATTAAAGTTCATAAATAATTCCTCTGAGATTATTTCCATAGGTGTTTAGTAAACTATATTACTTTTTATTCGTATGGATTCATGTGAAGCCACATAAATAATTTCTTACAAAGTTGAATTTATCTATTAGAATTAGAGATAAAATGCTGTAAAATTCTGCCCCCAAACTAAAAGCTGATAAAGCTGAATGGTCGTATTTGGTCAGTGATTGTTAACTGTAGTCACTTCTGCCCCCAAGGGACATTTTTGGTGTGACTGGCATCTGGTGGGTAGAGGACAATATTGGTGCACAGGACAGTCTCATAAGTTCCACTAGTACTGTGCTTGAAAACTCTGGAAATACACTTGGTATTAGCCTACTTAGTGGTTTGACGTGCTGGGCCTGAAGTAGGGTCACCAAGAATGCTGTGGACCATCCCCTAGCAAGAGACTTTTGAGCAGGGAGTGGAGGGAATGTGTGCCTAAGGACATCTCTCTCTGATTAAAGTAGATCTCATTTTCCATATAAATGGAATATGAATTTACTTTGTCAAATTTCGGCATCTTGCTTTCAAAAAGGGACTGGCATCTAGGGGACCATTATCCACACTAAAAACTTCTCTCCATTTAAAAAAAAAGTCCTTAAAACAGTGACATTTGTAGAACCAAAGTTGCGAAATATGTATTTCAGAGTATGCCGCTGTTATGGAAAACAGCATACTGTGTGATTGTTAACAACTGTGAACTAATGTTCAAAGTTTGAGATGCTGGGCAGCATAGAACATGTGCCATAAACTAAATGAATGGAATCTTTTTAAATTGTTGATTTCATAGTGTGGTGCTGTGGGGTAATGCACTGGACCACAAGGTCGGTTTGAACCATAAGTTTAGCTGTTCACATTTGCCAGCCGCTCCTTGGAAACCCTGTACAGGGTGGGTCACTATGAGTCGGAGCCTACTTGATGGTACTAAAAACAACAACAATATCAATTAAACCATTACTCATGTTTATTCTTTAGCTTCCATTTAAAATAGATACGGAATTATATGTGTGTTGTTGTGTGGCATTGAGTTGGTTCCGACCCATAAGGTTTCCAGGGAGCAGCTGGTAAGCTTGAACCATTGGCCTTGTGGTTCAAATTGGCATGGCAGTCCAGCACATTAACCCACAATGCCACACCAGGACTCTGTTGTTGTGTTGTTATTGTTGTTGTTGTCAGGTGCCATCGAGTCAGAACCGACTCATAGCGACCCCATGCACAGCAGAACAAAACAATGTCCGATCCTGGGCCAACCTCACTACCGCTGCCACACTTGAGTCCATCAATGATGCCACCTGGCCGATCCATCTCGTTAGGAGTCTTCCTCTTTTTCTCTGACCCTCCACCTTACCCAGCATGACATCCTTCTCCAGCGACTGTTTCCTCCTATCAATATGTCCAAAGTATGAGAGACAAAGCTTAGCCATCCTGGCCTCCAAGGAGCACTCTGACTGCACTTCTTCCAAAACAGATCTATTGGTTCTTTTGGCAGTCCATGGCACTTTCAGTATTCTCCTCCAACACCACAACTCAAAGGCATCAATTCTTCTACGATCTTCCTTATTCACTGTCCAGCTTTCGCATCCATATGAGGCTATTGAAAACACAATGGCCTGGGTCAGGCGCACCTTAGTCCTCAAGCTGACATCTCTGCTCTTCAATACTTTAAAAAGTTCCTGTGCAGCAGATTTGCCCAATGCAATACGTCATCTGATCTCTTGACTGCTTGTGTTAGGTGCCGTCAAGTCAGTTCCAACTCATGGCGATCCTATATAGCGTATCCAAGGAGCAGCTGGTGGGTTCGAACTACTAGTCTTGTAGTTAACTGTTCAAGTGCTTATCCTACATACCAGACACAGACCCATAGACATTTGTGATCATATATTTTTAAAGCATCTGCATCTATAGTTACATTTCTGTATGCTTACATGTGTCTGGCAATCATTCTGACAAGTCAAATTTTGACATCCTGCTAAAAAGTAATAATTTCTGGCATTTTAAACAGTGTTTCTCAATATTTTTTAATCACTCCCTTTCCACCTAAGGTGGCCTTTAAGACATTTTTTTCATAATTGTGAAATTTAATATCACGCCATATACTGTGTATATCTGTGCTTCATACTTCATGTATGAAGAGTAATTTTTTCATGCTCCAAGAACCAGTTTTCACCCTTTGGAGATGATTTCATCCCGTCTGTAATGCATGTTTATTAGAGTAACAGAACTTTGTGATCCCAGACTGTTTTGTATTGTATAGTATGATTTTACAAAGAACAAACACTTCTCAACACAGCTCAGTTATAAACAATTCTGCTCCTGAAAACCTGTGTCTAGTTACACCTCTGTTTGGCCCATCCTTATCCAAAAGAAGTTGTAAACGACAAACCAAATCATATGAATTGTATTTAAG
>NW_006408674.1:6739314-6778369 GCF_000296735.1 Chrysochloris asiatica
TATTCATATGTGTTTAAGCAGTGTTGTGAGGTGCAGTTGTTGAGTCATTTGTAGCAGAGAGCAGCCCCGTATGACAGAGTACTGCTGCCCCATGGGGCTCTCTTGGTTATAATCTTTTAGGAAGCAAATCACCACTGCCAACCTTCTTGTTAGCAGCCACATGCCTATATCCGGACATTTTGCCCTTACAAAGTGAAAACTGAGTAGCTTTTAATCTATTCAGAGTTGTGTACCCATCACCACAATCTAATTTTAAAATACTTCCCTCATTTCTAAAGGAAATCCTGGCTAAAATGGAAAACTTTCGGGCTTTGGGGACTACCGTAAAAAATGTGAAAATATAAACAGAATGGGAGAAAGTAATTGCACATCTTAAATCTAGTTAGGGACTTGTTGAAAAATGCTGTCGAGTCAGGTCCGACTCATAGCGACCCTATATGGACAGGGCTTCCAAGGAACAGCGGTAGGTTTGAACTGTTGACCTTGTGGTCTGTAGTCTAGTACTGATCCTGTAGTACCACCACACCAGAAGTCCAGCAAAGGACTTTGGGTATATTTAAAAACTAAAAAGACACCCTAATTTTTAAATGGGTACAGGATTTGAATACTCATGTGTTTAAAGGAAATAAACAAATACTGAGTATTAGTATCCATCAGGAAAATGCAACGCAAAACCACAATGAGCTTACCACTATGATAGTTATGATAAAAAAGGTAGACAATAACAAGTGTTGGCAAGGATATGGCGACACGGGAGCCCTCAGTCATACACGGGAGTGTAAAATGGAATAGTGTGCCAGTCCTCAAGACCTTAAACACAGAGTTACCATTGTTGTTGGGTGCCATCGAGTCGGCTAACAAAAACTACCTGATCCTGATCCATCCTCACAAATGTTGTTAGGCTTTAGTCCAGTGCTCCTGCCACTATGCCAGTCCGTCTCATTGGGGGGCTCGTCCTCTTTAGCACTGACCCACCACTTCACCAAGCATGATATTCTTCTCTACGGACTGGTTCCTCCTGATAATATGTTTCAAGTATGAGTTACCCTGTGATAACAGCATTTCACTAGGACTATCCCCACGAGCAATAAAAACATGGTGCCCACCATACACTTGTACCCACACGGGGTTTCTTTGGGGGTGATGGAGTGTTCTAAAATTAGATTGTGGTAATGATTACACTGCTCTGTGAATATACTAACAATCATTGAACTTTAAAATCAATAGATTACTTGGTATATGAGTTATATCTCAATAAATTTGTTTAGATAAAAAAATTAAAACAAGCTAAAAAGGAACATCCTCAACACTACCACCCATGAGCAAACCCTCCTCCTTCCTACCTCTGACAAAGTCTAATCTGTCTGGGGGCTGTATGGATTTGCTACTCTGGTTAGTTTATGAAGATGGAATCAGATAAGATGTGGTCTTCTTTGCTAGGCTTGCTCACTTAGATAAATTATATCTTCAAGGTCCATCCATATATATCAAGACTTCATTCCTCTTATATTACCAAATAGTACTCCGTTGTATGGGCAGACAGCATTTTGTTCATTCGCTTACCAGTGGATGGACCTCTGGGTCATTCCCACTTCTTAGCAACCATGAATAATACTGCTGTGAATACAGGTGGATACATAGATTTCAGCTCTCCTGGGTGTATGGACCTGAGAGTGGAATTGACTGGTCCTATGGTATTACTATGTGATTAACTTTTTGAAGAGCTGCCAAGCTGTTTTCCAAAAGTAGCTGCACCATTTTTACAGTCGAACCAGCAATAGATTTCTAAGTCAAGCTAGGTTACGTACTCCTTAAAGCAATTTTCTCAAATTCTCAGTCAGTTTCTCCCCTTTTCCTGTTCCCCACACAAGGCCACATAATCCCTTGATTGGCAGACAACGGATTAAACCCATAATTGTAGGGCTTTCCCACCCCTACCTCGGAACACACGTCCTCACCAGTTTCCAGACCCTGTTGAATCTGAGATTCCACCCAGCGTTCTTCCCAGGCATCTTACCAGCAGAGCTCTCTTGAATAGTAGACGCCATTCCTTAGACCTCTAGTTAAGAAAGCCATCGGAAAAATCTATGTGAAGCTATCTTAACACCAGGGATTTTTTACACACATACATCTCTGTTTTCTGTTTCAGACAGATTTCTGTAGCAGTCTTAGCACTGTAAGATGCATGGGGGGCATCTGTCTCATCTCACACTCCCACAATCCACTGAGTGCAGTCAGACTCAGCCACAAGCTGTGTGTCCATGTTGACTGTGTGTGTTACAGCAGAACTGCTGCAGAGCGTTTTCAGGGGCTCTGATTTTTCAAAGGAGTCCTCATGGTGCAATGGGTTAAGTGTTGAGCTGCTAACCACAAGCTCAGCAGTTCAAACCCACCAGAGAAAGATGAGGCTGTCTGCTCTCGCAAAGATTACAGTCTCAGAAACCTTATGGAGCACTGTCCTATAGGATTGCTAAGAGTTGAGATGGACTTGAATTCAGTGAGTGGGTTTATGATCTCTAAGATGTAAATCACCAGGCTTTTCTTTAGCGGTACCAAACCTCCAACCTATTAGTTAGCAGTTGAGTGCATTAATGGTATACCACCTGCACTCAGCCTTTAATGTGCTGGACTGCAAAGTTGGTTTGAACTACAAGGTCAACAGTTCAAGCTCACCAGCTGTTCCTCGGAAACTGTATACAGGGTCGCTATGGGTTGGAACTGACTCAACAGTTTTGGAGTCCTGGTGTGATACTGTGGGTTAATGCACTGGACTACAAAGTCAGTTTGAACTCCAAGGTCAGTGTGATTTGATCTCAACAGCAGCTCCTTGGAAACCCTATAAAAGGTCGCTGTGGGTCGGAACTAACTCGACGGCACTTAACAAGAACAAAGACTCCTAGTCAGTCATCGTTGTGTGCCATTGAGTTGATTCCAACTAACCCTGTGTTGGGTTTCTGTGGCTGGTAATCTTTACAGGAGTAGAAAGTCTTCTCTTTCTCCTGTGGAGTGGCTAGTGGGTTCAAACCATTGATCTTGTGGTTAGAAATACAGTTCTTATTCTATAGCATCACCAGCACTCCTAGTTAGTTGTTACTGACTCACATGACCTTGTAGGGTTTCTCAGGCTTTACTGTGGAGTGGCTGGTGGGCTCCAACTGTCAACTTTGTGGTTCACAGTCTAGTGTTTATCCTATGCAGCAACCATGCTCCAAGTCACTCATTGTTATTATTGTTAAGTGCCGTTGAGCCTATTCTGACTTACAGCGACCCTGTATAGGATTTCCAAGGAGTGGCTGATGGGCTTGAACTGCTGACCTTGCAGTTCAAACTGACCATTTGGTTCAGTGCTTATCCTGAACGCCACACCAGGACTACACAGTCAGTCATTTGTTGTTGTTATGTGCCATCGAGTCAGTTCCAACCCATAGCGACCCTGAACAGGGTTTCCGAGGCTGTAAATGTTTACGGGAGCAGACACCCTCATCTTTCTCCCACAGAGCAGCTTGTAGTTTCGAACTGCTGACCTTGTGGTTCACAGCCCGATTCGTAACCACTACGCTACCAGAGCTCCAGTCAGTCATTACATATCCTTACATCCGGTTGTGTTTTCAGCCTCTTCTGCATTATGTGGGTCACAGAGTTCTCCCTTTCACTTGTTCCAACATGGCCTCTCTAAACTTTTGAGGATTGCTGCTTTGGCCAACTAAAAGATTTGGTGCAAATCTGACTGTTCACCATTTCTGCCCTCTTACTATTGGAGCAGAATGTTTCCTTCCAACCTATCATCTTTTCTTTCACAATAGAAAGTTCTAATGTTTCAGCACACTCTCACATGTCGAGTATCTCTGTATGTATTCATGGTCTCCAGGTGTTGGGCAGGCTCGTCTTCCCAGGGCAACATAAACCCTTCTGGGCCTGGCACAAAGTGGACGTGCATCGCTCAATGGATATTGCTGAGTGGAGGAATACGTTTTGTTTTATTAATGCAATCAATGCGTGTTCTATGTATTGCTTATGAGCTATGCACTAACTGTGTTCTCTTTTGTAGGCTATAGGCTGTACTCTGAACTGCAATTGCCCAAGTTTCAAACCAGGAAAAATAAACCACCGGCAGTGTGAGCAATGCAGACATGGATGGGTGGCCCATGGTAACTTTTTTTTTTTTTTTTTTTGTCTTTTGACTTGTACTGTTCCCTCTAAAGGAGCCCTGGTGACGTAGTGGGTATGCCGTGGGCTGCTAACTGTGGGATCAGTGGTTTGAATCTACCTCAGGAGAAAGACTAGGCTGTCTGCTCCCACAAAGATTTGGTGGTGGTGGTGGTTATGTGCCGCAGAGTCGGTTCCAACTCATAGCGACCCTGTACAGGGTTTCTGAGGCTGTAAATCTTTACGGGAACAGAAAGCCTCATCTTTCTCCCACGGAACAGCTGGTAGTTTCGAACTGCTGACCTTGAGGTTCGCAGCCCGATTCATAACCACTATGCTACCAGAGCTCCATAAAGATGTATAACCCTAGAAACCCTATGTTTGGTCACTGTGGGTTGGAACCAACTCGCTGTCAATGGGTAGGTTAGGTTCTCTCTAAACACTCTAATTATTTGTTGTTGTTGTTAAGTGTCATTGAATCGATTATGACTCATAGTGACCCTATATAGGGTTCCAAGGAACAGCTTGGGGGTTTGAACTGCCACCTTGTGGTTCAATTCAATCTGTGTTCCAGTGCTTGTCCTGTAGTACCACACGAGAACACCGTTATTTAGGACCCAATTAAATATAGAAGAATTTGGTATCTAATTTGATACCAAATAGCAAACAGCTAACATATATAAATGACCACTGTATTCCAGGGAATGCATTACAAGCTTTATATGTGTTATCTTTACACATGTTATCTCTACGTGTGTTCTCTCTACATGTCTTGTCATGTGTGTTATTTCTACGTTATCTCTTTACATGTGTTTATTTCTACATGTGTTATCTCTGTACTCATTACTGTCTTTACATGTGTTCTCTCTACATGTGTTCTTAATCTACATGTGTTTTCTTTATCTCTACATGTGTTATCTCTACATGTGATATCTCTTTACTCATTACCATCTTTACATGTGTTTTCTCTACATATGTTCTTAATCTACATGTGTTTTCATCTCTACATGCTATCACTACATGTGTTATCTATACATGTGTTGCCTCTACATGTGTTGTCTCTTTGTATGTGTAATCTACGTGTGGTATGTGATACGTTATTAACCCCCTCCTTAAGATGCAGAAACTGGTACTTCAGCACTGTTGTTCTACTTGCCAAGCGTTGCCAGCAAAACTACAAAACACGCTGTTCAATTTCAATTTCAGATCAACTTTTATTACAAAGTGTGTCCTAATGACAATTTTTAGTATAAGTATATCCCATTGATTCATTACTCATCTGTAATTTAACTGGGCATCCCGTATTGTTTTTTGTTTTTTTCTGAATCTGACAACTCTGCACTAGTCACATGTGGCTCCTGAGTACTGGAAATGTGACCGGTGTGACTGAGAACTGAATTTCTCATTTGAATTCATCGACGTCTAAATTAAATAGTCACATGGGGCTTGTGACTGTGGTATTGGCAAGCACAGGTTTCAGTGGTTTCATTTGCCAAATCCGACAAGTGGAAAACAGCCGATTCGGGCTCAAACCCAGATCCTAACCCAGGTTCTCCACCTCGAGCCTCCTATCTTCCTGATGAGCCATCATCCTAATTATCCACCTGTGTTTTACTCCCTCCCTGTTTGCAGCGGCCCCACTGCTTAGAGCTACCACATTGCCAGGCAAATGAAACCCTTAGTTCAGGTCACGTTATTGGAGCAGCTTCTGTGATTCCTGGAGCCTGGTTGCTATTAAGGTTGTTAATTGAATGCACATTTGCATTTTTTCTATTAGGCGAGAGAAATGACTAAAAGTTAGTTGTGGTGGTTGTGTGCCACCGACCCTGTATAGGATTTCTGAGGCTGCACATCTTTACAGGAGCTTCTGTCTCCTGCAGAGTGGTTGGTAGACTCGAACTGCTGACCTTGTGGTTAGCAGCCCACCTCGTAATGCATTATGCTACCAGAGCTCCATGAAAGTTACCTATAATCTGCATTTTATTCAGTGTGTCTCCTTAAAGTGTAACCTTCAAAATGACATTTCCTCCATTTGACTTTTCAGCTCTAAGTAAACTGAGGATCCCCCCTGTGTATCCAACAAGTCAGGTGGAGATTGTCCAGTCCAATGTGGTGTTTGATATTAGCAGTCTCATGCTGTATGGGACCCAAGCCATCCCTGTTCGCCTGAAAATCCTCCTGGACCGGCTCTTCAGTGTGCTGAAGCAAGATGAGGTCCTCCAGATCCTCCACGCCTTGGATTGGACCCTTCAGGATTACATTCGTGGCTATGTGCTACAGGTACAAGGCCCATTCTCCTCGAATGCCTTCTGAAACCCCTGTCCACGTAACTTACGTAACACTTTGCCTACCAGCGCAACAACCAGGTGTGGCCATCTGCCCTTGCCTATTGTTTCTAATAACTTGAATACTATTTCATCTTTTGGAGGGAGTCCACTGTTTTTGCCAAGATTTCTGTGATGCTCCAGATGATGGGAGCTTTGTGTGTCCTCTGATTTGGGTTTCACAAAGCCAGCTCTTCCACAGTAAACCATGTGTTCCATCCTGGGTGCTACCTCCAAGTCTGCTGTTATCCCCAAACTATTCTGTGGACACAGAGTTCCTGAATGATGCCCACAGTTATTAACATGCTTTAATGCTCATTGGGGAGTCCTAGTGTGTGTGGCACTGTAGGATAAAAACATTGGACCGTGAGGTTGGTTTGAACTGCAAGGTCAGTGGCTCAAACTCAGCAGCCACTCCTCGGAAACGCTATTCCGGGTCAGCTGGGTAGAAGAATTACATCTGCTTTAGGAAAAATAGTAGTCATTGAAAACCCTGTGAAGTGCAGTTTCTCTGACACTCATGGGAGCTGCATCAGCAACTGTTTACTGGTACCTAGTGACTCCAGGCACTCAGATTTTATTGAGGGTTTGAGGGTGAAAACAGAAACTTACATTACAAACCACACAGCAGACACCTTCCACACCTAGTTTTTAAAAGCCCTCTTCCCTCCCACTGCTGGTTTTCCATCACAAGCTCCGTCTGCTTGTGATCCTCCTGTGTATTCACGCTCCTGCTTATCTTCTCTCTTCATGAGCCCTCTCCATTGTTGCAGGCCCTTGGTTCCTTCTCTCTATATCTTGCAGAGTAATTTTGCCTTTCTTTCTAGCCCATGCGATGGGGTAGGCCTCATGTTTCATATCCACAGACTATCAAGGTGTTCCCTTAAGCCAAGGGCGTGTTTCCTGATAGGAATTAGATCATTCTTCTAGCACATGAAACAGCTACGACGTTTTTTTCTTGTCCTAGCACTAGAAAATGTCCACTAACTCTGGTAACAATTTTAATGACATGGGGGAATAAATGTATTTCCAAGACGAACACAGACTTCATCCTCCATCAGATAGGACATACCATTAACCCAATACCAAACCAACTGCCATTGAGTTGATTCTGATTCATAGCGACCCTATAGGACAGTGTAGAAGTCCCCCCCTAAGGTTTCCAAGATTGTCAATCTGTGCAGAAGTAGTCTACCTCATATTTCTCCTACCCAGAGGCTGGTGGGTTCAAACTGCTGACCTTGAAGTTAGCAGCCCAACTCTAATCCCACGGGGTTCCTCATAACATTAAACTGAATGCTAATAGCAAAGATTGATTAGCAGAGACCCTTTCCTGGACTCCATGCGTATCACCCCTAATCCTCAAAATAGTCTAATGAGGTCACATGCATGTTACTCCCATTTTCAGGTTGAAAAGCCAGAGGCCCAGTGCTTGACATCTTGCAGGAAGTCCCTCAGCTAGTATGTGGCAGACCCACTTCTTTCTACTCTAAAACCCAGACGGAATCTTTCCCTGTAAACATGTTTGCACCAAACATGAGTGCAAGGCCCCCAGCAGGCTAGAAACCACCTTTTATGTAGAGCAGCATTATCATCTTACATTATGACATGGATCAATATTTAATGATCCTGATAATCTTGCTTTTTAGTGTTAGGATTAAAAATATGGAATCAATTACCTTCAACCTCGATTACATGAAAAATTTATGATGTTGCATTTCTCCTCATCTTTGTAACTCTTACATGCACAGTGAAGAATCTCAGTAGGCCATCAAGTACATGTTCTGTGATAAAATATTTATTGTCATTTTAGGAAAAGTTAGACCTGGCTAGAGTTTGAAAGATCTCCAGCACTCCAGTGTAATTACAGCTCTGCTTTGTGAACCTGGGCAATGGATCAATATCAGCTCGTTTGTTTTCTGCTGCTAGTCACTTGGGAAGATTATTAAACTTGCAGCCAATGAATACTGGAGCTGTATCTAGACCTGATTGCTCAGTTTTATGTTCTTTAGATTAAGAAGTTGCTGTCACTCGAATTATGCATTTTAATTTTTGTGGGGAAATTATCGTACTGAATGTATGACATAGGAGCCCTGGTGGTGCAGCAGTTAAGCACTCAACTGCTAACCAAAAGGTTGGCAGTTCAAAACCACCAGTTGTTCGGAAGGATAAAGATGTGGCATTCTGCTTTTGTAAGGATTACAGCCTTGAAAAGCCCTGTGGGAGAGTTCTACCCTGTCCTCTGGGGTCTAATGACTCAGTGTCACCCAACAACAACAATGTAGAAAATAAACACCCAATTTCCCAGACTTGAGCTAAGTAATATCATTTTTATTTCTCTCTTTTGGACCAGATGTATGGCCACCCCTTAACATCTGTGCAGTTTGCTATGTCTGTGTACAGAGTTTCTGGTCAAATGGAATGTGGGGGGCAGGAGGGGTTTGGACTCCTCAAGCCATATGCTCATCCAGACAGGGCATCCTTTTCTCATGGGTCCAAAGGTGTCCTGTAAGTTAGTCAGAGTCCTTTTTAGAGAAACGGGTCTGAAATCGTAAATTGAGTATACTGTTTAATCCTGGTTTGCATTTGTGTTTAGGATGCATCGGGGAAGGTTTTGGACCACTGGAGCATCATGACCAGCGAGGAGGAAGTGGCCACCTTGCAGCAGTTCCTCCGCTTTGGAGAGACCAAGTCCATAGTGGAGCTCATGGCAATTCAGGAGAAGGAAGAGCAGACCACCAGCATGCCACCTTCTACGGCCAGTGTGGACATCAGGACTTTCATTGAGAGCTGTAGCCACAGGAGCCCCGGCCTCTCCACTCCTGTGGACAAAGGAAGCCCCAGTAGTACCCACCCCTTCGAGAGCCTCATCAACAACATGGCATTCATGCTGCCTTTCCAGTTCTTCAACCCTGTGCCCCCTGTCTTGATAGGCTCACTGCCCGAACAGTTTATGCTGGAGCAGGGTCAGGACCCAAGTCAGGACCCCAAGCAGCAAATCCACGACTCTTTACCCGACAGCAGCTTCTTGACTTCCAATTCCACACCATTTCACGTTGAAAAAGAGCCATGTTTAAACTGCCCAGAGAGTGATACTCAAAAGGAGGACAGTGCCCACTTAAGTGACTCCAGCTCATACAACATCGTCACTAAGCTCGAAAGGACTCAGTTGTCCCCTGAGGCCAAATTGAAGCCGGAGAGGAACAGCCTGGGCACAAAGAAGGGCCGGGTGTTCTGCACTGCCTGTGAGAAGACCTTCTACGACAAAGGCACCCTCAAGATCCACTACAATGCCGTGCACCTGAAGATCAAGCACAAGTGCACCATTGAGGGCTGCAACATGGTGTTTAGCTCCCTGAGGAGCCGCAACCGCCACAGCGCCAACCCCAACCCGCGGCTGCACATGCCAATGAACAGAAACAACAGGGACAAGGATCTGCGCCACAGCCTGAACCTGGCCAGCGCGGAGACCTACAAACGCCCAGGTTTCTCCGGGACTTCCCCAGACTGCAGGCCTCTCCCTGGCTACCCTGGCTCCGGGGAGGACCCCAAAGGCCAGCTGACCTTCTCCTCGAGCCTCGGGCACAACGGTGTGCTGTTTCCCAACCTCAAGACGGTCCAGCCGGTCCTTCCTTTCTACCGCAGCCCGGCCACTCCAGCTGAGCTGGCCAACACACCTGGGATGCTGCCTTCTCTTCCACTGTTGTCCTCTTCGATTCCAGAACAGCTGGTTTCAAACGAAATGCCCTTCGAGGCCCTTCCTAAGAAGAAATCCCGCAAGTCCAGTATGCCTATCAAAATCGAGAAGGAAGTTGTAGAGATCGCCACCGAGAAGAGGCATGCCCTCAGCTCAGATGAAGACATGCCCCTGCAGGTGGTCAGTGAGGGTGAGCCCGAGGCCTGCAGCCCTCGATCAGACCAAGCACACGAGGAGCAGCGCCCACTGTCAGGATACTTGGGGAAGCCTCTTCCCGAAGGAGAGGGACCCCACCATTTCAAGTCAGTGATAGAGTCCCGGGGAACCATCTTCCGAACCCCCGAGCAAGCCATGCACCACTCAGAGAAGGAGCCTGAACGGAAGGCAGTGTTGAGCTTGGTGCCGAGGGAGGTTGAGGACAGTGGCTGTGAACACCATTTCCCCCCCGGGATGGAGCCCCTCGGTCCCTTTCCTGACTACATCAAACTGCAGCAGCACCTGCTCGCCGGGGGTCTCTTCAGTGCACTGTCCAACAGGGGAATGGCATTTCCTTGTTTCGAAGATTCTAAAGAAACGGATCATGCGGGCCAGCACACACCGGCGAGGCCAAAGAAAGAAAGCCGCTTCCAATGTGACATCTGTAAGAAGACCTTCAAAAACGCTTGCAGTGCGAAAATGCACCACAAGAATATGCACCACAAAGAAGCACACCTGTGCACGGTGGAGGGCTGCAGTGCCGCCTTCCCTTCCCGCAGGAGCAGAGACAGGTAAGATGGCTGTTGGCAGCCGCTCATCGTGAAGTAGTGGGTCTTCACCATCAGAATCACCTGCAGGGCTGTTGGGCCCCAGCCCCAGGGTTCCTGCTTCAGCTAGTCAGGGAAGTGGGCTCGAGTTTGTAGTCAAACACGTTCCCAGGTGATACTGCTGATTGCTGCTGGTCTAGGAACCACCGTTCGCGGATTATAGTTCTACAGGCCCACATTCCTGAATTTCTAATTTCAAAATCCATAGTACCTGGCCTGAGATGATGTTAGTAAGCAAGTGTCACCCTTTTTATCACTCGTCCTTGATGTGAATTTTTAAATATGTTCTTTGTTGTTAAAGTGCTGTTGAGTTGTTCTCACACACAGCGACCCTGTATAGGGTTTCCGAGGAGCAGCCGGTGGGTTTGAACCACCGGCTTTGCAGTTAGCAGTCCAGTGCTGATCCAACAGCACCTCCTCAGGACTCCAGCAACATTAATGGGTTGATGACAGGGATTTTAGCATAAAATGTTTGAACTGCAAGGTCAGCCATTCAAATTCACCAGTTGTTCCTTGGAAACCCTGTATAGTAAAGGGTCACGACAAGCCGGAACCGACTCGATGGCACTTAACAACAACATTACAGTATATGTACCATTCTGTTTATCTGAAGTCTGAGAAGTTCTGTATTCAGAAACATCTGGCCCCAAAAGGCTTGGGATACGGAATCATAAACTCGTTCTCACATTAGTAGTTTAGGTAAAAAATAAATAGTAATTTGAAGAGGAGAAAGGAGGAAGCGTTTTAAATATCCCTGTAACCTCCCAAGATGTGTCCAGTTTCCATTTTGTAATAGATGCTCATCCATGGAACATTTGCTCGGATTTCTAGTTAACACTGTGTATGTGGGAAGAAGACTAACTTCTTAACTGAAGATTTTCAGGATATTAACATAGGACAGGATAGAGGCACTTGGCAAGTTACTTCAGAGTCTGTGATGTGTGAAGGGGAGTAGTGTGTTGGGGTGGGGTTCTCATGACAGGCAGCTAAACTGTGTACAATGTGCCCAAAGATAGAGCAGATCTCAAGACTCCAGGGGGCAGTGCCAGGCTACCAGGTGGTATGGGCTTTTCCTAATGAACTCCAGTAAGTTAGGTACTCTTCAGGTCACCCACCTCCCCAACTGCTCAGGAAAGAGCCAGCATGCCCAAGAGGAACCTACCCCCTACCCCCTATCCACCCCCCGCAAGGCTTAAGGACAGAAAGCTGTCTGATGAAATGGAATTGGAAACACCCTAAATGGGTCATAGAATGTTAAGTGCTGCAGTTGCTCCAAGTTGAAGCACTTCAACAACACTACTCCTGTTGTTAAGTGCTGTGAGTTAGTTCCAACTCTTAACAACCTTGTGTAGCGTGTTCTAGGAGCGGCTGGTGGGTTTGAACCACCGACCTTGCGGTTAGCAGCCATTGCTTATCCTACTGTGCGGCACCAAGATCCTAGACAATACCACTTGCTTCATCCAAATTGCAATGCCTAACATATTAAGAAGAAGAGAAAATACAGGAACACATGTTTTGTTTCTAGGGAACTGGCTAGAGCACAGGTGATACTAGTTAAAACCCCCCGGCTACCCTGATTCCTGAACCAGTCCACCCTTCATGGTCATCATTCTAAGAGGAAGGAGTGTTGTTCTGAATGAGCCATTGTGAATAAGACAGGAAAACCCTGATAGCACGCTGGCTTAGTGCTTGGATGTTAATGGAAGTGTGATGAACCCACCATTCCCGGTAATCTGCTTCTGTAAAAGTTACAGCCTTGGAAACTCTGTGGGCCATTTTACTGTGTCCTACATAGAGTTCTAAGGAACTCTGGTAGCATAGTGGTTATGAATCGGGCTGCGAACCTCACAGTCAGCAGTTCGAAACTACCAGCTGTTCCGCGGGAGAAAGATGAGGCTTTCTGCTCCTATAAAGATTTACATCCTCGGAAACCCTGTTACAGGGTCACTGTGAGTCGGAACCGACTCCATGGCACATCACAACAACAACAATATGGAGTCCTGGTGTGGCGCTGTGGCCTAATGCATCAGACTGCAAAGTCGTTTGAACTGCAAGATCGGTGGTTCAAGCTCACCAGCTGCCCCTTAAAACTGTATAGGGTCGCTATGGGTCGGAATAGACTCAACAGCACTTAACAACAACAACAACATAGAATCAATCACTGGGAATGTGGTAGCTCCATATGATAAGCTTTGGACTACAGGGTCTGCAGCTCGAACCCACCAGCTTCTGGAGAAAGATGAAACTTTTCTGCTTCCACAGAGATTCAAAGCCTTGGAAACCCTATACAGTGTTGCTGTGAGTCAGAACCAACTGGACCATACTTAACAACAACAAATAGGGTCACTGGAGTGTTGGTATGGCACTGTAGGGTAAGCACTGGACTACTAGCCACAAGGTCAGCACTTCAAATCCACTAGCTACATGGGGTCGCTATGGGTCGGAACCGACTCGATGGCACTTAACAACAGAAGTATTGGGTTTGGTTTTCATGAAGACACAATCTTATCAGTGAGATTATTCTCAGTATTTATGATATTGTTTTAGCCTACAATATCTACTAAATTAGCAAGCATACTGATTTCAAGTCCTGGTGTGGCACTGTAGGATCAGCACTGGACTGCTAACCATAAAGTCAGTGATTCAAACCCACCAGTCACTTCTTGGAAACTGTGTGCAGGCTCATTATGAGTTAGAACCAATTCAGTGGCACTTAACAGCAACAGTAACTGATTACAAGCTCGTTTTGGATGTTTTGTTAGATATCTGTTACAGAAAAAGCATCTGACTTTCTAAACTAAAGCTCCTGATCCCAGCCATCTAGAACTCAGAATGTATTCTACCTAGAATCGATGGGAAAGGTGGTCCCATATTAGATAGGGCTTTGTGGGCAGACTCTGTGAGACAGAGATGGACACTGCATGGTAGAAGGGTGATTGACCCCCAGAGCAGCTCCTGAGGTCCAGCAGGAGGGTACTGGGACACCTTATCCAGTCAGCAAATACGTGTTAAGGACTTTCTGTGTCCCTATACATGAAGGCCTTCAGTGTGTAGGGAGCGGGCCACAGAACAGTCAGCACGCCATCACAGCTGTGTGTGCTGAGTGTTAGGATGGGGACAAACAGGAGCACATCCTGCCAGACTTTGCAAGACGTGAGGGAAGGGGGTATCTAAACCAGCGTTCTGGAATGTTTTGGTCTCGAGACTCCTTCCCAAACTCTTAGAACCTGAGGCCCTTCTAGAACTTTTGTCTCCCTGGGACTTTGATACAAGGGGGCTTCAAAAAGTTAATGGAATTTTTCCATTATCATTTGATTTGATTTTTTCACAAACTTTTTGAAGCCCCCTTGTATCACAGTTTACCATATTAGAAATTAAAATGGAAAAAAACCTTAATGTTTATTTCTCATATCCCTTAAAAGCAGTAACAAACCTATTACATGTTAACATAAATACCATGTTTGTTTGTTTTTCCAGTAGCCACATTTTCCAAGATAAGAATTTTAGTGAGAAGAGTGGCTTTGTTTTACATTTTTTGCAAATGTCTTTCATGCCCGGCTTAGCCGAAGGGAGCTGCAGTTTCTGGTCTGTTACTGCCTTCTGTCTGTTGTAGTAGCACATGGCACACCGCTGCCTGGAAACTCGGCTGTTCAATGAGAGGCTCATGAAAGGATGAGCGTGAACAAGCCAACGTCTTTGTAGTGCTATGACAGGCGTCCTGGTGTGGCGCTGAAGGATCAGCACTGGACTGCTAGCTGCAAGGTCGGCAGTTCAAACCCACCAGCCGCTCCTTGGAAACTATATACAGGGTAGCTATGACTCCTAACAACAGCAACAATCGCTGTGCCTCAGGATCCCTGTTTGCATAGTGAGTTACACTGTTGGGCTGCTAATTGCATGGTCAGCGGTTCAAATCCATCAGCAACTCTGAGGAAGACGGTGAGACTGCCAGCTTCTGTGTTAGGTCTCAGACACCCTAGGGAACAGGTTCGCCTCTGCCATGTCAGGTCCCATAAGTCAGACTCAACTCAATGGCAGTGGGTGTCACTATGAAAATAGGATTGACTTTGAGGGGTACCCCTGAAGGGGTCTCAGGATGACTAGGGGTATGGAGAGCACACTGAGAACCTCTGGTCTGTATTGATTTAGACAGTGAGAAGCCAGGGGAGACCATTTGTAGAGAAGGGTAGAGTTAGAGAGGAAAAAGAGACAGTCCTTTGGGCATAGTGTTAGCAAAGTCCCGGAAGCAGAAAGCTTGGCACGTGGTCCAGATGACTTTTACAGTTCTGACAGTCACCAGTCTTAGGGGACACAATGCCTCAGGAAACGTGTCTAAGCCTCCAAGGCCACAAGTTAGCTCTTGGTGTTCATGGGACTCTTGGGACAGCAGAAACCTCTCTGTAAATGATTCCAGTAAATGTGTTTGTCTGGCTTTTTTTTTTTTTTTTTTTTTTAAACCACTTACATGTACTGGAATCTGTATGACAATCTAGTGTCTGGTTTCCTGCGGACGCACACCGCCCCCTTCAGCCCCAAACGCTGACATAATCACAGGGCAGTGTTGCCGCTGACAAGAGCTGCTTGCATAGTGGGTGATCTGGGAGAATCCTTCTGACCAGGGCCAGAAAAAGAGTGACATGGGGAGAGTGAGAAAGGGTGGCAGGCACATACATTTCATACATTGTCTTTGTTAAAATAAGAGGGGGCTTCAAAAAGTTAGCGGAATTAAAAGATAACGGATTTGTTTCACAGACTTTTTGAAACCCCCTCGCATAAGTAAATCCAAAGAACAGGCACGCATCGTTGGAGATTCAGAAGAAAATTCAACTGTGAACTCTGGATGAAGGTGCTTTTCCAAGTTTGACCTTGGCATGTATTCCATTCTGTACTTGAGGAGATGTATATCATTTTCTTAGGCACTAGACCGCTAGCCTCAAGGTTGATGGTTCAAACCCACCAGCCTCTACCGGGTCGCTGTGAGTCAGAACTGACTCGACAGCACTTGACAACAACAATCACCTTTAAATTGGTGCCGGCTGATTTTGCCTGTCAGAAGTTAGCCAGAGAATATCCGAGTAAGGCCACTGATTGACAAGTTATATCCAAATGATAGCGTATGCAGAAAAGGCCTGGGCCGTAATGGATACTCACTCTCTTACCTTCAGAAGTAATCACTGGGTAAAAGATTGGTGGTATGTGCACCGTGCTGCATTTGCAAAACTCCTGTCTGGTATAGAGTGAAACGTTGCAAATATGAACCGAACTTTGTACGTGTGTGGGTGCGTGCATGTGTGTGTGCACACGCACACACACACACACACCTTCTAGCCAACCAGATGATCACCCACAGCTGTAGCCCTCCTGGGGCGATGTACTTGCAGACAGATGCTCCAGACCAGTCGAAATGGGACGCAGATCACATACATAACTACAGATTTTCTAGTAACCATATAAGGAGCCCTGGTGGCACAGTGGTTAAAGCACACAGTTGCTAACCAAAAGGTTGGCAGTTCAAAACCACCAGTAGCCCTGAGAGGGAAAAGGGGACTGATGAACTGCTTCTGTAAGGACATACACCTTTGGAAACTCTACCGAGCATTTCTAGTCTGACCAGTACTGTTCCTGTAAGTTGGAATTGGTTCTGGGGGAACCCAATAAGAAGTAACCACTTTTAAAAAATGAAAAGAAACCATGAAATAAATTGAAAGAATGTATTTAATTTAGTATATCTAAAATACTGTCATTTCTGTGTATGACACTAGCCATGCTCAAGTGCTCAGTAGCCACATATAAGTGGCTGGTGAATTGGACTGTTCAACTCCAGAAGATAATATTTCCTAACCAGTTAACCAGTTACCAGTGTCGATTCCACTCATGGCCACCCATGTGTATCAGGCAGAGTACACCGGTCTCCAGAGAGTTTTCAGTGGCTGGTTTTTCAGAAGTAGGTCACAAGGCCTTCTCCCAAGGGGCCTCTGGGTAGACGCAAACCTCCAACCTTCTAGTTTGCACCACTCGTGGACTCCCAAGTTTCCTTAACAGGAAGGAAGTCTTTGGCTGAGTTCCATGTAGATTATGACCCATTTTCTTCTGGGATCTCATGATTCCAGTGTCCCAGTTGAATTGGCTTTGTTGAAATCGTCTAAGCCATTCTCACCTATAGAGGAGGTACAATGAGATGGCAGAAGTTAAGGAGATCTGCACATGCAGGTGAGTGTGCAGCCTATTGAGTGCCCTGGAGACGAACTTCTGACAAGGGGTGAACAGCAGCGGGTTGGTGTCCACTCAACACCCATTACATCCCACTGGGGCCTAAACCCCTTACCATCACGTCTCCTGTGCCAGGAGCATTCTCCTTGGCATCTGCCTAGTAGCTCCACTCAGAATTATGACTCTTTGTAAAGCCGCAGGCCAACCCATTGCTGACCATCTTTTCACTCTAATTTTAGACACAGTTCCAACCTAAACCTCCACCAAAAAGTTTTGACCCAAGAAGCATTGGAGAGCAGTGAAGACCATTTCCACCCAGCTTACCTTCTGAAAGATGTGGCTAAGGGGCCTTACCCGGATGTGGCTTTCACACAGCAAGCCTCCCAGACATCTGTCATCTTCAAGGGGACAAGTCGGATGGGCAGTCTGGTGTACCCAATAACCCAAGTCCACAGTGCTGGCTTGGAGAGCTACAGCTCTGGCCCCCCAAGTGAGGGCACCGTTCTGGATCTGAGCACTACCTCAAGCATGAAGTCCGAGAGCAGCAGTCATGCCTCGTGGGACTCGGACGGGGTGAGCGAGGAAGGCAGCATGCTTATGGAGGACAGCGATGGGAACTGTGAAGGGCCAAGCCTGGTCCCCGGGGAAGATGGCTACCCCATCTGTGTCCTGATGGAGAAAGCGGACCAGAGTCTAGCCAGCTTGCCTTCTGGGTTGCCCATAACGTGTCACCTCTGCCAAAAGACATACAGTAACAAAGGGACCTTCCGGGCCCACTACAAAACTGTACACCTCCGCCAGCTCCACAGATGCAAAGTCCCAGGCTGCAACACCATGTTTTCATCTGTCCGTAGTCGAAACAGACACAGCCAGAATCCCAACCTACACAAAAGCCTGGCCTCATCTCCAAGTCATCTCCAGTAACAAGATGGCAAACCAAATACGGTTGGATATGCATCCATCCATTATAATTCAGGAATAAGGCAGTCCAAAGAAATGCCCCTAGCTTTGCTCAGTACCATTTGGGGCAAAACACTCTCAAAGGACTTGATTTGACTTCAGAGTTTTCCACAAAAGGATGAACAAGAGGGAAAGCCTTGCGTGAAGTTGGCATGAAGGCAGCCCTTCCAAAGTATTCTTTTCTTAGCCCAAGAAGAGTTTTCACTGACATAAAGAAAACTTACAGAAACTCTGTTTTCCCCAGATTTGTTTACATGTTCTTTGGGGGAGCTCCAGGTCTGCAGATCAACAGGGGTCCAGGACCTGGAAAATGGTGGGGAGGGGGTGTTTAAAGGGAGGTTTGCAGTATTAAAGTGTGTGTTAGGGAAGAAGTCTGTCACCAGGGTTAGGAAGCCAACCCCAAAGATTCTATTTTCAGATTTTTCTTTAATAAGTATAAATCCAGACTTGAGTTAGGAGACGGAAATGCCTTTTTGAGACCATCCCTCCATTTGGAGTGGAGAATCGCACTTGTAGGATTTTTTTTTTTTAATTTGTTTTGTTTTCATTCTAAAGGTCTCGTATTTCTCCAAGGAGTTGTCAGAGGAAGTAAGTTGGCCTCAAACATGTTCCTTGTTAATTTTTAATCTGTAACATAAGTTCAAGAAGTGAGGGGGAACATATTTCATACATTTAAACAATAGTGGTCTTTGATTTAATTTAAAAATAATTTTGATACTATTTAATTTGTCTTGATGTTACGTGAGTATCTGGGGTGAACGCTGTTCTACATGCTGGCTGTTGTCAAAAAGGGACTCTCACCAGTCCCATGAAACAGCACCAGCTCCTGAAATGCAGCCTTTGTAAAACTCTTACTACAAGTCTGTGGTTGGTTTAAAAAAAAAGGCATCATCAGAATTCAAAGTCATCACCTTTTACAGTTACGGTTGATTTAAGTAATGAAAATATCCCAAAGAGAATTGGGGATTGTAAGAGAGATTATTCCTCTATCCTAAACGTTTTTTTTAAAAGCCAACAACCTGTTACTGATTATTTTCTTGTTGTTTTTTTGTTTGTTGTTTTTATTAATAAATGTGACATCTTCATACCTATTTCTGCTGGAAATGAGACATATCTTTCAGCTGTTCTGTTACCAAGCTGTTTAATATTCCAGCTTCCCCAAAGTAGAAAAAATTGTATACAAATGAGTTTTCTATGATTTAATAAAAATATATGACACACCTTTTGTTTAAGAAGGCAAATACTTGTCAAAGTGGTTTTTTCATCTGAACTGTCTTTTGTACACGTGCTTGCACATCTTTGCTGTCTCACACACACAGACAACACACACACACATACTCAGTATGAAATTTTAGAGCTGACAGCTCTCAGGGGGCCTGAGAGTCATCAATGTCTTACTCCCCTAAGGCTGCCTGAACAAGAACACCACAAGTAAGTGATTTACAGAGCAGACATGTACCAGCTCATAGTTCTGGAGGCAAGACGTCCAATCAAGGCACTGGTTGTAGGAGAGGGTCCTTGCTTGTGGGTAGCCCTGGGCATTTCTTGGCTTTCAGCTGGATCTCCACACAGTCTCTTCCTCCTGTGTGTGAGACTCTCTCTGCTTTTTTTTTTTTAAATGAGACACCACTCAGAAGGGATTATGTTTAGGATCCATGCTACATTAGTGTGACTTTCTTAGCATAATACAACTCCAGCTTCCAAATAGGGTCACGTTCACAGGTCTGGGTGGGGGTTAGAATGTCAGCGTGAATCTCTTGCGGGAACACAGATGACTCTGTCATAGTAACTACTTCTACATTCAGAAAGGAACTGTAGCAATGAGTTCAAAAAGAAAGTGAATCTTGGGAATGAGGACCGGGAATGAATCTTTAATCAAGGAATTTATGAAAGTCAATGATAAAAAAAAATCAGTCGTGTTGTGTCAAAGTTTTAGTTAGTTACCCAATGCTCTAAATAGAAGGCAGTAAAATTTAAACCTCTTCATATTTGTTAAATATACAAGGTTAAACACACACATACACATGTTTTTCTGACTTGCCCTTTAGCTTCATCACCTGTCCTTTATGTGTAAAGTCATAATCCCATCTGTCCATCTGCCCCACTCTCAGTTGATGTCCTCGCTCATACGTCATTGGGAGAAATCATCAGGGGGGAACGGTTTCACCTGCCAGCAGTTACAATGCTCCCGGCTCCAGGCCACAAATCTTGGGCCTGAATTAACACAGTAACCTCCCAACTGGTCTCCCTGCTTCCACTCTTACCCCCAGCAGAATGGTCCTTTTAAGATGAAAAGGAGAGCAAGCGCCCCGCCTCAAAACCGTCTAGTGACTTCCCAGAACCGTTGGTATAAAATCCCAAAGGCAAGGAGCTACACCATCTTCCTGTCCCCTATTGCTTCTCCATCATTTCCCACTAGTCTTCCACCACGGCCCTCACCTGCTAATCTCATCTTTCCTTCACAGTGGCTCTTCCACCCTCCACAAGGTCCCATCCCACCGACACCTCCTGTTCGCAGTAACTGATCTCACTTCTACTCTCCGAGAACTGGATGGTTGTTCAGCCAGCTTCTCCATTGCCCACCACCTTCCTATTTGTTGGTCAGAATCCACACACATCCTTGTGTGCTCCCATCTACCTGGACCTGAGAATGTGCCTTGTGTCTGGAGGTAGTGGGCCCTCAGCTACAAACCTTTTAAGACATGGTGACCAGCATCTGCCTGCACCCCAAGGTTACATCAGATCATAGTAGCTTCCCTAGGCGCAACACCGATCATTAAGGAAACCAAGTTTCCCTTTCTGGGTTTATCCATTTGTGTCTATGGATAGTTATGTCAGCCTGGATCCTCTGAGAAGCAAATGCCAACAGGAATAAACGTGCAAGGATTTTCTTAAGGAAAACCCATGACCGATTATTGCATCAATGCCCATCAATTGAAGAATGGTTAAACAGGGTACATCCACACAATGGAATACTACACAACGTTGAAACATAATCTGTGAAACACCTTGTAACATGGAGGAGCCTGGAGGACATTATGCTGAGTAAAATTAGTCAATTACAAAAGGACAAATACTGTATGAGACCACTGTTATAAAAAATTAAAAGGTTTTTTGGCTAAAAAAAATTATATTTTTGTTACCAGGGATGAGAGGGAAGGGGAAATTATTTATAGGCTAGAAGGTAGACACATGTTAACATGGGTGGCAGGGAAGGCAATATGCAAGAGGGAAGTTAGCAGAAGATAAGGTAGCGGAAGGTGGAGAGATGCAAGAGTTAAAGTGACTAGGCATAAATACTGTTAACTGATGATACATGGGGACTGCAATCACTGTAATGAAATGAATGTAATTTATTGAATATAGAACTCCTGATCTGCTCTTTACTCAATTCACAATAAAAAGTAGCAACAGCAAAACTTGTGACATAGGACGGGACCAGAGGAGGCTGGGAAAGTTAGCAGACACAGTACAGACGTGTCGCAAGTGGAAGAGAAAGGGAGGAAGGCTGTGCAGTCTAAGGAAGGTCCAGCAAGGTCCTCATCTTTCTAAAGACCCTGCGTCTTGTTCAAGGTGGACTCAAACCTGTTCTTGGCTCGGGACTCAGAAGAAGGAAATCTCAGCTCGTTAAAGATTGGTCTACTCACTGCTCCAACCTTCGGGGGGGATGATGCTCCATCACTTTTCCCATCACTCATCAAACTCATCCCTTCTACAGGTCCCATGTCTCTAGCCTGTAACCCTCTAATCCTCTGACCCATTCTAGTGACTGTTCTCTCCTCCTCCTTGTTCCGTTTATATCCTTAAAATAATCATTTGTTTCTTCGCCTCTACCCTAGTCCTTGAACTCCTGGTTTTTCTTTCATCTGAAAATGGGCTCCACTCTCACCAGTGACTTCCTAATGGTCATATCCAAAGGACACTTAGGTTCTCTTTCTATCACACTCATTGAGTATTGGCATCCTCTGGTCCCAACAGCCGTGGTCCTTTCTTCTCATTCTGCATGTTCTCCCTAGGTTGTGTCATCCATTCCCAAGACTAACTGCGGGCCGTTGTGTGCCATCAAGTGGATTGTTGACTCATCGTGACCCCATGTGACAAAGGAGAACTACCTCATAGGGTTTCCTAGACTGTAATCTTTAGGGGGTGGAGGGGAGGATCCTGGTGTGGCCATGTGGGATAAAGCACTGTACTGCAAAGTCTGTTTGAATTGCAAAGTCAGAGGTTCCAACTCACCAGTCACTCTTTGGAAACTCTATGCATGGTCCCTATGAGTCAGAACCAACTCAATCGTACTTAACAACAACAACAACCTTTATGGGAGCAGATCACTAGGTCTTTCACCTGTGTGGCTGCTGAGTGGATTTAAGCCATCAACTTTTCTATTTGTTGTTGTTGTGAGGTGCCGTTGAGTCGGTACAAACACATAGCGACCTTATGCCCAACAAAATGAAACACCGCCTGGTCCTGTGCCAACTTCACAGTCATAGCTATGTTTGAGCCCATTGCTGCTACCACTGGGGTCCATTGGGGTCTTCTTTTTCGCTGACCCTCACTTTGCCAAGCATGATGTCCTTCTCCAGGGTCTGGTCCCGTCTGATAATATGTCCAAAGTATGAGAGACAAAATCTGGCCATCATAGCTTCTAAGGAGCATTCTTGTTGTACTCCTTCCAACACAGATGTTCTATTGGCAGACAGATACTTTGTGCCATTAGGGCTCCTTAACTGCAGTCTGCTGCCTCCTAAATCTATACCACCACCAAGATTCTTTCAGAGCTGCCATTTTGACTGGCAACTGCCCACTGGATGTCATGGAGTAATCCACAGCATCTCCAGTTCAATTTGTCTGAAACTCAATTTGTCATTCCTCACCCTCCCTACGAAGACATTTTCTTCCCTCTTTCCTCAGAGTGAGGAAATGATACTATCATCAAGTGACCAACCCAAACTGTAAAATCTAGGGGTAATACCAGGTATGGTGAAGAGCGTGGCTCTTCAAGCCAATCCTGAACACCACCTGAGCACAGGTACGGCATATTGGTCCATTGTTGTTAAGTGCACCTAGTGGGTTCCAGCTTATAGCAACCTAGCAGAAGTTTCTAGGCTTTAAATCTTTGCAGGAGTACTATTGATTGATTGATTGATTGCCTGGTATGGCACTGTAGGATAAGCACTGGATTGCTAACCATGATAGTGACAGTTTAAACTTATCAGCCGCTGTTCAGAAACCCTACACAGGGTTTGGTTGCTATGAGTCACAACCAATTCAATGGCATTTAGGCATTTAGCAACAACAACAATCCACCTATAAGGGGCCCTCGTGGTGTAGTGGGTTAAGAGTCGGGTTGCTAACTCAATGTTGGCAGTTCAAACCTACCAGGAGAAAGATGAAGTCGTTGGCAGATTTACAGCCTCAGAAGCCCCATGGATCAGTTCCACTCACATCTCAAAGTGTAGGTAGCATCAGCACCACCCAGAGCATGTGGTAGTGGTTATGTGCCGTGGAGTCGGTTCCGACCCATAGCGACACTGTACAGGGTTTCCGAGGCTGTAAATCTTTACAGGAGCAGAAAGCCTCATCTTTCTCCCACAGAACAGCTGGTAGTTTCGAACTGCTGACCTTGAGGTTTGCAGCCTGATTCATAACCACTATGCTACCAGAGCTCCTTACCCAAAGCATATAAGTAAATTCTAACTACTACCACTAAACCAGCATCTGCATTCTAACAATCCCACAGTGCCTGGTGAGCACATTAGTATCTGAGAATCAGTGTTTGATCACTAATTTCAAGTAGTCTGGTCTCTAGATCAGTGGTCCTTAAGCCTTCACAGGTATTAGCATCAGCTGGAAGGATCCAGAAAGCTTCAATTGTACCCATTTAGTAGATCTGAGGTAGGTAACAAGAAGTGCCCAAGTGAGACTGAAGCAGTTGGTGTAAGGAACAACTTTGAGAACCATTGGTCTAGAGTCTAGGCCAGTGTCTCAAAATCAACACTATTTTGGGCCACCCTTGACATCGAAAGGAGCCCTGATGATGCAGTGATTAAGTGCTGGGCTACCAACCGAAAGGCTCCCTGGGAAAAAAGACCTGGTGATGTACTTACTATAAAGGTTGTTGTTAAGTGCCAACTCATAGCAACCAGCACCGCCTAGGAAACCCACGTGGCTCACTATGAGTCAGAATCACTCAGTGACATACAACAGAAGAAATTGATCTCTCGGAGACTTTGCTGTGTGTTGTAGGATGCTAAGCTGCTTGGCCTCTACCCACTGGATACCAGTAATGCCTGCCATATGAAGTTGTGACAACCAGAAATGTTTCCTGCAGACTTTGCCAAAAGCTGCTTGGGGAAGGGAAGGCTGAGAACTACTGGTCTAAGACATTGCTAAAGGAGACAGGTCCTGCAGCCAATTCATTCCATTTAGGGGACAGAAGACTTGTTCTCAGGCTTGGGCAACTTCTCAACTTCTCCTCCCAGCCCTTAAGATCCTGGAAGGAGATCACACACACATACATACACACACCCCTGCATACACTCGACAACACTTTTGAGCCAAGATTTCCTCATCTAGGGAAATGAAACCCTATGACCTATCTTCCTTAGCAATAGGACTTCAGTTCCTTACTGTTCAGTTATGGCTGAAGAAGCAAAACTAAGACAGACCCCAACTTTTTTTTTTTTTTTTTAGTATGAGTGAACAGGAACAATAAGTGAAACTAAAAGATTACAAGTTGAAACCCTGCTAGAAACTTAAACTTCCTCTTAGAAAACAAAGGCAGCATGTATGGTGCACAGCATCCGAAGGTCTTGATCATCAGAGTCAGAGACAATGGTGCCTTGATCAAAGATGGCAGCCAAGCGCTCTGAATGTGTGTTGCCAATAGTTCAACCTTACACATCAAGCTCCTGAGAGTGCTCACAACACCTCTTCTGAGTTTCTTATTCCAGGGCTTTGACAATTTTTGCTATTCTGGTCATTCCACATCACCCAAATTTCCAAAATTCAGGTCTTTTCTGATTTTGCTTCACTGACCGTGACTGAACTGGTTTGCGAAATTTCGACATCTTGTTTAGCAACAGTGGAGCTAGAAAAGAGGGGTCTGAGTCTCTGCATACCAGCTGTGGGGTCTATAGCTGGTAGCACAGCCCCTTCCTCTCCTCTTCCCCCTAACACCCACAGCTCCTTCATTAAAATAGCTTTGGCTATTCATTAAAATCATATTTGATCAAGAAACTTGTAACAGTAGTCCTGGTATGGAGCTGTAGGATAAGCACTGGACCACAAAATCAGTTTGGACCCCAAGGTCGATCATAGAAACCCACCAGCTGCTCTTCGGAGACCCTATACAGGGTCGCTATCAGTCAGAACAAACGGAAGGAATGTAATAGCAACAGAGTTAAACTACATGACGAGTGTGGCGTCTAAGCTACCTGATGTTTTTAAAACTACACTATAGAAATCTGTATGATTGGTAAATTTTAATTAGCCTGAACTGCTGTCCTTTTATTATTTGCAAAGTGCTAGAAATACTGATTTGTTTTTATTTTTTAAAGGAGCTTCCTGGCTTTCCAATCATCTTTGATGTTGTGACCATCAGATTATTAGGGAATGGTGCCATCTGGTGGGATAATTTGGCATTTCACTATACCAGTAGTAGCTTCCAACATCACGGCAATTCCAAGCCAGCACTCCTCTGTGAGTTGTCGTACTGTAGTGGCTTGCATGTTGCTGTGATGCTATAAGCTATGGCACCAGTATTTTAATTACTAGTAGGGTAACCCATGGTGGACAGGTTTCAGCTGAGTTTACAGACTAAGACAGACTAGGAAGAAAGAGAGGGGAACTAGTTCCAAATGTTTAGCCAATGAAAACTGTATGAATAGCAGTGGAGCACTGTCAGATAGCACCAGAATAATGAATACTGAAAAATGACAAAGAGTGCTAGAATACTGTTATATCTAATGCCGGAAGATGAGCCCCTGAAGTTGTGAAGTGCCATTGAGTCGGGTCTGACCCATAGCGACCCTATATAGGGTTTCCAAGGAGCAGCTGGTGAGCTTGAACTATCAACCTTGCGGTTCAACTGGCTTTGCAGTCTGGCGCATTAACCCACAGCGCCACACCAGAACTCCTGAAGTTGGGAGGCACTCAAAATATGACTGGGGAAGAGCTGCCTCCTCAGAGTAGAGTTGACTGTGATGATGTAAATGGAGTAAAGCTTCCTGGACCTTCATTTGCTGATGGGGCATGACTCAAAATGATAAGAAACAGCTGCAAACATCCATTAATAATCACAACATAGAATACGAAGTATGAATCTAAGAAAATTGAAAGTTGTCAAAATTGAGACGGCATGCATAAAAATCATTATCTTAGACTTTAGTGAGCTGATATGGACTACCTTGGGTCATTTGGAATCTGATAATCATGTCATTTACTATGCCAGGAATGACAAATTAATGACGAATGGCGTCGCATTCATAATTGAAAAGAGCATTCCAAGAGCATCTTTACGTATAATGTCTGTGATAGGATTGAAAATCCATGCAAAGTCAATTTGAACCTCAAGGTCGGTAGTTCAAACTCACCAGCAGCTCCTCAGAAAGCCTATACAGGGTTGCTATGAGTCAGAACCCACTTGAAAGGCACTTAACAACAATAAGGAAGGCCAGCTAATACCACTATTATTCAAACTTACAAACCAATCACTAAAGCCAGTGATGATGAAACTGAAGAATTCTACCAACTTCTGAATTTGATCAAACATGCAATCAAGATGTATTGATCATTACTGGTGATTGCAATGCAAAAGGTTGGAAACAAAGAGAAAGGATCAGTAGTTGGAAAATATGGCCTTGGTGATAGAAATGATGCTGACATCACATAATAGAATTTGGAAAGACCAATGACATCTTTATTACAAATACCTTTTTAAACAATATAAAAGACAACTAAACACTTGGACCTCACCAGATGGAATGCACAGAAATCAAATTGCCTACATCTATGGAAAGAGACTGTGGGAAAGCTCCATTATCATTGGTCAAAACAAGACCAGGGGCACTGTAAAACAGAACATCAATTGCTCATTTGTAAATTCAGGCTGCAGCTGAAGAAAATTGAAACAAGTCAACAAGAGCCAAAAAATGATCTTGAATATATCCCACCTGAATTTAGAGATCATCTCAAGAACAGATTTGATGCATTGAACACTAATCTCCAAAGACCAGAACAGTTGTAGGATGGCATCAAGAACATCTTACAGAAAGAAAGCAAAAGATCATTAAGAAGACAAGAAAGAAGACAAAGACCAAAATGGGTGTCATAAAAAACTCTGAAACTTGCTCTCCAGCATACAGATGCTAAAGCAAGTGAGACAAATGAAGAGGTAAAAGAGCTGAATAGAAAATTTCAAAGGGCAGCTCAAGAAGACAAAGTCAAATATTATAATAAAATTTGCAAATACTTGGAATTAGAAAATCAAAAGGGAAGAACATCATGCTCAGCATTTCTCAACCTGAGGGAACTGAAGAAAAAATTCAAACCTAGACTTTCAATATTGAAGGATTCTATGGGCAAAATATTGAGTGATGCAGAAAGCATCAAAAGAAGATGAAAGGAATAAACTACATCATTGTTATAAAAAAGAAGTGGTCAATGACCAATTATTTCAAGAGAGCGTATGCTCAAGAGCCAATAGTACTGATGGACGAAGTCCAAGGTACACTGAAGTCATTGGTGAAGAACGAGTCTGTGGGAATTGATGGAATACAAATTGAAATCTTTCAACAAACTGATGCAGCACTGGAGGGAGGGACTCACTCATCTCTGCCAAGGAAGTTTTAAGACAGCTACCTGGCCGACTGATTGGAAGAGATCCACATCTGTGCCCACTCCAAAGAGAAATGACCCAAAGAATGTGGAAATCATTGGTAAATATTAATATCACATGCAAGTAAATTTTTGCTAAAGATAATTAAAATATGGCTGCCAACAGTCCATTGATGGGACTGTCAGAAGTTCAAGCCAGATTCAGAAGAGGATGTGGAACGAGGAATATCATTGCTGATGTCAGGTAGATCTTGGCTGAAAGCAGAGAATACCAAAGAGATGTTTACCTGTGCTGTATTGGCTATGCATGACAAGCTATGGAAAACAGAGAATGAGTATTCCAGAACACCTAATTGTGCTCATGAGGAACCTTCATGTAGACAAAGAGGCAATCAGAACAAGGGGACACTGAATGGTTTAAAATCAGGAAAGGTATATGCCAGGCTTGTATTCTTTCACCACACTATTCAATCTGTATGCTGAGCTATTAAGCCTGGAAGCTAGATTATATGAAGAAAACCATGGCATCAGGATTGAAGGAAGATTCATTAGCAACCTGTGATATGCAGGTGATACCTTACTTGCTGAACGTGAAGAGAACTTAGCAATACTTACTGATGAAGATCAGAGACCACAGCCTTCTATATGAGTTGCACCTCAATGTAAAAAAAAAAAAAAAAAGGCTCGCCACTGGACCAATAAATAACATCATAATAAATTGAGAAAAGATTGAAGTTGTCAAAGACAACTTGTATCCACTATCAACACTCATGGAAGCAGCAGTCGAGAAATCAATTTCTGTATCAGGCAAATCTGCTGCACAAGACCTCTTTAAAGTGTTCAAGAGCAAAGATGTCAGTTTGAGGACTAAGGTGCGCCTGACCCAAGTCATGGTATTTTCAACAGCCTCATATGCTGGTGAATAAGAACAGCATAGAATTCATGCATTTGAGTTATGGTGTTGGAGAAGAATAATGAACCACCAGAAGAACAAACAAATCTGTGTTGGAAAAAGTACATCCAGGATGCTTGTTAGAAGCCAGGATTGGCAGATTTCATCTCTTATACTTTGGACATATTATCAGGAGGGACCAGTCCTTGGTTAGTAAAATGGAGAATCAGCACAACAGAGGAAGACCCCCCCCCCAATAAGATGGATTGGCACAGTGGCAGCAGCAATAGGTTCAATTGTAACAATGATTGTAAGGTTCAAGCAGGACCAGGCAGTATTTCATTCTGTTGTGCATAAGGTTGCTATGAATCAGAACTGACTTGATGACACCTAACAACAACAAAAACAAACATTTGATGTGTGCGGTCACATTGTGTCCTATCAGATCCAGATGTATTTAGAAAGTCCATGTCTTGACTCTATCCATGTCCGCCAGGACCAATGTTATATGACAAGAGGACTTGTCTCCGGAACACTCTTAAGCCTCCTTCTTAGAGTTGAGTGCCTTACCTTAGGATGCTGGTTCGTTGTGGGATTTATATAGGCTCCCCTTACCACTTCCCTTCCTGGATCAGGAACTGAGACCAAAGCCCCCCTAACTCCCTGACTAGCCCACAGGTGGTGGAATGATGTGGTGTTAATCATATTTTGGGACCCCAGGGTCTTGACTTCAGCTTCCTTATGCCTTAAACAGCTTTAACTCAGGAGACTCCATTTCTCCATCTATAAAATAGTGGTTTCAGATTAATTGTACCTCTAGGCATCCCACTGATGGCCCAGTGGAGAACTACTTGACTGCTAACTGAAAGACCAGCTGTCTGAGCCCACCCACCACTCCTCTACAAAGATTTACAACCCTGGAAACATTGTGGGGCAGTTCTCCATGGTCCTCTAGGTCGTTGTGAGTCGATGATCACAGGTTTGGAAAGGTGTGTTTTTGTAGCGTACCTCACAGGTACCTCTAGGGCCATTTTGGTGTGGGAGCCACAGACGATATGCGGAGTAGCCAAGCAGACAACTCCCACCACAACCAGGGCTGATGCCACTCCCACCTGGTTTTATATACTAGGTCTAAATATGTATTTTGATTGGAGTTCTGTTGCTGAAAAACAATACTAAGCATTTCTTTTTGAAAATCTTGGAGATTGTCTTTATAAGTCTTTTGGTGCTTTCTCTGATTCCTGCTGTCTCTCGGTATTTATGGGGAAGCGAGGGGTCTGCGAGTGAAGGCACTCTGCCCTTCACCTCCCTTCCCTTACAGAGCAGGGAAGGGAAGAGCAAAGGGCATCCTCTTTCTTCATCCTCAGTGAAGTAGGTGCTCAGTGTGTGTGACAAGTGTGACAACAGTGGTTCCCTCCAAAATGAATTTTATGATAAACTCAGCATATTGCAGACTCCAGAGTTATATAACCTCCTCTATGCAGGGAGTCCTGGTGTGGCACTGTGGGCTAAGGCGTCAGACTGCGAAGTTGTTTGAACTGCAATTTTGGTGGTTCAAGCTCACTAGCTGCTCCTTGGAAACCCACTCAACAACAACAACAAAAAGAAAAAATTGTATTTGGCCCACTTCAGATACAATCTCACTGGAACTGGTCAGTAAAGGTTGGTAATGGAAACTTCCTCGCTGAGTATAAATAAACGTTTCCAAAGTTTCAAATGTAAAATTTATACCTGACATGATGGTTGACTCTGAATACTATAGAGGCTAAGTGTGGTGCTGTAGGAGAAGCACTAGACCACAAAGTCTGTTTGAACAGCAAGATCAGTGGTTCAGACTCACCAACCACTCCTGGAAAACCCTATACAGAGTTGTTATGAGTCAGAACCAAACTGATGGCACTTAACAACAACAATAAAAAAATCTTTAGCAAAGCAGACTGTCACATCTTTCTCCTACAGAACAGACAGGGGCTTTGAACCACCAACCTTTCCCTTAGCAGCCTAATGCTTTAACCACTGTGCCACCAGGGATCCTTTAAACCCCTGTAATTTACATGCTAAAACTGTTATTGCCTGATCTTTCATGTTATAGACTACCTATTTTCTTCCTACAATGGAAAATGAGTATTTAAGTCTCTTGTGTTTATAAACAAGTGACTTTTTAAAGTCATTGCTATATGCCTATTGAAATTCTTTTGGGAAAATTCAAATTGTCTTAGTTATGAAAGACTCAAATATTGGGGGGTTTCTAAATATGAAAGTAACAGAAACTCATTGAAGTAGGCACAGAAACAGAAAAAGAAAAAAGGCCATGCCTAATGCTACTCTGCCAACATCCATCCATCTTTCCCCTTCCTTTTGTTAATCTTTGACTTTCGGTTTTTATCAGTTGTCATTGAATTAATTTTGACTCACAGTGATTCCGTATGTTTCTGAGTAGAATTGTACCGCACAGGGGTTCCAATGGCTGTGATCTTTCAGAAGTGAATCACCAGGCCTCTCTTCCAAGACCAGATTCAGAAAGATAGGGTGAAAAGAGGAATATCATAGCTGATGTCAGATGGATCTTGGCTGAAAGCAGAGAAGGCCGCAAAGACGTTTACTTTTGCTTTATTTACTACACAAAGGTTTTTAATTGTGTGGATCATAATCAACTATGGAGTTTCAAATTTTAGAAGGCTTTACTTTTTCTTTTGTTTGTTGTTTGCTTGCTTTAGTCTTGAGTTATTACATTCTAGGTTTATTTCATTGTGATAAGATAGTGTGACCTGCAGTTTCTGCGTTGACTTGGTTCCAACTCATAGCAACTCTGTGCGCTACAGAATGAAACACCACCCAGGCCTGCATCAACCCCACCATCGGTACACTTAATCCTACTGCTGTTGCCACTTTGCCAATCCATTTCATTGGGGGTCTTATTCTTCTCCACTAATTCTCCACTTTATCAAGCATAATGTCCTTCTCCAGGGACTGGTCCTTCCTGATAATATGTCCAAAATATGAGAGATGACGTCTGGCCAGCCTATCTTCTAAGGGACATTCTGGCTGTACTCCTTCCAACACAGATGTGTTTGTTCTTCCGGCAGCCTGTGATTCTTTGAATATTCTTCTCCAACACCATAACGCATGTATCAATTCGTCTGCAGTCTTCTTTAATCATTATACAACTTTCACATGCATATGAGGCTATTAAAAATATCACAGAAAATAGAAAGAAAAGATAAAAGGTTTGAATCCACCAAGCTGTGCCTTGGGAGAAAGATATTGCAGTCTACTTTTGTGAAGATTTACAGCCTTGGGAATGCTATAGGGCAACTGTATGTGATCCCACTGAATTTCTTTAGGGTTGTTATGAATCAAAATCAACTCAACAGCAACCGTTGTAAGTTTGTTTCCATGAGACTATATGTCCAGAGTCACTGCATAAGGTTTTCAGTGTATAAAGCCTTTCCTGTTGTTATGAAGTGCCATCGAGTCAGTTCTGATTCATAGCGACCCTGTATAGGGTTTCCAAGGAGCAACTAGTGAGCTTGACCTGCCGACCTTGCAGTTTAAACTAACCTTACAGTCCAGAGCATTAATCCACAGCACCACACTGGGACTCCAAAATCTTGCCTGGCTTCCTTTTAATCTCAGCTTGTCACGCCATGCCATCTTCCACATTATCCTCCGTAGAGATCATGCTTTCTTAAACTTTATTATTATTTTTAAAACTTTTTATTTTAAGATAACTTCAAACATAAACTGCATTAGTTCAAAGAACTCCCATGCCAACCATACTCCCCAATTATCAACATTTTGCAATATTTGCTTCCTCTCTCCCTTTCTACATGTCAGCACACAAATATTGTTTGTTCTGAACTAGTTGAGGGTAATGCTCCTTTACCTTTCAATTTTCAGTGTTTACTTTCTAAAAACAAGGACATTCACTTCCATAGTCAAAGGACAAAATCAAAGCAATTGATCAGCTAATCAACAGTAATGACCTTACCGTCCATGTGGGAGAGCCAGGTTCGAGTCCCAGTCAGTGTACCTCAGACACAGCTACCACCAGCCTGGTAGTGGAGACTTGTGTGTTTCTATGATGCTGAGTAGGTTTCAGTGCAGATTCCAGGCTGGTAGTTAACATTTTGTGTCAATTTGATCAGGCTAGTATTCTCAGTGGTTTGGCAGTACTCCACCATTATGAGATCTAATATAATGCAATTGACTACATGATGAGATCTTCTATGAGCAGCCAATCAACTGAAAGGAAATTTCCATAGGGGTGTGGCCTGCTTCCAATATATTGGACAAAACGCTTGCAGGCTGTCTGTTGGGTCTGTCTGGATTCTGCGTCTGGCTCATCATGCAGCCTCCAATGACCTGTTCTATTACCTGCCAATTCTAAGAGTCCTCAGCAGCCTGCCTTCTTATCTGCCAGACCTACCTGCTTGCCTGCCATCTGACCTGCTGATCTTAGTTCATCAGCCCTGCAGCTATGTGAATCAGAAGCCTCCAGCCTGACATCTGATCCATGGACATGGGATTGACCATCTCTACTCCTGTGTGAGCACCTCCTTGGTAGAAACCTCTCTTTGTATGTACATATATGAGCTTCGCTGGAGTCCTGGTGTGACGGTGTGGGTTAATGTGCTGGACTGCAAAGTTGCTTTGAACCACAAGGCCGGTGGTTCAAGCTCACCAGCCACTCCTTGGAAACCCCATAGAGAGTCGCTATGAGTGGAAACCCATTTGATGGCAATAAACGACAAGCTTCACTGTTCGGTTTCTCTGGAGAACCCAACCTGAAACACAGACTAAGATGGAGTAAGAATGGGCTGATGATCTATCTCTGTGAATCACAGAGATTGGATCCACAGCCGGTCACGGAGATGACCTAGGAGTGGGCAGTGATTCGTTCTACTATGCATTGGGAGTCACCGTGAATCAGGGACTGACTTACCAGCAGCAAACGACAGCACAGAGTTTACTTAGTGTTGCTAGCTACCCAAATTAAGTACGTCCTTTACAGTCATTGTTTTTCTAGCCCAGGATCCAATCAGGATCACACATTACATTTAGGTTTTATGACTTTTATTCATCTTTTATCTGGAATAGTTTCTCAGCATTTCTTCGTCTTTTAGAACACTGACTTATTGAAGAATAAAGGCCATTGATTTTGTATGGTGCCGGTGATTGTGTGCCATCAAGTCTGTACAGTTTTTATGGGAGCAAGAAACTTCATTTTTCTCCTGTGGAACAGCTGGTAGATTTTAACTACTGACCTTGTGGTTAGGAACCCATTAAGCTCCCAGGGTTTTTTGTATAACATTCTTTAATTTGAGTTTGTTTCATGTTTCCTTATGATTAAATTGATGCTATACTTTTTTTTTATGCTCTACATTTTTGGCAGGAATATTTCTTATGCCAGCACCACACTGTTCTGTATTGTATTATTTTGTGCTGTTTTAGTATCAGTTAGTGTTAGTGCTCCCCCATAGCTTTTCTTTTCCAGCATTTTATTATTTCATGTATATGTCTCCATATGAACCTCAGTATTAAACTAGCCTAGGATTTTTACTTAAATCACGTTATATTTGTAAATAAACTTTAGAGGAATTGACATCTGTATACTGTCTCATCATCCTATACCAGAACAAGGATATCTTTCCATTTGTTAAAGTCTATTTTGATGCACCTTGGGAGTGTTTTGAAGTATTCCTTCTATACATATGCACTATAAAGTCTTGTTAAATTGACTGATAATCATTCTATCTTTTTAATTGCTTTGAAAGTAGGCTTTTCGCTTCTATTACATTTACTGATCAATTAAATATTCCTCTGTCTACTGGGCTAAATTTTGAGAAGTGGTGTTTTCCTAGGAAACTAGCCATTTCATCTAGATTTTAAATTTAGAGGTGTTTATAAGGAGCTCTGGTAGCATAATGGTTACAAATTGGGCTGCAAACTGCAAGGTCAACAGTTCGAAACTACCAGCTGTTCCGCAGGCAAAAGATGAGGCTTTCTGCTCCCGTAAAGATTTACAGCCTCAGAAACTCTGTACAGGGTCGCTATGACTCTACTGCACATAACAACAACAATAAGTAGTTTCTTCACAGATAAAAGGTACGCCATAGTAAACTATTACATAATTCACAATAAAACATTAAAAAAAAAAAAAAAAAAGGTGTTCCATAGAGCTTTATCCTTTTACATTGCTTTTTCAGTCTGTATTCTGAGCAAATAATCCTAGAAACTGGGCAATGTGAACAATAAATAATGTGGCATGAGGGTTGGAGGGAGACTTATTAACAACTGTAACATGCAGATGACACAACCTCACTTGCTGAAAATGAAAACAATATGAAGCATTTCTGATGAAAGTCAAAAACTACAGCTTTCACAAGTGTAAATTGCTACAATTTGATAAAGTGGACCTATTGATGTAGTAGCTCAAAATACCAATTAAGAGGGATGTAATCTTCACATCCAGTATCAATCGTATACCCTCTTTATACAGGGTTGATACGGACAGGCAACTTAGACATTGGCTACCTAAAATGGGAGGGGCTATAAAGGTACAAAGTGACTGGCTTACAAGTTTTCAAGAGAGAGTTTAGTTTCAGAATGTAATGGTAGAATCCCCACTGAATAGTTTTCATCTTGTCTAGACAGGTCTGGTGAAAGGAGATGGGGATAAGATTCTTATGATTCAATAGTACTTAATTGTTATCATGACTAATTGCAACTGTCACAACTGTAAAGGTAGAAGTTTTATGACAAAAAGAGGGGAGTAGTTAGTCTTACAGTTCAGAAACAGAGGACCCTAGAACCATCAAGGGAGACAGGCACAAGTGGAATGTGGGACTTTATCCAGAGAAGCAGCAACACCAGAGATGGAGGCAGATATGGGGACATAGAGAGAGGGAGCAGCTGACTACTCTAGATTCATGGGAAGAGAGGGACTGAGCACTGGCGGTCAGGAGGCAGACTTGCAGAATGTGTCCTTTGGTTTTTTAAATGATTATATATTCTTGAATGCTTTTGTGTACACCCCCCGCCCCCCAAAAAAAAAACCCAGAGGAAATGGAAGAAAATACTGCTGAATGATGACATACAGGGATTGTAATCATTGCAATGAAATGATGAGTGTAAAACTGATGTTCCCCCATGTAAACTACCACTCAATTCACAATAAAAACTTTAAACAAACAAACAAACAACTACAGCTTTCAGTATGGATTGATTATACCTGAGCCTGAAGAAGACAAACGTCCTCATAACTGGTCTGATAAACAACATCTTGATAAATGAAAAGGGAAATGAAGCTGCAAGTGATCTCAATATACTATACAGCAACCAATAAATGTATGCCCATTCTCTACATATTATTCTTACCCGTCCCCCCAATCCTTTGTTTTAGTCTTGGATCTACAATTGAATGCATTAAAAGAATTTGAAATTTGCCTTATTTCCTCCTCCTCTAAAATGCTAGAGGCATGGATTATTGGTGTCTAACTTACTCTACTTGTTGAGCTGTTTTTTTGGAGGAAGTGTGGAAAGATTCCAATGTAGGTAAACACCATTCTCCAGGTTGACCTGAAAGTCCTCTGGAATGTTGGGAACCCCAAACAGAATGCCTTCTAAAATACGCATCCTCCCAATGTGTGCTTTTCTGGCTCTTGAGCACTTTGTTAGGCTCCTTTGAAGCCAGGAAAATCTTGCTTCTTTGGGTGTGACATGTATTTATTTAGGCTTAGATGCTAAGAGTTCCATTCATGCATGGTATTTGCTCCCAACATTCTTCTTAAATCACCTCACACATGACTCAGACACTGTTGAATTTCTCTTTCAGATCTTAAAGAATGTGTTACAGTTCAATGATCAAGTACCTCAAAGGGAGCAGGGAAGGACCCAGAGCTGTGGGCCAAGAGCTCTATGTAGTTTCATCTAGTGAGGATTCTGCAACATGCACCGGCCTGGGACTGTTTGGTCTAACCTACTTCTTATTGCCAGTTTCTGTGTCCCTGGGGCTTCTAATAATAGTGCCCTCAAATGCTATGGATCGTTTATAAACAAGAAAATATTGCATTGCGTCTTGCCTCTGTGTTCTGAAGCTCATCTTAATGTCTCCACCCTTTAATACAACAAGAACAACAACTAGGATTTTCTAAAAGTCAGGAATCCACAAATTTAAGCAGATTTCATGAGAGAGGAATTACAGCTTCATGCTTGGCATCCTTCTTTATGTTGCAGTTCACTGTATCTTACAGAAATTAATTTTCAGCCATGGGATGTTCCCCTTCCATATCAAAGGGATAAGACATTTTCCAGTGTTTTTTTTTTTTTCTTTTTTTCCCCAAATCCCTTAATCATTTCACTTGGGACTGAAGTAGGGGGTTGTTGTTGTTGTTGTTATGTGCCGTGGAGTCGGTTCCGACTCATAGCGACCCTGCACAGGGTTTCCGAGGTTGTAAATCTTTACGGGAGCAGAATGCCTCATCTTTCTCCCGCGGAACAGCTGGTAGTTTCGAACTGCTGACCTTGTGGTTCGCAGTCATAGGTTGCTTTTGACCAAATCACCATTTAACCCTGAAATATTATTTAAAGATGTAACAGAGGGCCATCTAAATAGATTGTTAAGAAAAAAAGTTTATAGTGTTGTTATGAACAGACTTTGTTGTTGCTGTTAGGTGCCATCGAGTTGGTACCAACTCATAGCAAACCTATGACCAACAGAACAAAACATTGCCCGGTCCTGGGCCAACTTCACAATTGTTGCCACGCTTGAGTCCACTGATGCTGCCACTTGGCCAATCCATCTCGTTGGGGGTTTTCCTCTTTTTCTCTGACCCTCCACCCTACCAAACATGATATCCTTCTCCAGGGACTGGTTCCTTCTGACAATATGTCCGAAGTATGCAAGACAAAGTTTGGCCATCTTGGCCTCCAAGGAGCACTCTGGCTGCACTTCTTCCAACACAGATCTGTTGGTTGTTTTGGCAGCCTATGGTACTTTCAATATTCTCCTTCAACACCATAACTCAAAAGCATCAGTTCTTCTACGGTCTTCCTTATTCACTGTCCAGCTTTTGCATGCATATGAAGTTAATGACAATACCAAGGCTTGGGACTGGCGCACCTAAGTCACCTGACATATGTGCTCTTCAACTTAAAAAAGGTCTTGTGCAGCACATTTGCCTAATGTAATACGTCGTTTGATTTCTTGACTGCTGATTCCATTAGTGTTGATAGTTAAACAGACTTTAAATGGTTATTAAGTGTCCATCCTCTATGCTGGACTTGGGAGTTACAGAAGACAAAACATGGGTCCTCAAAGAATTTGCAGTCTCATGCCTCAGAGAAAGGATGACTATGTAGTATAAACAATGTTGTTGTTGTGTGCCATCTAGTTGATTCCAAATTATAGCAACCCTATAGAGTACAATTGCCCTGTAGATTTTCAAGGCTGTAATCTTTGTGAAAGTAGGTGACAAGATCTTTTCTCCCATAACATGGCTAGTGGGTTCAAACCACTAACTTTTTGGTTATAAAGTGGTAAGTACTTAACTATTAACCCACCAGGTCTTGTAGGATAAGGAATAGTCTGTTTGTCATGGTTTACATCTTGCTCTGATACTAGAAACTACACCACCAGTATTCCAAAATACCAATAGGGTCACCCATTGTAATAGAGTTCTGTGTCAACTTGACTAGGCTGGAATCTCCAGTGATTTAGCAATTAAGATGTGCTTATTCCCACAGTGATGAGACCTAATACAGACATCATTATCTCTATGATGAGTGGCTATGAGCAGCCAATCAATTAAGGGGATACTTCCTTGGGGGTGTGGCCTGCTCACAATATAATGGGCGTGCAGAAAGGCTTGCTCTCTCTCTTCTGCTGGGGATCTGGGACTTGACAATTGTAAGCCATTTCCTTGATAATTAACTTCTCTCTCTCTCTCTCTCATTCTCTCTCTCTGTATGTATATATATATATATATATATTGTTGTTGTTAAGTGCTGTCCAGTCAGTTCCTACCCATAGCGATCCTGTAGAGGGTTTCCGAGGAGCAGCTGGTAAGCTTGAACTGCCAACTTTGCAGTTCAAATGGCTTTGCAGTCTGGCACTTTAACCCACAGAACCACAACAGGACTCTCTCTCTCTCTCTGTATGTATATATATATATATGTATGCATA
>NW_006408674.1:6778717-6780042 GCF_000296735.1 Chrysochloris asiatica
ATATATACACATATATAGTTCATATTTTACTGGGTTTGCTTCTCTAGAAAATCTGGACCAAGACACCCATGGTGGACAGGTTTCAGTGGAGTTTCCAGAGTAAGACAAACTAGGAAGAAAGGTGTGGAGATCTACTTCCAGAAATTAGCCAGTGAGATCCCTGTAGATCACAGCAGAATACTGTCGAACTCACCTGCTTTGAACATGTCATGAGGAGGCATCTATCAACAGAGAAGGACATCATGTTTGATGAAACAGGGGACCACGGAGGGGAAAGGAGACCCTTGGTGAGATCTACTGGCACGGTCAGCACAGTGATGGACACTCTGGCAATTACGAGACTACCTAGGACCAGGCAAGGTTTTGTTCTGTTGCACGTGAGATTGTCATGAACCAGAGTCACCATGACAACAGCTATCTATCAATCTATTCATATGGCTAATAAGTGTCTAATACAGATGCCAAATGCTACAGAATTTGAGAGGAGCCTGGCTTATCTATGGGAGTTTGGGATACAAGAGAGGTGAACAGAGCTAAGCCTCAAAGGGAGGGGAACCATAGCCAAAGGGAAGAGGGAAGAGAGAAAATGGGCAGAAGTGGTACCTGGGACACTTTGTGTGTCTATATGAGCTATAATGATGCTTTCTTTTCATTGCTAGCTGATGCAAATTGCCTTCTTTCTCCAAGAGCTTGAAAGACATTTTGGTCTTCCCAGAGCTGTGCGTGCAATTCCTGATGCATCATCTCTAATTGTCTTAGCTTTTCTCATGAGTGACTAAGATGCTGCACATTAAATTACCTTTATGAAAGGATACAGTTCTTTGCCTTAGAAGTTTGGGCCTTTTCTAAAGTATGGTTGGCTAATAGAATGTATTTTACATGTTTGAAAATGATTTTCTCATTTTTGGTTATGTTTTTCTCAATACCATCCATCAATTAATGTAGTAACTAGTTAACTCTCATAAAGATAAACTTAAAGGGAAATGTAATCCTATTTAGGACTTTTAGAAAAAAATTCACAAAAAATGGACTGAGGCACCCTGAAATGATGATAAATCTTTTTTTTTTTTTTTAAGTTTTTATTGTGAGGTTTACATGGGAGAACATCAGCTTTATACTCATCCTATCTTATTTTGTTTCATTGCAGTGATTACAATCCCCTCCATGCATCATCAAATAATCAAAGGGTATACCCTGCAAGCCTGCCCTCTGGCTGCCAGCACCCAGCCCTTCTCCCTCCCTGAGTCCAGTGTCCTCAGCTATTCCATCTCTCCACGTCATCATCTCTGCCTTCATCTCTGGCGTCATTGCTTCTCTGGGTAGGG
>NW_006408674.1:6780497-6788278 GCF_000296735.1 Chrysochloris asiatica
CAAAGTATGAGAGATGAAGCTTAGTCATCCTGGTCTCCAAGGAGCACTCTGGCTGTACTTCTTCCAAAATAGATCTTTTGGTTCTTTTGGCAGTCCATGGCACTTTTAGTATTCTCCTCCACCACCACAACTTAAAGGCATCAATTCTTCGATCTTCCTTATTCACTGTCCAGCTTTCGCATGCATATGAGGGTATTGAAAATACCATGGCTTGGGTCAGGAGCACCTTAGTCCTCAAGCTGACTTCTCTGCTCCTTAACACTTTAAAAAGTTCCTGTGCAACACATTTGCCCAATGCAATTACTCAGTGGAGATTCTACCTTCCTTCACGCCCTCTGGATTTAGGCTCCCTCTTGCAAGCTTGTAAGCCAGTCACTTCTTGCCTTTGTAGCCCCCCCTCCACCTCCCCACCCCCCCAGTTTGGGTAGCCAACGTCCAAGTTGCCCATCCCTGTCTACTCTGTGTATGGAATATGGAAGGAGTGGGAGTGATCCTTGCTGTAAAGACTTGTTCCCTCTTTTGAGCTACTGCATCCATAGGTGTAAATCAAGTTCATCAAATTGTATCAGATTAGTCTTTTTTTCCACTTCTTTCTTCTTCTAGTTGAGCTCTGATCGGGGGATATTGACTTTTTGACATTGAAAAATGATTTGAAAATTATTCTTTAAAAAATGAAGTACATGAAAAAAAATCCAGAAATACAAGAATAACACAAGCACAGAAATAAACAAATCAATGGAAGAGAATCCACAGTACAGAAATAGACAGGCATCTGGAAGAGGAGAGAGCAGAAGGGTGTGTCCATCTGGTTCTGGGAAGATTTACAGCTTTGGAAACCCTGCAACCAAATCCAATCTTTCCTGGAGGGTCGCTATGAGTTGGAATCGATTCAGTGGCAGTGAGCTTGTTTGTTTTTGTTTTTGTTTCAAGTCAGAAAATATTTAAAGATGAATATTAATGAAGCTGTTGGAAAATTGTTGTTGTTGTTAAGTACTGTGGAGTCGGTTCCGGCTCATAGTGACCCTGCACAGGGTTTCCAAGGCTGCAAATCCTTACAGGAGCAGAAAGCCTCATCTTTCTCCCGCAGAACAGCTGGTAGTTTCGAACCGCTGACTTTGAGGTTAGCAGCCTGATTTGTAACCACTACGCTACCAGAGCTCCTTATTTGGGAGGGCCCACTGATAAACTTTGGGAGGTCAATTTTGCAATACTGATGAAAAATTCAAATGCACATACCAGTAATCCAGCAGATTTATTTATAGTACTTTTGTCCAAAACTTTTGTTCCCACAATTGTTTGAAAGTATATGTGCAAGCATGTTCATTGCAGCATTTCTATTGGTAGTTTAAAAAAGAAAGAAAGAAAAAACATTGTAATAGTGGAAATCAGGAAACAGGTACATCTTTACCCACTGACCTAAAACGGTAGCTAGAATAGACTGCTAAGAAGAAGAACACGTGCATACAGAGCAGTATGTTTAGTGGGATTCAAGATTTTCGTACAAATAAGTAACGGCGCTTATTTTTAGAGAGTGAGATTGGGTATGGATTTGTGGACTAGGATGGGAGAGTGGAATTTTACTTTGTCTGTTTCTCTGTGTGTGTTATTAATAATGAACAGATAATACTTTAAAACTTCAAATGAACTTAGCAGCCTATTTTTATTCTATTCCATTGTGTTAATTATCTCTTCCAATCAATCTAAACAATTAGAAAAATTGCAAACTAACCTAAAAATTTCTAATACAATCTAAAAAAAGATCATCAGCTCTAATAATGATCAAATTATGTTTAATTATAATCATCAAATTAATTTTCAAATGATGGTTAATTGCTGTCTAGACAAGGCCAAAAATAGAGACTATGTCCATCAACAGAGTTTCTCTCACAATTGCCAAGAATCCATTATAAATAATCTTGAAAGGATACATTCCAAACCAAAACATGAAATAAACCCATTGCCACAGAATCAAATTCCAATTTATAATGACCCATTAACACAAGGTAGAACTACCCTTTAGGGTTTCCAAGGTTGTCAATCTTTATAGATGATCTTTTTCCCATGATGCAGCAGCTGGCCTTTCAGTTAGCAGCTGAATGCTTAACCATGTATCACCAAAGCTCCTTACCTTTTTGTTTTAACATCAAAGCTCATAGCGTAGTAAGAATCCTGACCTCTAAGAACTGAACATACACACCTGCAATGCTCTCTTAAGAGCAGGTTTAGCGAACTCATCTAAAAAGAAAGTCTTCATAAACCCCTTTTCCTTTTCTAAGTGGTCATAAGCCATCTCCAGTTGGTTTTGCCCCCTCAGATCACCGAAACCTTGCTTCTAATAGTTAGCAAGGGTCTGCTTAGCTCCGGTGACAAACAAAATGCAAACTAACAGTCAGTAAATCACATCCAGTCCAAGGATAAGTTTTATTTGTTCTACACAGTGTTTTACCAAAATTTGAATTATTGTCAAATTTTAAAAGGAGTGAAACCTCAGCTGAGAGTCCAAATGCCAAGGCTCTCAAAAAAATCAGAAGTCATAGAAACACTTGGATCTCATTCCAGGAAAGTAACAATCAATTAGAGCTGAGTCCGTTGCTTTTGTGTGCCATTCAGTCAGTTCTGACACAGCTGGTGGCTTTGAACTGCCGACCTTGTAGTTCGAAGTCCAGTGCTGATCCTACAGGATAGCTGCCCATTGTATGGAGGACGTAAGCTCCCCAGTTTTGGCCATATCTTCACCACTCCTTTTAATCTTAGACTTGTTTTTGCTTCAATCATGTTTCCTACTTTGCCATGCAGCCATTTGACTATAACGGATTTATTTTAAAACAAAACAAAATCAACAATTATTTTATTTTTATGTAACAGCCATTTTTATAAAACTTACTGAAATCCCATCATCCCCATTTTACTGATGAGGTAACTAAAGTCTAGAGAAATTAAGAAACATGTCCAAAGTCATTCATTATATAGATGAGAGAGTTAACATTTCAAGGAAGGTAGTCTGGCTCCAAAGTCTATGCCTTTAGCCACCTCTATAAAGCTGTTTCTTTTCTTTTTCTCACTTTAAAAAAATTCTTTTTTCTTATGTTCTGTAGATGCCCCTTTCTTATAAACAAAAGATTCTCTTAATAATTAGAATAATTTCCTGAAATTCAGTCATGTTTTTTTTTTCTTAAAATGTGTCCTTTATAGATAAGACTCTTGTGGTACAATAGTGGACAATTGCTATCAGGACTGACTGTGAGGGTAGGAAATTTAGAGGTAGATGTTTTTTGACAAAAGGATGGGATTGATTAATTTTGCAGCCCAGGAGCGGAGGTCCCAGGGACCATCAAGTGAGAAGAGCGGAGAGCATGACCCTACCCAGAAAGGCAGTGATGCCAGGGATGGAGACAGAGACAATGACATGGACAGATGGAGCAGCTGGGGACACTGGACTCAGAGAGGGAGAAGGGCTGTGTGCTGGTGGCCGGAGGGGGTGTGGGGACTGTGGGGTGTACCCTTTGGTTATTTGATGATGCATGGAAGGAATTGTAATCATTGCAATGAAACGAAACACAATAGGATGAATGTAAAACTGCTGTTCTCCCATGTAAACCTACATAATTCACAATAAAAACTTTTAAAAAACCAAAATGTGTCCCTTGTAAATGCGATTTAAAGCTCCCCTCCGTGCCTCACTCCCCTGACTAAACTATAGTGTCTTGAGTGGAGCTAGCTTGACAGATGTGCTCCCCCAACCACCTCTACCTGGAGACTTGCTCACCAAGGCAGGGAGGAGGGATAGAGAAAACCGGTCCTCTTCCATGTTCCAAGCCTCTGTTGCTTCCTTGTTTATGAGATTGGTGTGAACAATGGTACCTCCAGCCTTCAAACCTGGGTTTTGAACTGGTTCATTTTGGTTCAATCCCCTACTGAGAATGTGCACTTCCACCCAGATTTAGTGAGTCAGAATCTTCATTTTAACAAAATTCCTAGGGGATTCAAACCCCTCCCCTCACTCCCACCACCAAATTTTATTTTGTTGCTGTTAAGACTACAATGCGGCAAAACCTGTGTACCAATTCAATAGTTTCTACACATACAAGTACAAATTAGGGGCATTGATTACAATGTTCCAGTTACCCAACCATGCTTGCTCATCCTTTCTTGGATTATTCCTCCCCATTAACATAAACGCAGTCCCTTGAGGTTCCACCACCTCTTTCAAGGTGCTGCTGTTAATTTGATTCCGTATAGATAGTTCTTAAAAGATCATAATGCTCAAGGCAGAGCGTTTTGTTAGTTAAGCTAGGTCATGAGTTAAAGCCGATTCAACTGTGCTTAAAAACAACATTGTTTAGCTTTAAGAAGCCTTCAGGAAATATTTGTGATTTAAGGTTTAAAGATTATTTCAGGGCAATCATTTCAAGAGTTTACTCACCTTCCATGCATAGCTCTATAAATTTCTAGAGTCCATGAGCTTTTGAAATTCTGTTCTGCATTTCCTCCCTTTTGATCAGGATTCTTCAATGGAAACGTCAATCAAAATGTTCAATAATGGTGTCAGGCAACATCCAGTTCTGGTTACTTGGCAGAAGAGGCAATTAGCCACACATTTCATATCCTCCTCCAATTCCTGATTCTCCTTCCTCTGTTGCTCCAAGGTAACAGAGACCATGATTGTGCTGTGGAGTCCTGCTATTGGCACTGCGGGTTAATGCGCTGGACTGCAAGGTCAGTTTGAACCACAAGGTCAGTGTTTCAAGCTCACCAGCCGCTCCTCAGAAACCCTATACCGGGTCACTGTGGGTCAGAACCGTCTCAACAGCACTTAATAATAACAAATTGTGCCTTGGAGAGCTGCTTGCAAGCTTTTAAAGCCTTGGGCACCATGCAACAAACAAGGAGGTAGCATAGAAATATTAAACTTGTTATTAGACTAGTTAAGGGGATGACCCTATGCCTCCAAATCAAGAAATCACTTCCCTGGAAGTATTTGTATATAAGCAGCCTCAGAAAGGAGCCCTGAGGGAGTAGTGGGTTTGTGTTGGGCTGTTCAAGGTCAGTAGTTTGAATCCACTAGAAAAAGATGAAGAATTTTGCTCTCGGAAAGATTTAATAGCCTCAGAAACCCTGTACAGGGTCGTTATGGGTAGGAACCGACTTAACAACACACAACCATCACTACCGCCAAGCAACCTCAACAGCTACTCTTTTTTTTTCTTTTTTCATTTTGTCTTAGTTATCTTATGCTTCTAGAACAGAAATATCACATGTGGATGACTCTAACAAACAGAAATGTACTCTCTCACAGTTGATTGGTGGTTATGTGCCGTGAAGTCGATTCTGACTCATAGCGACCCTGTACAGGGTTTCTGAGGCTGTAAATCTTCACGGGAGCAGAAAGCCTCATCTTTCTCCCACGGAACAGCTAGTAGTTTTGAACTGCTGACCTAGTGGTTCGCAGCCCGATTTGTAACCACTACGCTCTCAGAGCTCCTTTAGGGGCAGGCTTTTCTCTGTTTCCTCTTGGGAAAAGTCCTTGTCTCCTTGTCATCATCTGTGGGACTGGTATCGCTTAGAGATCTCCATGTGTTTTAGCACTGATCTTCCTCTGAGTCCAGGAGGTTCTCAGCACAGGAACCCTGGAACCAAAGGACATGGTCCCCTCCTGACTCTTCTTTCTGGGTGGCACTGAGGTCCCTCAATCTCTGCTTCCTTATTTAATCTCCTTTTTACCTCCAAATAAATTTACTTAAGATATGAACTAATCTGTAAATTGTATCCTGTCTCATGTATCACTGTTGTGTTGCTAAGTGACGTCAAGTCGGTTCTGACTCACGACACTGTATAGGGTTTCTGAGGAGTGGCTGGTGAGCTTGAACCACCGACTTTGACCTTGCAGTTCAAATCAACATTTAATTCCAGCACATTAACCAGTAGTGCCACACCCAGACTCTCCATTAACATCATAGAGGTTAGAATTTACAACATACAGGATAATTACATCAGATCATAAAATGCTACTTATATAAAATACCTAGCTAAGTCCATATACATTTTGAAGAGACACAATTCAATCCATAAAAACATCTATCCCTTTGATTGTTTAAATGATTATATATTCCTAAGTATTTTTGTGTACATCCCCTCCAAAAAAAACAACAACCAGTGGGAACAGAAACAAATACAAATACTATGGAATGATGATACACAGAGGAGATAGTAATCATAACAATAAAATGATGAGTATGAATCCGATGTTCTCCCAGGTAAACTATCACTCAATTCATAATAAAAACTCATAAAAATAATCTATCGAACAACTTTCTCCAGTTCAATTTTCCATAGGTGTACAACTTATAGACTCCTGGTATGGTGCTGTAGGATCAAAACTGGACTGTAAACCACAAGACCAGCAGTTCAAACCCACCAGCTGCTCTTTGGAAGCCCTATAGAACTCGATAGCACTTAACAACAACAACTTATGCACAAGAATTACAATAACAGCCTATGCAACTCTGCCTTTAATCACTGTGATATTTCCATCATTGTTAACCTCATTCCTATTCCCCACCCTGGTCACCCCTGATAACCAATAATAAACTTTGGTCTGTATATATTTGCCATGTCTTTTTATATACATGAGGTCACCTGGTATTTGTCATTTTGTGATTGATTTACTTCACTCAGCATAATGTCTTCAAGCTCCATCCATATTGTAGACAGTATCAGGACATCATTTCTCCTACTGGCTGAGTAGTATTCCATTGTTTGTAGGCACCACATTTTGTTAATTCATTTGTTTTTTGATGGACATTTGGATTGTTTCCATCTTTTGGTTATTGCAAATAGCGCTGCAGTGAACATTGGTGTACAAGTCTCTGTTTTCAAGTCTTCTGGGTATATACCTAGAAGTAGAATTGCTTTGTCATATGGGAGCATGGTGGCTCTATAGGATAAGCACTGGACTGCCAACCACAAAGTCAGTGGTTTGAGCACACAGCCACTCTGCAGGAGAACGATGAGATTTTTCTGCTCCCTCAGAAACTTTATGTTTTTAAATGCCATCGAGTTGCTTCCAACTAATGGTGGTGATGGTGGTTACGTGCCCTGGAGTCAGTTCCAAGTAATAGTGACCCTGTATAGGGTTCTCGAGGCTGTAAATCTTTAAGGGAGCAGAAAGCCTCATCTTTCTCTCATGGAGCAGCTGGTAGATTTAAACTGCTGACCATGAGATTCGCAGCTCAACTAGTAACCACTATACTACCAGACAGAGCTCCTTTTCCAACTCATAGTGACCCTATGTAGGGCTTCCAGGCTTCCAGGCTTCCAAGGAGCAGATGATGGATTTGAACTGCCAACCTTCTAGTTTACAGTCCAGTGCTGATCCACAGTGCTATACAGGGTCATTATGAGTCAGAACTGACTCAATGACACTTAACAATGGTAGTTCTGTTTTTCAGTTTTTTGAGTAACAGCCACACTGTACCATTTTGCGTTCCCACCAACAATGGATAGGGTTCCAATTTCCCCACATCCTTGCCAACACTTGTTTTCTCTATTTGTCTTTATCTTAATCATATTAATGGAAGTATAATGGGGTCATCATCAGACAATCTCTTTGATATCTCAAGCGAGTAAAGTTTTGCTAAAGGTAATACAGAAACGGCTACAATCATACACTGACAGAGAACTTCCAGAGGTTCAAGCTGGATACAGAAGAGGCTGTGGAATGAGAGATATCATTGCTGATGTCCGATGGATCTTGGCTGAAAGCTGAGAGTATCAGAAAGATG
>NW_006408674.1:6789013-6794703 GCF_000296735.1 Chrysochloris asiatica
CCTTTGAGTTGTGGTGTTGGAGGAGAATACTGAAAGTGCCATGGACTGCCAAAAGAACCAATAGATCTGTTTTGGAAGAAGTGCAGCCAGAGAGCTCCTTGGAGGCCAGGTTGGCTAAACTTTGTCTCTCATACTTTGGACACATTGTCCAGAGGGAACAGTCACTGGATAAGGATGTCCTGCTGGGTGAGGTGGAGGGTCAGAGAAAAAAAGGAAGACCCCCGAATGAGATGGATCGGCCTGGTGGCATCATTGATGGCATCAAGTGTGGCAGCAGTAGTGAGGTTGGCCCAGGATCGGACATTGTTTCGTTCTGCTGTGCATGGTGTCGCTATGTGTCGGTTCCGACTGGATGGTACCTGACAACAACGATGGGGTCTCACTGTGGTTTTGTTCTTCTTTTCTCTGATGGCTAATGACACTGAACATCTATCTTTTCATAGTGGCTACTTGAATGTCCCCTTAGGTAAAATGTCTATTCAAGTCCTTTGCACATTTTATGATTGGGTTATTTGTCCTTTTGTTTTTAAGCTGTCTAAGAAGTTTTATATTGCTTTAGAAAAGAGACTTCATCTTGAAAGATAAATATTATAGAGACCATTAAATCTTAAACAAGCGTAAACATAAGACAAAACAAACATAAATTACCCTGGTGAGGGAAATCATAGACCCCATGACGAGTTTCCAAAGTTCTAACTCCATGTGTGACCTTTTATAGGGCACAGAGGACAAACTAATCTCCTCCTACCACCGTGGGTGACGACAGCAGCTATGCTTCATATCTGCACACCAGGCTTACAGCAAGCAGGGAGGAGACTAGCATTGCTGATAGTCTGACGCTGTCAGGGTATGACATCACAACTAGGTGAAGATTAAGAGGTGTGTCCAGGAATGTGCCTGTGAGGGCAGTGGGCCCAAACCCACTTTACATTTATTCTGTTTCCAACTCTGACAGCTGAGCTGTCAGAGGTACTTGTTGCCATCTGAACACTTCCAGGCACAAGACGGGATTAAACTCTGCTAGGCTGGAGTTGTTCACAGGCTAAAAATCCTTCAGATTTTATGCTGGACAGCAATATAATTTGGTTATTAGATTCTCGTCTGATATACGGTTTCCAAAGATATTCTCCCATTGGGTAGCATGTCTTTCCAGTGTCTTTTGACTAACAAAACCTTTGGATTTTTATTGTTGTTGCTGTTGTTAAGTGCCATCGGGTCCGTTCTGACTCATTGCAACCCTGTATAGGCTTTCCAAGGAGCAGCTGCTGGATTTGAGCCGCCGACCTTCTGGTTAGCAGTCCAGAGCTTATCCTACAGCACCTTATGAGGTCCCATTATTTACTTTGTACTTTTGTTATTACATTAGATAATTCATAGTTGAAAGCTGGGCTGACAGTGTTGCCTCTGCTTGTTCTTCTAAAAACTGTATGGTGTTTCATTTGCACATTTAGGTTCTTAATCCATCCTGAATTTGTTCTTATGTATGGTATGAGGGGTAGATCCTGTTTCATTCTTATGTACACATAAGAATCACCTGGGGATCTTGTTAAAATGTACATTCTCATTCAGAATATCTGGGGTGGAAATGCAGAATGAACACTGCATTGCCCTGCCAGGTGAATTTCTTCTCCTTCCCAGTCCCTTATAAATGCTGCACTGTGGTACAGAGCATTTTCCAAACTCTTCTCCCTAGAAAACCAGTACAATCAGATGGTCCAAGCCTCTGAATAAATGTGAGTGAATTCATTTTTGTAGGAAGAGATGATTACTCGGACCTACTTTTTGGAGATTCTCAGGGTTTGTTTATATATTGGAGGCTCTAAGAATTCTTACAGTGAAGGTGACTTAACTATGCTTAACTCAGCATTACCCAAACTTACTTAAACATGCAATCCTTTTGGCCATACACTTATTATAGTCCCAGTCCCAGATCCAGAGACAAGGGATCCCTGGCCTGCACTCCTCCTTCGCCCCTGACACATAACAAGCGAACACAGTGAAGAACTCCTGGAAACATTTCTCTGCCTCGCTTTTCCTACTTTCTAAAAACTAAAGGTTTGTGGGTTGCTCTACTGCCAGTGTGGAAGACCAACACAGATTGGAAGTCTGAAATGTTTCATCTGAGGTTAAAGAATCTATGTGGTGAAATTGTCGTTGTGTGCCATCTAGTTGATTCCAACTCATAGTGACCCTATAGGACAGGGTAGGGTTGCCCTATAGGGTTTCCTGTTGTCCTGGTATAGTAGGATAAGCACTGGACCGCAAGGTCTGTTTAAACCCCAAGGTTGGCGGTTCAAACTCACCAGCCGCTCCTTGGAAACCTGATACAGAGTCACTATGAGTCAGAACCAACTTGATGGCACTTAACAACAACAACAACAGTGCAGGGTTTCCTAGGCTGTCATCTTTACAGGAGCAGATTGCCAAATCTTTTCTCCCATGGAGTGGCGGATAAGTTTGAACCATTGACCTTTAGGTTAATCGTCAAGGGCTTAACTATTGCAACACCAGGGCTCCTTAGGTGGAAGTACTTAGGCAAATGAAAAGAACAATTCAAGTGTCAAAACCTTTTTCTCTGATAGTGTGAATATATCTTACAGGAATACAAAGCATCTTTTCCTAGTAGGACCAAACTTCCTTTTTTGTTGTTCCTTTCTTTGTGTTCCAATTCTTGGTTCTAGAAGTACTCGTGAATTTGCCTAGTAGTTACAAAGGGTAGCTGAAGAACGTTTTGCAATATGAAATAATTAGAACTAATTTTAAATGTGTTCATGTATACGCACACACACAGAGGTCTAGATATAGCTTGTACTATATTAAAACTCACCAGCTGCTCCTTAGAAATCCTAACAGGGTTACTGTAAGTCGGAACCAACTCCACAGCACTTGACAACAACAACAACTCTAATGCTGCTTCTTTACTTTGGCAACTAGATGGCCATGTTGTAGTTGAATAGCAAATACTTATACTTTCATGTGTTCATAAAAACATTTCATAACATTAAATTAAATTTTAAAATGGAAAAATTGTGATTTTATTAAAATAATGTAATGCCAAGCATGGTATCCATGGTGATGTTGTAGGTAGGATAAGCACTGGACTTCTAATTACAAGGTTGGCAGTTCAAACCCACCAGCTGCTCCTTGGAAACCCCATACTATGAGTCAGAATCTACTTGATGGAATTTAATACCAACAACAACAATGCCATGTATTGTTGAGGGAAGTAATACAGTTAATAAAGAAAAAAGTGTGTAAGTTAGAATGTTGACCAAACATTCAGAAGCATTTTTGTGCTGTGTACGGCATATGGTTTGAATTTGATATTGGAAGATAGAGATTTATCTGTTCCAATAGAGATATTCTTTGAAACAGCTTAAAGGTTATATGTGGTATTTCTTAGATCTGCCTGAGGATTACACAATCTTAATGAAAACAGATCAGATTTAACCTAGGACTATTTTAGGGCACTAATCGGAAACCCTGTACAGGGTCGCTATGGGTCGGACCCGACTCAACGGCACTTAACAACAACAACAATGAGAATTCAACGGAATGCTGTTAAAGCAATTGATTTAATTTACATAAAATGTAAGAGTCAAAAAAAGTATCCGTGAATAACAGAATATTCACAAATTAAAAGTGGAAAGGTTTAAAAATTATACAAAGATATAAAAAAAGATATAATAGGTATCCAAATTGGGAAGAAAAAAGTTAAATTTTCTCTACTTGCAAATATATGTATAGAAAATTCCAAAGAATTCATAAGAAAGTTGCTAAATGTAGTACATTAATTCAGTTTTGGGTTTTTGTACATTAGCAGTGAAAAGTGGATTAAGAAGAATCCATTTACAATAGCATATAAAAGAATAAACGACCTAGGAATAAATTTAACCAAGGAAGTGAGAGATACACTGAAAACTATAACACATTGCTTTTAAAAGAAATTAAAGACCTAAATAAATGAAAAGGCATTCCATGTTCATGTATTGAAAGACTTAATATTGTTGAGTTGTGATTGTTGTTGTTAAGTGCCGTGGAGTCGGTTCCGACTCATAGCGACCCTGTACAGGGTTTCTGAGGCTGTAAATCTTTATGGGAGCAGAAAGCCTCATCTTTCTCCTGTGGAACAGCTGTAGTTTCGAACTGCTGACCTTGCGGTTTGCAGCCCGATTCATAACCACTATGCTACCAGAGCTCCTTAATATTGTTGAGTAGTGAATCCTAATAAACGCAACATTTAGATATAACATGATCCCTATCAAAATTCCAACAGCTCTATTTGCAGAAATAAAAATGTCAGTTATCAAATTTATACGTAATTGCAAAGGGCCCCAAATAGTCAAAGAATCTTAAAAAATAAAACAAAAGTAGAGGAACTCACACTCATTGATCTCTAAACATACTATAAAGCTATAGTAAAAATGTTGAACCCATACCTCACACCATATAGAAAATTAACTCAAAATGGATCACAGACCAAAATCTAAGAATTAAAACCATAAAACTCTTAGAATAAAGCATAGGAGTAATGCTTTGAGACCTAGTTTTCACAATGGATTTTTAGATATAACACCAAAAGCATAAAGAAGAAAAAAAAAAAAATTCTATTTAATCAAAATTTAAAATGTTTGTGCATCAAAAGACTTTAGCAACAAAGTGAAAATGCAACCTAGAGAATGGGGGAAATATTAGGATACCATATAAGGGTTTACTAACTAGAATGTATAAACCCCTACAACTCTACAATAAAAAGACAAATAACCCAATTAAAAAATGAGCAAAGGACTTGAATTGACGTTTCACTAAAGAAAATGTACAAATGGTCAATAATGAAATGATGCTCAATGTCACCGTTGTTGTTAAGCACTGTCGAATCAGATTCAGGGTTTCTGAGGAGCAGCTGATGGGTTTGAACTGCAGATCTTTTAGTTAAAACCACAATGTGGTATTACTATCTTTATAATAGAATTGCTGTTGTTATGTGGCGTGGAATCGGTTCCAACTCATAGCGACCCTGTACAAGGTTTCCGAGGCTGTAAATCTCTACAGGAGCAGAAAGCCTCATCTTTCCCCCACGGAACAGCTGGTAGTTTTGAACTGACGACCCTGAGGTTAGCAGCCCGATTTGTAACCACTACGCTACCAGAACTCCTTTTATAATAGAATAGCTAAAATTAAAAGTATTAACAATACCACGTGTTGGCAAGAATATGAAACAGTTAAAACTCTCAAAAGTTATTGATGGGAGTGTAAGTTGGTACAACCAATTTAGAAAACAATTTGTCATTATCTACTAGAGCTCTGGTAGCCATCGAGTCGGTACCAACCAATAGCGACCGTATGCACGAAACACTGCCCGATCCTGGACCAACCTCACTATTGTTGCCACACTTGAGTTCATCGATGCTGCCACTTGAGCAATCCATCTCGTTGGAGGTCTTCCTCTTTTTCTCTGACACTCCACCTTACCAAACATAATATTCTACTACAGCGATTGGTCTCTCCTGACAATATGTCTGAAGTTTGAGAGATGAAGTTTGGACATCTTGGCCTCCAAGGAGCATTCTGGCTGCACTTCTTCCAAAACAGATCTATTGGTTCTTCTGGCAGCCCATGGCACTTTCAGTATTCTCCTCCAACACCATAACTCAAAAGCATCAATTCTTCTACGGTCTTCCTTATTCACT
>NW_006408674.1:6795763-6803653 GCF_000296735.1 Chrysochloris asiatica
GAGTCAGAACCAACAGCACTGAACAACAACAATAAGAACTAAAGTTCAAGATAAAATGATTCACTCCTTAGGTATATGCCAGGGATGGCAAATATGAGTGGGCTTCACAATATTCATGGGAAAATGGAATTAAATTAAAAGATAATGGAATTTCCCACAAACATTTTGAAACTCTTTTTTGGTTTCATCAATTATCCCAACTCCAAACTATTAGTTTCCAAATTTTTGTGAATAACATTGTTAAGAACATTTTTGTACATGACTTTTGATGCTCATATGTTCACATGTATATACTTAAGGAGCCAATCATTTTATCTTGAACTTTAGTAAATAATGACAAATTGTTTTCTAAATGGACTATTCTATTGTAAATGTAGTAGTGCTACATTGTGGTTTTAATCTGCATTTCCCTGGTGACTAGTAATCTGAGAATCCTTTCATTAGCTTTGTTTTGGCTTTTGTTGCCATAGAGTTAGCATCTTTTGTGACATGCCTGTTCAAACTTTTTGCCCATCTTTCTTATGGGTTGTTTCTTTTCCTTATGCATTTGTAGCTTTGTATATATACTGAATGCAAGACCTGTGCTGATGATATGTCTTGCAAATATTTTCTCCTCCTCTTTGGTTTTACTTTCTATTCTCTTAATGTTGTTGAAATTTCTAATTTATCTATTTTATAATACTTAGATTTACTGTAGTGAAGAAACTACAAATCTGTTTAAAGCAAAAACAAAAAGGTTTTTACAGCAAAAGAGCATTTTGCAAAATGGGGAAATACAGAGTCAATAAGCCCTTGACAAAGTGCCCCAAGGAGCTACAGAATTAGCAAAAACTGTAAGTAAGGGGTACAGTTGGAGTATTTTTGATTAGTTATCATTTACAAAGTTGTAGGTGCCAGGGTCTTAATTGACCACCTCTGCAGGGGTTGAGGTTCATGTGTATAGTCATTCCTTATGCTGTCTAAACAAGGTATTTGAAATGAACAAATCATTGATTTTGCAGAATTCTATCATGCAATCTCCAACATCATTTCTATCATCAAGGTCATATTTTCTAACCCCAGGATGACCAAACTTCATCTCTCATACTTCAGACATATTTTCAGGAGAGACCAGTCACTGGAGAAGGATATCATGTTTGGTAAGGTATAGGGTCAGAGAAAACAGAGGAAGACCCCCAACGAGATGGATTGGCAAAGTGGCATCATCAATGGGCTTAAATGTGGCAACAATTGTAAGGTTGGCCCAGTATCTGGCAGTGTTTCATTCTATTGTACATAGGGTTGCTATGAGTCGGCACAGACTCAATGGCACCTAACAACAACAAGCAGGGGTTGACTTCCTTTGTTAGGACAGTTCTAGATGACAGGATTGTGACTGAACATTAAAGTCACATTATTATTATTATTATTATTATTATTATTATATCTAAACACCAGCATCCTGTGTTAAACTGAGTTAATTTAGCATTTTGATGGTGAGTTCTGTTGAAATATAAAAGACAAGCATTTGTTGAGGCAATAGGATGGTTTGTTACTGCTGCTGTTGTTGTTGTTGAATGCCATCAAGTCAGTTCAGTGACCCTGTATAGGGTTTCTGAGGAGTGGCTGGTAAGCTTGAACCACTAACTTTGGGGTTCAAAACTACTTTGCGGTCTAGCACATTAACCTGCAAAGCCACACCAGGACTCCAATAGGTTGACTACTGAAACTTCTGGCTAAATCTAAACCAAACCACGCCTCCTAAGTGACTCCATTTTGTGCTTTTCTGTCATATAATACAGCCTGCCACTTCTATAAAAATTTTACACTGACCTTTTCTACAGAAAAATGTGGTTGTGCCACCCTCCACTCTATATACCAATGAACTTGTGGTTAGAAGTAGGCAATGTTAACAGAGGATTATTCTTCTTGTACAGCTGCTGAACATTGTGTTAAGTCTGTAACTTTGGCAGCTAATAGCCCCTCAACTATATTTGTAATTTTCCAAATCTTTGTTCTAAGTAACCCATCTTATGAAAAGCAAAAGTTGATGTTAAATAAAGACAGTTACAAATTTTCTATATTAAAACCCTTTTTCTCTCCTTAAGCACTAGAATACTTAGCATTTTTCACTTGTCACCAATAGGATGGTACAACCAATTTAGAAAATAACTTGTCATTATCCATTAAAGTTCAAGATAAAATGATTCGATAGAATGGCTACAATCCTATTGCTATGTTCTTACTATCTTACTATAATCCAACTTCTTGGATTATTTCTTCAGCATACAGATTAAAAAGGTATGGTGAAAAGATACAACCCTGACACATACCTTTCCTGCATTAAACCATTCAGTATCTCTTTCTTCTGTTTCAACGATTGTTTCTTGGTCTATATATAGGCCCCTCATGAGCACAATTAAGTATTCTGGAATACTCATTCTTCACAATGTTATCTATAGTTTGTCATGATCCATACAGTTGAAAGGAACTCTGATAGCGTAGTGGTTACGAATCAGGCTGCAAACTGCAAGGTCAGCAGTTCAAAACTACCAGCTGCTCCGGGGGAGAAAGATGAGGCTTCCTGCTCCTGTAAAGATTTACAGCCTCCGAAACCCTGTACAGGGTCGCTATGAGTCGGAACCAACTCCACGGCACATAACCACTACCATACAATTGAAAGTCTTTGCATGGTAAAGGAAGCACAAGTAAACATATTTCTGGTATTCTCTGCTTTCAGCCAAGATCCATCTGACATCAGCAATGATATCCTTAGTACCATGTCCTCTTCTGAATCTGGCTTCAATTTCTGGCAGTTGAATGATCGTAAACAAAATTTTACTTGCATTTGATATTAATGATATAAGTTAATGATTTCCTCATTCTGTTGGATCAGTACTCTTTTGGAATGGGCACAAATATGGATGACTTCCAAATTTCTTGGCATAGATGAGTGACTGCCTCCAGTGCTACATCATCAGTTTGTTGAGAGATTTCAATTTGTATTCCATCAATTTCTGGAGCCTTGTGTTTCTCCAACTGCAGCTTGGACGTCTTCTTTCAGTACCATTGGGTCTTCATCTTATACTACCTCTTGAAATGGTTCAACATTGATCATTTCTTTTGAGTACAGCAACTCGGTATTTACACACATTTTTTGTATAGATATATTAATGACTTATTGTTATTAAATGCTGTCGAATCGGTTCTGACTCACTGAGATCCTGTATAGGGTTTCCAAGCAGCAGCTGGTGAGTTTGAACAGCCAACCTGTGGTTCAAACCAACTTTGCAGCCCAATGCTTTACCCTATAGTACCACACCAGGACTCCACTATTTATTTAAAAGATAGATCTTTCTGGGTAGTACAAATAGTTTGCAACTGACTACTAACCTAGAGGTTAGCAGTTCAAACCTTCCTAACAGTGCCATGAAAGACTAGTCTATCAACTGCTTCCATAAAGATTATAACCAAGAAAATCCTTTGGAGCAGTTCTACTCTGTAACACATGGGGTCACCATGAGTCAGAAACAACTTGAAGTCAACAGATTTTGGTATTCCCCAAAGTGCCATCTTGGTCATAAATGAAATATCCATATATGTGTGTATTGATTTCTGCATTTGCAATTCTACCTTACTGTCTATCTTTGTAGCAGCCTATCTTCTTCATTTTACTTTGATTAATATAACTATCTGGTAGATATCAATGACCAAAGTCCTCCAAATTTTCTCTTCTTCTTCAATATTGTCATGGCTACTGTTGGCTCTATGCAGTTTATATAAATTTTTGAAGTAGCGCGGCAGTTTACGCTCTGTTTCTCTCTCATGTACACGCATCATGTACATTGCTTTCATTGGAATCTCTATGCAGCATAAGCATATAAACAGCATAAGGTTATTTTTTAATCCAGTGTGGTAATCCTTTAACTTTCATTGGAATCTTTATCCTCTCATCTTTAATCTGATGACTGACATATTTGAATTTAAATCTATCTCCTTATTTGTTTCATATTTAATCCAATATTCTATGTTTGTCTGTTTTCGCTCCTTTCTTGTCTTTTATTATTTTGGCCTGGCCGAGTCTCCTTCTCTGTGTGTCTTTCATGCTCTGAGGACTCTTTCTCTCCGATTTGCCTCTTCCTCCAGCAGGATATTCAGAATTCTTTATATGGTGCCTTAGGACTCCAAGTGTGTGAAAATGAAGTTGAAAGACCTCCTAATGCCTAGACCTAAAACTAGCACACCATCATTTCCACTTCTCCTTGATTCCACATAGTGACTCTTTTGAGGTTATTAGGGGCAGGAGATGGGGGGTGGGGTGAAGGGTCTTAATTGTTGTTATTAGGTGCTATTGAGTCAGTACCAACTCAGAGTGATCTTATGCACAACAGTCCTGTGCCAATCTCACAATCATTGCTATGTTTGAGCCCATTATTGCTGCCAATGTGCCAATCCATCTCTTTGGAGGTCTTCCTTTTTTTCTCCCACCCTCCAACTTACCAAACATGATATCCTTCTCCAGGGACACATCCCTCCTGATAATATGTCCGATATTATACAGACAAAGTCTGGCCATCACAACTTCCAAGGAACATTCTGGCTGTACTTCTTCCAACACAAATTGGTTTGTTGTTGGTTTTTTGGTTTGTTTGTTTGTTTGTAGCCCATGTACTTTTAATATTCTTCTCTAACACCATAGCTCAAATGCATTAAGTCTTCTACTGTCTTCCCTATTTTCTGTCCAACTTTCACATGCATCTAAGTTACTAAAAATACCATGGCTTGAGTCAGGCACACCTTAGTATTCAAGCTGACATCTTTGCCTTTGAACACTTAACAGAGGTGCTGTGCAGCAGATTTGCTTAATGCAATATGTTGTTTGATTTCTTGACTGCTGCTTCCGTGAGTGTTGATGATTGAAGTCTTTGACAACTTCAATCTTTTCTCCATTTATATGGATGTTGTTTATTGGTCAATTGGTGACGATTTTTTGTTTTCTTTACATTGAGATGCAACCCATCCCGAAGGCTGTGGTCTTTGATCTTCATCAGTAAGTATTTTAAGTCCTCTGTGCTTTCAGCAACCAAGGTTGTATATGTCAGGTTGTTAATGTGTCTTCCTCCAATCCTGATGCCACATTTTTCTTCAAATACTTTAGTTTCTTGAATTATTTGCTTAATATACAGATTGAATAAGATTGGTGAAAGAATACAACCCTGGTGCACAACTTTCCTAATTTTAAACCTTCCAGTTCCTTTGTTCCATTCAAACAACTGTCTCTTGGTCTATGTAGAGGTTCCTCATGAGCACAATTAAGTGTTCCAGAATACTCATTCTCCACAGTGTTGTCCATAGCTTGTCATGATCTACATAACTGAAAGTTTTTGCGTAGTCAATAAAGCACAGATAAACATCTTTCTGGTATTCTCTGCTTTCAGCTAAAATCTATGTGACATCAGCAATTATATCCCTCCTTCAATGTTCTTGTCTGACTCTGGCTTGAATTTCTGGCAGTTCTCTGTCAATGAATTTTGCAACCATTTTAAAATTATCTTTAGCAAAATTTTACTTGCCTGCAATATTAATGATATTGTCTGATGATTTCCACCATCCGTTGGGTCACCTCTCTTTCAAATGGGCACAAATATGGATCTCTTCCATTAAGTTGGCCAGGTAGCTGTCTTCTTTTGACATAAGTGAGTGAGGGCCTCCAGTGCCACATCAGTTTGTTGTAAGATTTCAATTTATATCCCATCAACTTCCTCAGCCTTGCTCTTTGCTAATGCTTTCAGTGCACCTTGGATGTCTTCATTCTGTATTATTGGTTCTTAATCATATGCCACCTCTTGAAATGATTGAGCATCAAGCATTTCTTTTTGGACAGTGACTCTGTGTATTCCTTCCATCTTATTTTGATGCTTTCTGCATCATTCAATATTTTGCCCATAGAATCCTTCAATATCGCATGTCAAGGCTTGAATTTTTTTCCTTCAGTTCCCTCAGCTTGAGAAATGCTGAGCTGAGAAAACCCTTTTGGTTTTCTAACTCCAAACCTTTGCACATTTCATTATAATATTTGACATTGTTTCTCTAGCTGCCTTTCAAAAATTTCTCTTAAGCCCTTTTACCTCCTCATTTCTTCCATTTGCTATATAGCAGCCCTACACTGGAGAGCAAGTTTCAGAGTTTCTTCTGACATCCAACTTGGTCTTTTCTTATTTCTTGTCTTCTTATTTATTACTGTATGTTGTTCTTCATATCATCCCACACTCTTTTGGTCTTCGGTCGTTAGTGTCTAATTCATCAAATCTGTTCTAGAGATGATCTCAAAATTCAGGTGGGATATCTAAATTCAGATCAAATTTTGGCTCTTGTGTACTTGTTTTCTCATGTACAAGTTCAGCCTGAACTTGCATATGAACATTTGATGGTCTGTTCCACAGTGTGCTCTTGGCCTTTTTTGGCTGATGATATAGAATGTCTCTTCCCACAGATGTAGTCAATTTGCTTCCTATGTGTTCATGTGTTCCTGGTGAGGTCCAGGTGTATTGTCACCTTCTATGTTGTTTTTAAAAACTATTTGCAATGAAGAAATTATTGGTCTTATGAAATTCTATCATGAGATCTACAGCATTTTTATCACCAAGGCCATATTTTCCAATACTGATTCGTCTTGTTTGTTTCCAACCTTTGCATTCCAATCAATACATCTTGACTGCATGTTTGATCCGTTTCAGACTGAAGAAGTAGGTATTCTTCTTCAATTTAATCACTACTGACTTCAGTGGCTGGTGTGTAAATTTGAATAATAATGGCATTAACTGGTCTTCTTTTAGGCATATGGATATTATCCTATCACAGAAAGCATTGTTCTGCAAGATAGATCTTGATATGTTCTTCTTTATGATGAATGTGATACTATTCCTCTGAATTTGTTATTCCGGCCATAGTAAACCATGTGATTGTCAGATTCAAAATGACCAATAGCAATCCATTTCAACTCATTAATGTATAGGATATCGATGTTTGTGTGTTCCATTTCATTTTTGACAACTCCCAATTTTCCTAGATTCATACGTTGTATATTCCATGTTCTGACTATTAATGGATATTTACAGCTATTTCTCCTCATTTTGATCTGTGTCCCTCAGCAGATGAAGATCCCAAAAGCTGTATTCCACATGCATCATCACGGTCAACTCTGATTTGAGGAGGCAGTTCTTCCCCAGTTGTATTTTGAGTGCCTTCCAATCAGAAGGACTCATCTTTCGGCACTATATCTGACAGTATTCTGGTGCTCTTCATGTTTTAATATTCTGGTGCTATGTGGCAGTTTTCCATTACTATTCATAGGGTTTTCAGTTACAAAATGTTTGGAAGTAGTCCGTCTCTTCTTCTTCCTAGTCTGTCCAAGTCTGGAAGCTTATCTGGTGACCATGCTGGTATTTAAAATACCAGGGCATAGCTTTCAGATTTGCAGCAACACTCAACTCACCATGCTATGACAAACTGACAGACTAGTGGTTGGAACCCATAGCAACCCTCTATATGGTCCCCAAGGAGAGGCTGCTGGGGTTGAACAACCAACCTTGTGGTTATCCTACAGTGCCACACCAGCACTCCAACAACATATTTATATATAATTAATTTCTAACTCCTTTCTACAGTTCTTGCTATTATAGCATTATCAGTAACAACAATAAATATAATAATGTCAACCAACATTTAATGAATACTTACTATACTCTAACTGATGAGGACTAAGGTGAGTTTTACCCAAGCCATGATATTTTAAATAACCTCATATGCATGTACCTCATGACTAATCTGGATATGTTCTTTTTGACAATGAATGCAACACCATTCCTCTTGAATTTGTCATTCCCAGCATAGTAAACCATGTGGTTGTCA
>NW_006408674.1:6804635-6807248 GCF_000296735.1 Chrysochloris asiatica
CGAGAGCCAAAATATGACCTTGAATATATCCCACCTGAATTTAGAGATCATCTGAAGAACAGATTTGATACATTAAATACTAAAGACCGAAGAACAGAAGAGTTGTGGGATGACATCAAGAACATCATACATGAAGAAAGCAAAAAGTCATTAAGAAGACAAGAAAGAAGGAAAAGATCAAAAAATGGATGTCACAAGAGACACTGAAACTTGCTATCCAACATAGAGATGCTAAAACAAATGGAAGAAATGAGGAGGTACAAGAGCTGAACAGAAAATTTCAAAGGTCAGCTTGACAAAACAAAGTCAAATATTGCAACAAAATATGCAAAGATATAGAGTCAGAAAATCAAAAGGGAAGAACACGCTCAGCATTTCTCAAGGCTTAACAAAAGTTAAGCCTTGACGTTTGTTATTGAAGGATTCTCTGGGTAAATTATTGAATGTTTCAGAAAGCATTAAAAGAAGATGAAAGGAATACAGAGTCACTGTACCAAAAGGAAATGGTTGATGTTCAACCGTTTCAAGAGGTAGCATATGATCAAGAGCCAATTATACTGAAGGAAGGAGTCCAAGGTGTGTTCAAGGAATTGGCAAAGAACAAGAAGACACCAGAAATTGATGGAATAAAATTTGAAATCTTTCAAGAAAGTGAGACGGCACAGGAGGCATTTACTCATCTATGTATGTCAAGAAATTTGGAAGACAACTATCTAGCTGACTGATTGGAAGCGATCTGTATTTGTGCCCATTCCAAAGAGAGGTGGCCCAATGGCCATGCAGAAATCATAAGACAATATCTTTGATATCCCATGCAAGTGAAGTTTTACTAAAGGTAATACAGAAACAGCTATAAGCATACATTGACAGAGAACTTCCAGAGGTGTAAGCCAGATTCAGAAGAGGATGTGGAATGAGGGATATCATTGCTGATGTCTGATGGATCTTAGCTGAAAGCAGAGAATACCAGAAAGATGTTTACCTGTGCTTTATAGACTACACAAAGGCTTTTGATTGTGTGGATCATGACAAGCTATGGGCAACATTGCGAAGTATGAGTATTCTGGAACACTTAATTGTGCTGATGAGGAATCTGTACATGGACCAAGAGGCAGTTGTTCGAACAGAACATGAGAACACTGAGTGGTTTAAAATTAAGAAAGGTGTGTGCAAGGGTTGTATTTTTTCACAATACTTATTCAACCTGTATGCTGAGCAAATAATCCAAGAAGCTGGATTATATGAAGAAAAATGTGGCATCAGGATTGGAGGAAGACTCATTAACAACCTGCAATATGCAGATGATGCTACCTTGCTTGCTGAAAGTGAAGAGGATTTAACATATTTACTGATGAAGATCAAAGAGCACAGCCTTTGCTATGGATTGCATCTCAATATAAAGAAAACAAAAATCCTCACCACTGGACCAATCAACAACATTCTTATCAACGGAGATTGAAGTTGTCAAGGACTTCATTCTTGGATCAACTATCAACACTCATGGAAGCAGCAGTCTGATGGAGAGAACAAGCAAGATGGCGGATCAGTTACAGGCAGTGAGGAGCTCCGTCAGCAACAACACAGAACACCAGACCAAGGAAGCCCAGGGAATGGTTCTAGAACTCTGAACCACATATAAAGGAATGTTTAGAAGGTTGGAAGACTTACAACTAGGGGAATTTGTAGCAGATGCAAGAAATTCATTGCTTTCTAATTCAAGATGCTCAGCTGCTCCTGGAGCCACCATCTTGGGTGAGACCAAGAGGGGGAAGGATCACAGCAGTCATGGACGCCTGACAGAACCACAGAGGTAAAGGTGTGGGCATTCTTTTTTTGTATCTGTTCATTGGTCTCTTGGTGTCTGCACACCTCCATTCTGGTGACTAGAGAGGGTACCTGAGCGAGTGGACACACACCCCCACCCCCAGAGGATTCTACTATGCATGCACACAGATCTTCTTGAAATTTAAAGTGACAGTTTCCACTTAAAACCAAACGGCAGTGCAAAATGGCTATAGTTGGCCCTGAATTGCTTATCACTAGGAAAAAGGCCTGAACAGGGATCGTGGAGTGGGACAGACAGACTAAAAATGAAATAGGCCGAAAATTAAATCCTGAGTTATGTCACAATGACCAACAGTGGCATCTTGAAATTTTTCGGGAAGAAGAATGAAAAGCCCATCTCCTGATCACATCTATCTGGAGGCAATCAGAAAGCATAAAAAATACCAAATACACACCAATCTAAGTATTAAGGCCACAGGTAACTCCTGAATATGCCCAAAAAACAGAAACAGATGACCATATCAGCATATGTCCAGAAACGAGATAAAGTGACTGAGGCAAATGAGCTAGAGGTAGACCTACACTCCATACTGGAAGATGGGCAGGCTTTGGAAATGCCTGAAGCAATTAAAAAAATGATTATAAAATGTATCAAAACACTAAACAATGGAGCTGAGAAAAATAAGGTAGAAGTCAGGAAACTGCTACAGGAACAATCAAATAAAATAGATATTGGAAACAATTCAAAACCTACAGAAAGAGGTCCAAACGATTAATAATAGAATATCAGAAATGGACAATACACTGAAAGGGCAAAGGAGTAGATTT
>NW_006408674.1:6808358-6814791 GCF_000296735.1 Chrysochloris asiatica
GGCAGAAGAACAAGATAGATAGGGGAACACTGAGACAGGTTTGCATGGCCTAAGTGGGACAGAGGTAAATAGTGATGCATACTCAACCTTGGAACACCAGGGCTCTGTGATACCAGGGATCTAGGCATAGCTTGAAGAGGGGAAATAATTCTAAAATGCTTGACTGTCTTATGAATATTGGTTTCCCTTGCCTACTATTGTATAATAGACACTTGAGTGGGATAGAAATGTTGGGAAACATGATTACAGAAAACTTGTAAGCCCACTTTCAGCCTATAACTGATTGGAATACCTAAAAGGGATTCTAGAACTTGTCCAATGAAATAGACCTCTTGCAAAGCCTTTGCAGAGTACAGGACCTTAGGTGGAATCCTAAGTCCCATCCAAAACCTTATGAGGTGGGTCATTCTAACTAGCAAGGACAAGTAGACCAGCCTGGAACAATTAGAGCAACAGAAGATACATCTTCAAACAAAGATCATCAGGAAAAACCCAAACTGAAAATGTCAGCATGACTGGCTACTACATGAATAGGCAAGCTGTTTGCCAGGAAGCCATCAAGGCAAGCAATCAAGTTCCTTCAGGACAAACTCCCCTCTAAGACTGAAACTCAAAGGGAATACACAAACAAGCATGTAAGCTTGCTGGCGACCACATTGGTCTACTGGTGAGTGGAAGAGGGGGAAAGGCAGCAATGAAGAAATGGGCTGAGTTCAACCACAGTCCATTGACTCCCATTGACCTGGATATGAGAGAGAGAAAAGGGCTGGTTGGGCCAAAGTGTGGTGAGACCTGACGACACTTGACCCTATTGGCAAGGACATAGACACAGAGGGCTAGAGCTGAGATTGAAGCATCCAGCTGATATGAAGTGAGGGGAGGTGCACAAGAATACCCAAACTTGCAGACAGTACCCATTTGACCTAGCCTTGGTGGCTTGATAATAAGAACTCGACTAGAAGAAGATTATACACACACACACATTTTTTTTTTTTTATAAAGGAAACAAGGGTAAATTGCTACAATTTGATGAACCTGACCTATACTCATTGAGGTTGTTGTTGTTGTTATGTGCCATGGAGTTGATTCCGACTCATAGCGACCCTGTACAGGGTTTCTGAGACTGTAAATCTTTATGGGAGCAGAAAGCTTCATCTTTCTCCCACGTAACAGCTGGTAGTTTCAAACTGCTGACCTTGCAGTTCACAGCCTGATTCCTAACCACTACGCTACCAGAGCTAGTAACTCTGAATACCAACAGAGAGGGAAGGAGTCTTATCCCCTCTGTACACAGAGTAGATAGGGACAGGCAACTTAGATATTGGCTACCTAAAATGTTGTTGTTGTTGTTAATTGCCTTCAAGTCAGTTCCGACCCATAGCAACCCTATACAGGGTTTCTGAGGCTGTAAATCTTTATGGGAGCATAAGGCCTCATCTTTCTCCCGCAGAACTGCTGGTAGTTTCAAACTGCTGACCATGAGGTTAGTAGCCCAACTCGTAACCAGTACGTTACTAGAGCTTCTTAAATGAGGGGGGCAATAAAGGCATGAAGTAACTGGCTTACAAGTTTTCAAGAGTGAATAATTGTTATCATGACTAATTGCGACTGTTGCAACTGTAGACAGGTAGAAGTTTTGTAACTAAACAGGGGAGTGGCTAATCTTACAATCCAGGAACAGAGGACCCTAGGACCATCAAGGGAGAAGAACAGAAGCAGAATGCAGGACCTTATCCAGAGAAGCAGCGATGCCAGAGATGGAGGCAGAGATGGAGTCATCGAGAGGGGGAGCAGCTGAGGACTCTAGATTCATGGGAAGAGATGTACTAAGAGCTGGTGGCCAGGAGGAAGACTTGTAGAGTGTGCCCCTTGGAGATGTAAATTACTATGTATGCCTGAGTGCTGTTGTTGTTGTTTATTTCTTTTCTTTTTTTAAAAAGCTAAAGTGGGTAGAGAGAAATACTGTTAACTGATGGTACATGGAGGGGATTATAATCATTGTAATGAAACAAAGTGTATGATCTGTTGAATATAAAACTGATGATCTGCCTTGTACACTTTCACTCAATCCACAATAAAAACCTTAAAACAAATCAAATGACATTTTACATTAGGCAAATCTGCTGCACAAGACCTGTTTAAAGTGTTGAAGAGCAAAGATCACGCTTGAGGATTAAGGTGCCCCTGACACAAGCCATGGTATTTTCAATAACCTCATATGTATGTGAAAGCTGGACAGTGAATAAGGAAGACCAGAGAAGAATTGATGCTTTTGAGTTATGGTGTTGGAGAATATTGGAAGTACCATGGGCTGCCAAAAGAACTAACAGATCTGTGTTGGAAGAAGTGCAGCCAGAGTGCTCCTTGGAGGCCAGGATGGCCAAACTTCATCTCTCATTCTTCGGACATATTGTCACGAGGGGCCAATCGCTGGAGAAGGATATCGTTTGGTAAGTTGGAGGGTGGGAGAAAAAGAAGAAGACTCCCAACAAGACGGTTGGCACAGTGGCAGCATCAACGGGCTCAAATGCAGCAATGATTGTGAATTTAGCCCAGGATCAGGCAGTGTTCCGTTCTGTTGTGCATAGGGTCACTATGAGTTGGTACCGACTTGATGGCTCCTAACAACATGAACAGCTGATGTGTAGATATCGTCTCACATATAATTAGTAAATTTGGAGGAAGAATAGATTTTAGGAAACTGAAGCATCATGGAATGAGTGAAGTTTGGAAGCAAGATCTTGAAAGAATTATTGGGCAGAATTTTATTAGGAAGCCGAATCAAGATATGAAAGAGGAAGGTGACATCAAGACTGGGCCAACAAAATGTGTGGATGTGGTGAGTGAGAAGAGGCATGGCAAAAGACGGAGCAAGTAGCCAAGTAGCTCACAAGGATTTGAGAATGTGGAACTCAAAAGTGATCAAAGGAAGCTGATACTATCAGCCTTTGTGAATGCACTTCTTTCCAAGTTTTGGAAGTAAAATTAATGTGTTCTATTTTTACATAGCAAACAGAACATCTCGGGCCATATCGATTAAAATAATAGACATCAGTCTCTTTTAATGGTCCTGGTGATGTCTAAAGGGTTACTTATTATCTGTTAAATATTTGAATAGAGTGTTGTTCTAGAACAGTCTACGCAACAATCCAGTGTGTAAAATGGAAGAAGCAGTCTGAAAGCTCTGACAGCAGAGAAGGCAGCAGGGCAGTGCTTCACCTCCGGCAGTGATGTGTTGAGGAGGTGATCTGCTTCCACATTAGGAGCTTCCTGATGACCAGCCAAAGGGCATCCATAAGGGGAAGCCACGTGGTTGTGACTTGGTTAGGGTGTCCAAGGCCAGCACATGACCTGTGCTCAGCAGCCAGTCCAGGCTCACTTGAAATCCTGAGACCAAAGCCTTAATTGGGAGAAATCTCCACATTCTCAAAATAACTAAACTCCATCAGTGATCCCTTCTTTGGCTTTTATCTTCAGCCATTCTATCAGCTCGGTCTTCTCACTGTACATTCAACATTCTCCTGTCTTTAAAACCCAGCTAACCAACGGAACAACTCTCGCTACTCCTCCACTGTTGGGAATGAGTTGTCTACACTTCCTGCCTCCTCATTTTCACCTCCCACTTACATCTCAAGCCACTGCTCTGTGGTTTCTTCCCACCACCATTTCACCAAAACAATTTCTGACAAGGTCACCAATGACTTTTTCAATCACCACATTCAATGGACCCATCTCATTTCTTATCCTACTTGAGCTCCCTAAGGCATGAAATTAACTGAATATTTTCCTTCTTCTTGAAATTCTTTAACTCTTAGGCTTCTCCTCCACTACACTCCTCTGTTCATGCCTGACCTGTAAAAGCTGATGTTGCCTGGCTCCATTAGCTCCTTCCCAGGCCACTGCTCTCATTTGACCTGATCTCCTGGACTTCCTCCCTCAGGATTCCAACCCCCACTTGCATGGTATTTTGATGTAGCCCTTATCGCTACATTTTGCCTGGACAACTTTCTCTAAGGTATGTACTTGGTGGCTCACTAAACAACCTTTTCTGGATGTTCATGAAAATCTCAATATACCCCCAAACACTCACGATCTCATCCTAAACTTTCTTACTCTTCATGGATTTCCTCACCCTTCTGTTGCGTAAGGCATGAATTAGGAAATTCTTTTTGATTTCTCCCTCTTCCTGTCCAATGAGTTGGCAAGTCCTGTCGCATTCCTTCCTTGTCTGTCTGCCCGGGGAGAACTTCCCAATTTCCAGTCCCCTCATCCTCAAATCCATCTCTATACTGCCTACCAGAATGACGTCGAAACCCAAATGATGACTATACCCCCCTCCAGTGTGAAGTCCATCCAGGCTCCCAATCGCCAACCTTTTCCATCTCATTTTCTTCGTCTCCACTAGGAAGGCCAGACCCTATGAGGCAAGCAGTTAACAGCTAGGGTTTTGGCACCAAGTCACAGTGATTTGGGCTTGATAATAAGAGGACATAAGGAGCCATTCACAGGCTCACGAACAGGGCATTATCTGATGGCAGCTGCACAGGCAGGTTCTAGAAGAGGAAGACATTAGCAGGCTGTTAACTGCTGAGGCAAAAAGACTTAGACTAGTTCTCCACAATGAAGAAAGCGGGAAAGGTGAAGAAGCATAAATGTTGAAGACACGGAAAGCTACCAGATGTAAGTACAGAAGCGTCAAAGCACTATGAAAAAAGCAAACGATCCACATGAAGTCTAAAGCTGGACAGGAACATGAAGTGTTAAATCCTGATGACTGGAATTCTAGCACCAAAGAACAAGTTGATGTTGTTGTTAAGTGCCATCCAGTCAGTTTTGACTCATATTAACCTTGCATGGGGTTTCCATGGCCAAAGAACAAGTTGTTGTTGTTAGGTGCCTTCGAGTGGGTACTGACTCATAGCGACCCTATCTATGCACAACAGAACGAAACACTGCCCAGTTCTGGGTCAACCTCACAATTGTTACCATGCTTGAGCCCACTGATGCTTTTCCACTTTGCCAACCCATCTCGCTGGGGGGTCTTCCTCTTTTTCTCTGACTCTCCACCTTAGCAAACATGATAGTCTTCTGGAGCCGACTGGTTCCTCCTGACAATATGTCCGAAGTATGAGAGATAAGGTTTGGCCATCCTGGCCTCCAAGGAGCACTCTGGCTGCACTTCTTTCAACACAGATCTGTTGGTTCTTTTGGCAGCCCATGGCACTTTCAGTATTCTCCTCCAACACCATAACACAAGTACGTCAATTCTTCTAAGATCTTCATTATTCACTACCCAACTTTCGCATGCATATGAGGTTATTGAAAATACCATGGCTGGGGTCAGGCATATCTTTTCTCTTCAACACTTAAAAAAGTTCGTGTGCAGCAGATTTGCCTAACACAATCATCGTGATTTCCTGACTGCTGCTTCCATGTTGTGGTTGTTATGTGCCGTGAAGTCGGTTCTGACTCACAGTGACCCTGTACAGGGTTTCCGAGGCTGTAAATCTTTACGGGAGCAGAAAGCCTCATGTTTGTCCCGCGCAACAGCTGGTAGTTTCGAAATTCCGAAATGCCGACCTTGAGGTTAGCAGCCCGATCCGTAACCATTACGCTACTAGAACTCCATCTGCTTCCATGAGTAGAGATTAAAACATAAACAAACACAACAGGACAAGGAAAAGAGGAGGATGCTGCAAAAAATTGTAGCTTCTGCAAGAGAGAGAGAGATGGCGGGAACCCCTAGAGAGGAGACAGGAAAAAAAAAGAACTGTGAGACATCTACGTATGACAAGGTGAAGTCCTCAGAAAGTCAGCTATTAGGAGCTTCGCCAAATGACCTTAAAGCTGGGATTCCGAAAATGAAAGGAACAAAGTACGTATTCATTGAATAGTCAGAAAAAGACTGAGTTTTTTTTAATTTACCCATCACAGAAGAGGGTATTAGGAAGATTCTCACTCCCAAAATGTCTTTGGAAGTAGCGCTAGCTAAGGGATTCATAGCAATATAGTGATAAATTCACAATGCTGTTCTTGACATGAACTATATACAAAGATCACCAGAACTGGATGCCAATTTCAAAAGTCTTTTCCAAAATGTTGCCAGGATCGGAAAGAAGCGACCTGCCAGGGTACTTCTTTTTCATGCAAACTGCAGGCCCAGGAGACCTATACACAAAGCAGCAGAACCATTTATGGTGTCATTTCGATCCATGTTCGACCCGATTGTGACCGCTGAGTAAATCAAGGGCAGCCCAGGGGCGAGAACCCAATAAGGTCGCTGGCTCCAGAGTACTGCCATTGTCAGCACCCTGACGCCCTGGGCCGGGGTCCCCCTAGAGCAGTGGTCCGCGGGGGCACGGAGCGCCTTTGTCCTCCACAGCCCGGGCAGCACTCGCGGAACTGGGCTCGGCGGTGGGCAGGCTGGCAGGAA
>NW_006408674.1:6814891-6835596 GCF_000296735.1 Chrysochloris asiatica
GAGGGGGACCGCTGGGTGGTGATTGGCTACGATGCGGCAGGAATCTCGCGGCCGAGAACAAAAGAGAGCGTCCGGCGGGCGCCCTCCGGAGTAGGCGCTCCCGCCCGCCCGCCCGCCTGCCGCGGGCTTCGGTGCTGGGGGAGGACGCACCCACAGCCCGCCCGCCCGCCCGCCGAGCAGCCGGGCTGGCGCGCTCGGTTTCTCCGCGAAAGCCGGCCGTGTACCTAGGAATTAACCGACCGGCGCGGGAGGGGAGGGGAGAGGGAAGCAAAGCGGGGGGGATGCTGAGCGCGCGCGAGAACAATACTAAGATCGTGTTTGCGGTCGCTGCCCGAGGAGGAATTCGGAGGAGGCGCGAGGCCCGGCGCTCGCGCCGCGCCCGGAGCCGAGGGAGGCCAGTGGTGGCGGCGGCATGAAGCTGGCGACGCGGCGCCTGTAAGCTGCGCACGGCGGCGGCGGGGACCTGAGCGCGGCCGGACGTTGACGAGCGCCGATCGCCTGGGGGCTCCCCTCCCCCGCTGTCAGGCCAGGATTCGCCGGGCCTGCAGCGCCCCCCGCCCACCCCTAGCCTCAGCCGCCGCCTCGCCGCTTCCCCTCGTCGGAGCGGCCGCTCGCCTGCCCGCCCGGCTTGAGGCCCTCGGGTAGCGCGGCGCAGCCCGTCGGCCCGCGAGGGGGAGGCGGTCTCACGGCATCTTCGGCGGCAACCCAGGGCGATCAGGAAGGGGAGCGGCCGAGATGGCGCGTCCGCGGCCCCGCGAGTATAAGGCGGGCGACCTGGTCTTCGCCAAGATGAAGGGCTACCCGCACTGGCCGGCCCGGGTGAGTACGGCGGCCGCGCGCCCGCCCACCCACCATTTTGCCTTCATGATGGCGCGCCCGCCCCCTTTCCTCATCGCCTCAGCCCGGGAGCCCGAGCCCTCCGCTCCGGGACGGGCCGCGGCGCGAGACGAAGGTTCCGGGCCGCGAGCGCGACATCCTCCCCTCCAGCCTGGAAGGCGGGACTGGTCCCCGCAGGCACGGGCTGCCTTCCTCCGGGAAAGCCGATATTGACCCGAGAGCCGGCGCCTCTAGGAAGCGGGCTTGGGGCGGAGGCTTGGAGCCCGGGGCGGTAGATCCCCGGGTCTCGGGCGAACGTCGGGGCAGCTCGATGAGCGCCGTGCAAATGGCTGTCCCCGAGCTGGCTCGTGACGGTGACGGTGACGGTTGGGAAGGGATAGTGGTCACTCCGAGGCCAGCGGAGCCTCTTGGCAGCCCGTGGTCCATCGGTAGCTGCATCCTTCGCCATCCTGACTTGTTGAGTTTTCCTGGAGCGCGGTTCCGGGTGTCCCTGCTGCCCGATCATTGTCTGGATTCCTGCCTCCCTGGTACCAGTCGTTCTTCCAAACTGACACCAAATAGCCAGGTGCTTGCCGCTTGGCACTGGCCCGTGGGTCCAGCAAACACCTGATACCTTGTCACCTCCATGTTTGTTTTAGGTCGGATCCCATACCTTAACCTGGGCTTTTTACCACAATCCACAGCAGCTCTTCCTCTAACAAGGTTGTCACACTGGGCTCTTTCTCTAGAAAGCATCTGCATGTGCCATTACATTTTTTTTTTTTTTTAATTATAACCTCTTTTTGACTGAGGAAGAGATAGAATACATTCGTGTGTGCGTTGTGTTTTAAAATAAATCCTTTTAATTATTAAACCTGGAAATAGCAGTTGATGACTTGAAACAAGAAATACAGTGAAATGGAGGGTCAAGGCATCTTGGAGACTGAATTGCTATCTTTCAGGAGTAGAAATAAGCATGGGAAAAATGGGCATAGAGTATGGCTCTAAAATGTGTTATAGTTAAATACAGTCAAATGGAGATGGCCAGATGTCTGCCCCCCCCCTAAAAAAAATATACACACACATTCACAAAAGGAAGTGACATCATGGGTGGACAGATTGAAATTTCGTGAAGTTGAAGTAATGGATGGATGTGATCACTGTATTTTATATTTCCTTTGGAAAAGAATCATAGTTGTAGAGTGGAAAGTGCTTGGCCAGCATTTGGGGAATCTGATGTCTGGTTTAGGCTCTGCTAACAGCTAACCATTCTGCAACTATGAAATGATCATCTCTAGGATTCCTTCCAACACTTAACAACCTCAGATTTTAATGTGAAAAAATGGATTCCATAAAGAAGTTCTGGTAGGGTACTGGTTACGAATCAGGTTGTGAACTGCAAGGTCAGTAGTTCCAAACTACCAGCTGTTCTAGGGAGAAAGATGAGGGTTTCTGCTCTGGTAAAGATTTACAGCCTAGGAAACCCTGTACAGGGTCGCTATGAGTCGGAACTGACTCCATGCCACATAACCACTATTAGGCTGTAAAAATAATTTTTCACCATATGTGAAATGTTATGTTGTTAAATGCCATTGAGTCAGTTCCAACTCATAGTGACCTTGTGTAAGGTTTCTGAGGTTTCACATCTTTGTGGGAGCAGAAAGCCTTATCTCTCTCTCACAGAGTAACTGGTGGGTTCACACAGCCCGTCTTGTGGTTTGCAGTCTAGTCCAGCTACCTGTGTTTATGTGAACTGTAGGCTACCCTTACATAAGACCAAGTTTTCATGGTAGAGTAACTGGTTATTTTTCATAGTACAATACAAGATTGCTTAAAGTGGCAGATTTGTGACTTTTGGAATCCTTCAGAGAATTCCCCACATGTATTTTTAAAGTAAGAAATACAGCTTCAGGGTATACACATGAAACATATATCTTAACAAGTGAATTAAAACGTTACCATCATCAGTTGATCATTTCCTTACAACATAATGTTTTTCTTGAATGTTACCTAGAAAAATATCTTCTTAAAGTCAAACTTAAAATTTGATGAAATTTGTGATAAACAGCAAAGTGCTGCAGCAGTGGCCCTGGTTACATAAGTGTCATGGGACAGCTCCGTCCACTGGCATAGCATAGTTCTCAACAATGGTCTGCATCTGAGTAAAGTGAGCATTAGTATAGCATAGTTCTCAATAATGATCTGCAACCGAGTAAAGTCAGTAGAATCTGGGGATCTGACATGTGTTCCAGCACAGCTGCAGATCTGTACTTACCAGGAGCAAAGCGCTCAGAGAAGAAACAAGTTTACATGGGCCCCAACCTCAGCTACCCTGAGACCAGAAGAACTAGACAGTGCCCATTTGCTACCCCGACTGACAGTTCTGACCAGGGTCACAATAGACGGTCCCGAAAGGAATGGAAGAAAAATGTAGAGCAGAACTCAAAATCTTACTTTAAAAAACAAAAAGCCAGATATACTGGAAGTAGGAAATGGAGAGCTCCTTGAGACAATCTCCCTGAGACATATTTTTAACCTAAGACTGATCCTATCCCCTGTGATCACCTTTCAGTGAAATAGCAGAGGGACACAGAAACAATGGTGCTTTACTTTAAACCATCAGTATGAGGCCAAAAGGTCAACAATTAGTCAAAAGCAAAAATAAGATGAGGTAGAGAAACTAGAGTACTGAGAAGGGAATGAACAGAATGGAAAGAGAATGTTGCTATGTTATAGTAAACGTAACTACTGTCACTGAACAAGTTTTGTAGAAATTGTCAAATAGGAACCTAACTCGTGTAAACTTTAATCAGCTGGAGAACAAAATTGAAACGTAGAAGAGAAACAGAAGCAGTCCTGGCTATATATCTGTTGTTACTGAGTGCTGCTGAGTTGGTTTTGACTCATAGTAGCTTAGTGGTTACGAATCAGGCTGCAAACCACAAGGTCAGCAGTTTGAAACTACCAGCTGTTCCACAGGAGAAAGATGAGGCTTTCTGCTTCCGTAAAGATTTATAGCCTCGGAAACCCTGTACAGGGTTGCTATGACTTGGGACCGACTCATGGCACATAACAACAACAACTACAACAAGCCCTGTATAGGGTTTCTGAGGAGCAGTTGGTGGGTTTGAACTGCTGACCTTGTGGTTTGCAGTCCATTGCTGATCCTACAGCGCCACACCAGGAGTCCAGGTTATGTATCTAGGTAAAAAGTTTCTAGAGGTTTTAGTTCCAGACAAGGTAAACTAGAAAGTAAAATGAAACAAAATTTGCAATTCTGCCAATTCACACTTAACATAAGCTCCTCAAGGAAAGACCTAAGTCTCTTGAGAGGGAAAAAAAATATATAATAGTGAGTGACATGTTGCAATTTCTAAGAAAAGGTAAAGGCTAGAAAATGAAGAAGAAAAAGATAATTGAGTGTTGATTACTGTTTCACATATGTTCTCATTTTCTTTTCATCTCCATTCCATGGGGCATTATCCCATTTTGCACGTAACTATACCACTAGACCATAAAGTCGGTTTGAATCACGAGGTCAGTGGTTCAAAGCCACCAGCCAATCTTCAGAAACCCTATGCAAGGTTGCTATGAGTCAGAACCGACTTGATGGCGCTTAACAACAACATATCTTTGTATATATACTCCTGGTGTGATGCTGTAGGATAAGCACTGGACTGTGAATCAAGGTTGGCAGTTCAAACCCACCAGCCACTCCTTGGAAACCCTATACAGGGTCACTATGACTCGGAACCTACTTGATGGCACTCAGCAACAACATAGCTTTGTATATGATGAGATCAGATACTCACTTGAGGAAAAAATCTATTTATTCAAATGTCTAGTACTACCACTTGGTATGAAGGGCAGCTGTGACAGATTCGATTCTGTATGCCCCCATAGAATCAAATCACATGTAGGAGGATAAAACATCAGGAAGACAGATTTCAAATCATGATTTGTTGAAACGCTTTCGAACAAAGTTGGTTCATACTAGAAAGGAGATGTGAGCTCCTTGCTCAAGGAGATGTGTTTGGGCCGTCATCTGTGAGGATTGTGGGCCAAGAGGATTCTGACATCTAGAAAATTTGGACAAGTTGGATTTAACTCCTAACTCATCCTTACACTGCATGACTTTGGGCATGCTTTATAATCTTACTAGGCTTCAGTTTACTAGTCTATAAGACAGATAATTCTCACGTCACAGATTGGTTGTACATAAAAACACCAAGCAGTGGTGCTTGAATGTTTCCTTTTTCCTTTCTACATTTCTAACTCCCTTGTATCACTATATTGTTTTTCATTATAAATATTTCTCTGTCAATTTTCAACTCAGTGTTATACTCTCTTCAGTAGATAACATTGTTTTCCCCTCTATTTTATCCTGAAATTTTTCAAAATAGAGAAAATAATTGTACAGTGAGTACCCGTATATCTACCATCTAGATTGTGCAGTTAACACTTTACTCGGAAAGCCTATACAGAGTCTCTGTGAGTTGGAACCAACTAGACGACACTTAACAACAACATCCATATGTAGCATGTTTTATTTTAATGCATTTCAAAGTTATACATAAGTATAATTCGCTTCTAAACACGCACGCATACTAGTATATAGAGTTCAGGATTTCTTTTTATAGATCCTCATTTTATTCCTTTTGGAGTGAAATTTACATAGCATGAAATGCATTTATCTTACCAACAGTATTCCATTCAGTGCACTTGATAAATTTATACACTGGTACAGTCAAACCCCCTGCTAAGATAGAGAAAACTATACTGATACTTGGGATGTTCCTTCATATCCCATCCTAGTTGATTCCTGTCCCTCTTCTTCTGTTCAAATGTGTTGTTTTAACATTAAACAGCAGCTGCCTATTTCTAATGGAGTGCATTTTATTGTGTGTGGTTTTAAGAAGGAGAAGTTCCTTAATACAAAATGTTTCAAAAACAAGTCTCAGAAGCTTCTGTGTCCTATATTGCTAAAAAAAAATTGGAGCATCCATCTCTAGAATGTGTAAATTGACTTTAAATTAAACAAAAGGGCTTCAAAACATTTATGGAAAAGTTCCATTTTCTTGTAATTCAATTTTTCCACAAACTTTTTAAAGCCCCATTGTATATTTGGAAACCCTGTACAGGGTCGCTATGGGTCGGAACCGACTCGACGGCACTTCACAACAACAACAATTGTATATTTGTACTTTGTACTACTATTATAAGCATTATAACATAAAACTAAAGCAGTGAAAGATGATATAAATAATATTTTAAGTTGTTTTTTTTTCATAATAGACTTATTGAACTCCTGTTTAAAATTGTAGTGGCAAAATATCATTGACAGCAATATATTAAATCCGTATTTAAAATTGTCTTGAATTCTGAAGTATTTTATTTACTTCTTAGATCTGATTAGATTGACACAATTTTTATCTTCTAAAGAGATTTCTAGAAAAGAAATGTCAGCTAGGCCATTTCCTTATTATTTACTTAAGCTTTCATTATTGGTATTTTCTTTGTAAGGTTCTTCTTAGCCACTTGTTCATTTAGTGAGAGTTACTTCCATTAAACCTGGGAACGTAGCGTACTAGGTTATGCATGGGTCTGTTCACCTCAGGGTCAGCTGTTTGAATCCACCAGTTGCTCCATGAGAGAAAGCTGAGGCTTTCTGCTTCCGTAAAGATTTATAGCCTCAGCAACCCTGTACAGGATCCCTATGAGTTAGAACTGACTTGTGTAGCAGCAGCAGTTACATTAGAAGCAGATAATAGAATCCATTATTCTGTTCACCTGTTGTTGTTGTTGTTAAGTGCCGTCGAGTCGGTTCCGACCCATAGCGACCCTGTACAGGGTTTCCGAGGGTGTAAATCTTTATGGGAGTAGAAAGCCTCATCTTTCTCCCGCGGAGCGGCTGGTAGTTTCGAACTGCTGACCTTAAGGTTCGCAGCCCGATTCGTAACCACTACGCTACCAGACAGAAATGGCTGTAAATCACAGTATGCCAAAGGGAGTAAATGGGAACTCTAGCATAAGACTGAGTAAGGAAACTAGTGTCCATTTATATGTGCTAAATATTAGGAAGTTTTATATTTTGGCTAAAAGAATACAAAACTGAATTAGAATGTTCTGCTGTTTTCTAAGTCCTCGAAATTATTTGTGTATCACTTGCGATACGACATTATTCCTGTTCTAAAAGGTTGGAAAAACAAAAAGCCTGAAAACTCTTACTGCTTTTTATTTATCTTCAACTAACGAGCTTTTTTTTTTTTAATTAAAAAAATTTTATATGAGATCTCACAAACATTGCTAGTAGGAGGGTAAATTGATATAATCACCTTAGAAAACTGGTCAGATCTAATAAACACACGCCTACTATGTGACTCAGCAGCATAGTCTAGGCAAATACCCAAGAGAAATCAGTGGTATGTTCACCAAAAGACTTGTACAAATGTCCTTATACTTACCAACTTTACTCATTTTAGCAGAAGATTGAAAAAAAATCCAAATGTCCATGAACTGAAAAATGGGTAAAATCAGAATACATATGCCCACAAAAATACAGGTGAACCTCCAAAAAAGAAGGTTGAGCAAAATTTGATTCTGTTTACAGGGTGGAGGAATAAGCCAAACTGATCCATGGGGAGGAGGTAAATGAAGTACTACCCAGAAGGAGGCACTGGAATGTTCTGTATCTTGATCTGGGTGGCTACATGGGTGCATACATATGTCAACATTTGTCAAGTTCACATTTAAGATGTATATACTGTGTAGAATGTAATTGTACTTCCTCCTAAAACCACTGATTATATGAGTTGTGAGGAAAAAGAAGAACCCAATATTCCAAGCATCTTCATAGACTGAATTTCACCATTCTTAGTTCTCAATGGATTTTTTTAAATCACTTTAAATCCCAAATCCTTCCTAATTGTGGATTTCTATTCCCTCTTGAGTAGCTCAGAAACTAGGAGGGTGTAAGTCAAAAATTATTGCATAATATTGCAAAATCATACAACTTTTTTTTTTTTTTAAATCAAAAAACTTTTTAAAAAACAAAATAACAGCAACAACAATTATGTCTCAAAGAAGGAGCCCTGGTAGCATAGTGGGTTATGAATTGGGCTGATAACTGCAGGTCAGCAGTTCGAATCTACCAGTTACTCTAAGCGAGAAAGATGAGGCTTTCTACACCCATAAAGATTTACAGCTGTGGAAACCCGACTCACGCTTGCTCTGAGTCCAAATCGGCTGCACACCATATAACCACCAGCAGCATTATGTCTCAACATATCCGCCATCTAGGTCTATATACTTATGAAGGCGGCGTTTCCCAAAGAATTCTGTGCTCTTTGATTTAAACCACATTAAAATGATAGATTTGGAATCATCTAGGGACTCAAAATCGTGTTCCTTTTAAATATTCTTTGAGTTTGGGGAACAAAAAGCCTAAAGGGGTAAGATCAAGGCTGTAGGGTGGGTGGGATAAGCTTTCCCCAGTGAAATTCTTATAGGACAGTCCCTCAAAGAATCAGCAGGTACGTTGTTAGGATGGGGTAGGGAGGATCCTTGGTGCAACTCTTCTGGCTTTTTTTCAAACCAATGCAGTTTTGAATTTGCTTAAAATTTTTTCTTCAGGATCCCCCCTTTGCAATCCTAAAAGTCACCATAGCTTTCTGAGCTGAACTCCCTGCTTTGAATTTAACTGGCCCAACAGATGCCCTCAAAAACCACTATTTTGACTAGACCTTTTTCTAGAAAGCACCATATCGAGATTAGAAAAGTTGTCTGCAGCCACAACTGGTCACATAAGCAAGTTTAAACACATTTCGTTTGAAATAAACCAGTGACTCTATGACCTGAGAACCTAGTAGTGATACTTTTGGACTGCTGTTCTAATTTACTACTGTAGATTTAGTGCTTTCTCCTTAACCTCTTTTTAGTTTTGGTTTCTGTCTCTGGTAGTGGTTTCTCTGCATCAGTCTTTCTGTTATCTCATACTGAGCCACTGCTTATCCTGTTTTTGATCTGGCTCCCAGTCTTTAACTTGACAAAACTTAAGATAAAGCATTTAGCCCTGATTCTTGTGATGGCACGGTGGGTTAATGCACTGGATTGCAAAGTCGGTTTGAACTGCAAGGCCAGGGGTTCAAGTTCACCAGCCACTCCTTGAAAACCCTATACAGGGTCAATATGAGTCAGAACCGACTTGACAACACTTAACAACAACAAAACTGTGTGTGAGGAAGTGATGGGTATTTTTTAGTTTTATTTTTCCTACCAACAGATTGAATTTTCAGCAATTTTGAAACATAGGTAGAATTAAATAATTAAAATCTTCCCATACTTTTTATTAATACAAATGTTGGTTGGCAATCCTCAGTTTCTGATCCACAGCAATAAGCTACTAAAACATGGGACTTTATTTCTGGACACCAAGCCCCTAAATTTCAGAGAATCACTTGGGTCTTAAATTCTTTATATCTTAACATAAAATAGATGTTTAGAAGTTTCAGAACTTTGGCCTGCGTCCAGGGAAGTCCATCATTGATTCATTGCTCACGTAGAGTGGCAAAGGGTCCCTCAGCCTTTTCCCCACAGACTGTACTCACTATGCCAAGGAACTGGCTCAGGGAGCAAGTAGGCAACTTAAACCTTCAATATCAGTAAGTACTTTCCATCTCAAACAGGTGAATATACATGATACAGCCTGTTTATGATACCCTTAACGCTGACTATTTCCCCATAATCTGGAAAACTGTATTACTTTTCAGAAGTCAGGTTTTTACTGACTGGCTTTGTTTGTTTTGGGAAATGAGTGATAGTGTAAAATGATACACAATTTCATAGAAAGCATCTAGTTTATTGGCGTTTAAAAAAGTATCGGAGGCTACTACGTATAGTTAACATTAGAAGAGAAAAGATTATTTCTGTTTTTTGTCTCCTGTTGGAGAAGAGTCTTCAGATGGTAGCTCTGAATCTAATTTGCTTGGTATAGTTACCTAGTACGTGGCCAAAGGCTTCCTGATCACTTCTACTGGGACTACTGAAAATATGGTCTTGTTGCCAGAGAAGAGAGAGGTACAGAAACAAAAATTTTAGAAAGTTCTTTTAACAATTTGGTAGAATAACTATGTTTATAAATCTAATAAATTGAGGTATATATTTTATATGCATTTTAATTTCATATTTCTAGAAATTACTTTTTATTGTATTTTACAAAACTATCAGCAGCAAATGAGAAAAAACATTTTTAAAGGGGGATTTTTCACCACAGATAATATGTTGTTAAGTGCCAACAAGTTGGTTCCTTCTCAGTGTAGGGTTTCTGAGGAGCACTTGGTGGATTTGAACTGCCGACCTTGTGGTTTACAGTCCACTGCTTATCCTCCAGTGCCACCAGGAGTCCACATGTTGTTGTTAAGTGCCATCGAGTCAGTTCCGACCCATAGCGACCCTGTTTCCGAGGAGCAGCTGGTGAGCTTGAACCACCAACCTTTCAGTTCAAATGGCTTTGCAGTCTGATGCATTAACCCACAGCGCCACACCAGGACTCCAACACATAGAAGTACTGAATTAAAGGAGATCAGCAGTGATCCTTGCACCTAAGACAATTTGTTCATATTGTAAATTTAAAATGGAGTGTGTTGAGCTTCATGTTATAAATATTAATTTCACCTGTTTAAAAAATGTTTAATAACATTTTTGTTATTAAATGTCAATAACATCAGTTGTAGAAAAATTAGAATGCCTGTACCCAGTTATTAGCAGTTTGCTGTGTGTAGCAATAAATCTTAAATGACTTTTAATGACTGAATTTTTAAAAAACTTTTTATTGTGATTAGTGTGTAAGTTGACAAAGCAAAATGGTTTTCCATGAACAATTCACACACATCTGATTGGTGGCATGGATTATAGTCCCCACTGTGTGTGTGTACACCATTATCATTTGCCCTTTCTTAGTGTTTCCTGCCCGTCTGAGCCTTGTACCTGGGTATATGCTGCCCTTTTGTTCTCCTGTGGTTGATTGTTCTAAGGAATGCCTGCCTCCCTGGTGTCATTGGTCACCTCATAGGCCTGCCTATCATGTGGCTGTAAGGAGCTCTGGTTGTTGTTGTTGTTAAGTGCCATGGAGTCGGTTCCGACTCACAGCGACCCTATACAGGGTTTCTGAGGCTGTAAATCTTTACGGGAGCAGAAAGCCTCATCTTTCTCCCACGGAACAGCTGTGTTTCAAACTGCTGACCTTGTGGTTTGTAGCCTGATTCGTAACCACTACGCTACCAGGACTGCTATGGTCACTAGCTGTGCGTTGGCGCTAACGCCAGGGCACATCACCATTTAGTGGCTGTAAGCTGAGCCAGTGAGGGTGAGTTCAGTTCCAGGTCTGAAGGGTGTTTAAGGGCCGTGATCTCAGTCCATGGTCTCACAGAGCAGTTTTATTAGTTTGAATTTTGTTCCACATTTTATCCCGCTCTGTCCAGGAACTCCTGTAGTGATTGATCCCTTTGGTCTCAGGTTCCTGGAAGTGTAGAGACTGAGGTTCATGTGGTCCATTAGTCTTTGGACTAGTTCAGTGAATATATTTCTGTATCATCATTTGTGATAGTTACCAGGTAATTTATGATATGATGTTGTTACGTGCCGTCAATTCAGGTCCTGCTCATAGTGATCCTGTATAGGTTTCCAAGATTTAAAAAATCTTCACAGGAACAGAAAGCCTCATCCTTCTCCCGTGGAGCAGCTAGTGGGCTCAAACCTCCTACCTTGTGGTTCGCAGTCCAGTGCTTATCGTATGGCACCACCATGCCCTCAATATATGATATAGGCCTATTATAAATTATAAACACTTACTATTATTGGGCATTTATGTTATTTCTAGTTTCTGCATTTGTAAACCACTGCTGTGAAAAACCGTTTTCTAGCTAAATGATTATTTCCTTAGAAGAGAGCTTTAGAAATCAGATTCTTGAGTTAAGATACAGATGTACATTAGAGCTTTGGTTTTATCTTGCCAAATTGCCCTCCCCAGGATTTTTAGCTATCTTGCACATTCAATAGTAGAATGAGAGAATGCTTGTTTTCTCAAACATTCATCAAAAAGACATTATTTAAATTAAAAATTTGGGGAGAACTTAATAAATATATTTAGTTGAGTTAATTTATTTGATTATAAGTTAGATTGAATATATATCAATCTGTAAATAATATATGAACTCCAAAAATATCAAATATGTGAACGATTGTTTCTCAACATATCCTCCATCTAGGTCTTCTGAGAGTGATGTTTCCATCTCTTTAACCCTTTCCCAAAGAATTCTGTGCTCTTTGATTTACACCATATCAAAATGGCAGTTTGACATCCTCTAGGGATGATGTTTCTTTTAAGTGTTCTTTGAATTTGAAGAACAAAATGAAGACTGAAGGGCCAAGATCAGGGCTATAGATTGGGCTGGAGTAGTTTCCAATGAAAACCTCATAGGACAGTCCTTGCTATCCTCAAAGAATGAGTAGGTGCATTGTTGTGATGGAAAACATTCCTTGATGCAATTCTGCTGGCTTTTTTCTCAACAGTGCAGGTTTTGGCTTTCTTAAAAATTCCTACATAAGCCCCCATTATCATTTTGTGTCCTTTGAGAAAATCTATCAAGATTATCCCTTTGGAATCCTCAAAATAGTCACTGGAACCTTCTGAGCTGATCTTTCTTGTTGTTAAGTGCTGTTGAGTCGGTTCTGACTCACAGAGACCCTGTGTAGAGTTTCTAAGGAGCAGCTGGTGGGTTTGAACTGCTGACCTTGTGGTTCGCAGTCCAGTGCTGATCCTACAACACCACACCAGAGTTGAACTTACTGTCTTAAAGTTAACAGTCCCAATAGTTGTCCTCAGAAGCCACTATTTTGGGGGCCATTGTTTTGAAGGCACCCTAATGAGATTAAGACAAATGTATTACTGAGAGAATTTGTCTGTAGCCATCCACTGACTGTAGAGATATGTTTATACATGTTTTGTTTGGAATAAACCAACAACAACATCAATACTTACTGCCTTATGCTCATTACTAAGACATTAATTATACATCGAGAGACATCAAAGAATCATTGAAATCAATTCTGAATGATTGCATGGTCTCGACTTAGTACAGATTCCAGAACCTTGATGTGTGAGAGATACCAGTGATAGGGCTCTGTGGGAGCTGTTGGTCAAGTGGATTCTGACTTACCATATAAACTGCTAATAGCCTGTGTAGACTTTTGTCAGTTTGCTTCATTTCCTTTTGTTGTCTAGTTGCCATTTCTATGTGTAACCTTCTTACATCTTAATTAAAATAGAAGTAGTAAATGAATTTTTCTTTTATACAAGGAGGCTTCTAAAGTTCATGGAAAAATGGATTAAAGTATAATGGCATTTCCCCACAAACTAAGGAGGGCCCCTAGTATCTTCCCCCAGCCTGGATAAAAATTTACTATGTGTGTATAAATAACCAGAGTCCAGTGTGGTACTATAAGATAAATGCTGAACTGCTAACCACAAGGTTGATGGTTCAAGTCCACTAGCTGCTCTTTGGAAATCCTATACAGGATCTCTCTGAGTTAGAGCCGGCTCGATGGCACTTAACAACAACAGCAATGTCAATATCCATCTATATAGCTTCTGTGGTTCTGTGGTAGGATTCTGCCTGGCTTCAGTTCTTGGTCAGTACAGCTCATGTGCAGCTACCACTCCTCTGGCCGAGGGGACTTGTGTGCTGCTATGATGCTGAACTGTTTCCAGCAGAGTTTCCAGGCTAAGATGGACCTGGAAGAGGCCTAACAATCTCTACTTTTTTTTTTTTTTTCCCCATTTTCTTTTCTTTCTTTTTTTAAATGTTTATTGTGAATTATGTGATAGTTTACATGGGAGAACATAATCATCCTATCGTATTGTTTCATTGCCATGGTTACAATCCCGTCCATGCATCATCAACCAACCAAAGGGTACACCCTGCAAGCCTGCGTCCCCCTCCGCCACCCCACCCCTCGTCAGCCCACAGCCCCTCTCCTTCTCGGGGTCTAAAGTCTGTAGCCGCTCCATTTCTCCACGTCATCGTCTCCGCCTCCATCGCTGGTGTCTCGGCTTCTCTGGGTAGGGTCCCGCTCTCTGCTCTTCTCCCTTAGTGGTCCCAGGAACACTCTGCTCCTAGACTGCAGAGTTAATCACTCCCCTCCTTTTGCTACAACACGTCTACCTTTACATTTAAAATAAGGAATTATAATTGTTCTTAACTCTGTTCTGGACTGCTCCTTGAAGACTAAGTAAATAACTTTGAAAAAATTCCTAGATTTTAGGAATGAGTCATTGTTGCCAATTGATTCGGATGAAGTATAGTCTAGTGGCTTTTGAACTTTTTTTTACTGTAACTCACAGTAAGAAATAAACAGCAATTTTCCATCCTAGTACAACCATACACACACCAGAAAAAAAAATTCGCCAAAATTTACCTACTATATGAGTACTTACTATATGCTATGTATTCTGTTATCTTTGTATTTAACTTTGTAAAAAAATAAAAAAAAAAAACAGGTGCAACTCACTAAATCAGTTTCATTATCTGCAGTTTGAAAAGTGTTGGAAATTATTTGAGTTGTATGTGTATATATAGAACAGTAGTTAGATTTTTGACTTGCTAACCGTCTTGGGCTTTTTATTTTGCTGTGGCCACAGGCTTATGTGAAGGAAGATCACATGAACATGAAAAATGAAAGTGATACTGGGTTACTATCCAGGCTAGTATTCTCCTTTCTCTCAAAAGACTAAGTATACAAATCAAGCATTTCTACTTTCATTTTCCTTTTAATCTTTGAACTGCAAGTGGATCCACAACTTTCTTGAAGTTCTTTATATTTATATCTGTTTGCATTCTTAAGGGTACTACATACAGTTTGATTACATAATATTCCCTGACTGATAATATTGAGGCTCTGGAGTTTTCTTGGGTTTATGGGATTAGACTGGAGGTACCAGACTGTGTAGGATTGGGTTGAGGAACTTTTGTTAAATTCAGAAGACTTATAGGGAGGGCAGTTTTGATGTGCCTTCTGAGGTAGAAGTAGTCATCATGGCTAACATTTCTAATGGTTCTGTTGTATTTCCACTTTGTGTCTAATCAAAAAGAGATTTGCTTGCTGCTAGTAAGAGAACCTAGCATTAAAGATAAGGTGCTTTGCAATTTCTGCAATGGATACATTTCTGAGAAATTTTATATATTCCATCTGGCTGTTTGATTGACATATACAAAGTAAGTACATTAGAAATGACCCCATTTTACTAAATGAAAATACCTTGGAACAGAAGGGTAAGATTAGGTTAATTTTTGAGTGCCAGGTTTTCAGGCACTCTGGTTGTTCTCTAGGTGAGCCTTTTGACGTGCTTCACTGCTTTTTACTGACTCTGTCTTGCACTGTGCAGAGTGGCTGGGGAGGGACAAAAGCCTTTGATAGAGCTGTAAAATATCATGGTCGCCAGTGTCCATTCTTAATAAGCTCTTTGGGGCAAAAGTTGATTTAAGTACAAGGGATCAGGTAACCCAGAAGCAACAGGTCCCTTGTCCGTGTCCTTATATTGTGGTAAAAACAAATTAGAGAAGTAGAGCAACCAACAAGAGGCAGCATTTAGGGAGTTTGCAGAAGTGGAATGGAGATGAAGGTGATTGAAGGCTCCACCAGGGCTGCTGCTTACAAACCCTAAGAAGCCCTTGAGCACCCCGTGTTCTCCTGGTAAGCAGTGCTCTCCAGATTTCACTGCATTCCTCATCCGAATTTGACTTCCATGTAATCGATCACTTGAACGGCTCTCTCCACAATCTCCTTTTACTTTGATGTGTTATGTATTCACCCTACAAATCCTCATTTATAATCTGCCTTCTCTACTCCAGCCAATTGTATCATGAGGGCAGCTGAACATCTCATAAGACATGCAGACTCACACTGTCCAGAATTCATTTCCTCTGGGTCTTCAGTGCAACCCAGCAGTTCCTTCCAACTTTACTTTTTCCACAATTATTTTACCTTCTTATTTCACATAGACAATAGAGTCCAATAGGTTTGCACTACAACTTCTTATCCTTTGCTTATAAGTGAAAACCATTACTGTCCGTGCTTTCTCTCTTCCCTCTAACTCTAAAAGAGGGGACATAAAACTTCAGTCCCTTTTCCTAGGAGAAGGTAAGGTGTGGGCAGATATTAAATCCATCTCAGAATATTGCCTCTGCCCCTCAGCAGATTAATGGGTTTCGACAGATTATATACCTTCTGGGCCTTGTTAGTCTCATCTGTAAATGGAAACAATGATTCCATCTTTTCAGGGTCATTTCAAGGATTATGAACGTAGAAACCTAGAACATAAAATGTGATTAAAAAAATATTTGTTTCCCTCCTTTCCTCTTCTCCCCTTTTCTCTTCACTAATACTTTCCTCCTCCTGGTTCTCTTGCTTAATCTCACTTGTTTTCTGTCATTCATTCAACATTCAATCAATGTTTTTCAAGTGCTTTCTGTGTTCCAGTCACCCTGATGTGTCCTAAGGAAAAAGAAGTGACCTAAATGAAGTCTTTCTTTTGTCGAATTTCAATAATCCCTCTCGTAAATCTCCGCCTCCTTCTCCCTACTAGCTCTTTCTCCTGAGACTGGAGATAATAAGTATTGGACTGCATACTCTTTCAGGCAGGGCTCTATCTCTCTGATCCCAGTGGTAGCCAAACTTCTTAAAGAACTGGCGTAATTACTTCTTCCTCATCCCTCCACTGAAACTGCTTCTCCCATAAGCACCATAACCCGCCAATCCAAAGAACACACTCCTACCATTAGCTTCTGTGGAATTTAATACTGCCTTTAAAATAGTTTCTTCTCTTGGCTCCCGTCATTTGTTTCCTCCCTTGGTTCTTCAACTTCTCTGATCATAGCTTCACAGATTCATTTGTTTTATATTCAACCACCATTCTTCAGACATCTTTCAAACATCTATCCATTCCATAAATGTTAGCATGAGTTCAAGTTCACATATCCTTTTGCTTACTAGATAGCTCCATCTGGCAGCCCCTCAAGTACTATAAATTCATCTTCAAAATGAATCTAGATGTCCTTTCCCACCCAAGTATTTCTGTCTTAGTGAAATACTACAGTCTACCAAGTCACCCCCCAAAATGAAGACCTTAAATCATCCTAGATGCTCCCTTTACCTCCTACATCTTATTGACCACCTGGTGATGTTATAATAAATAGGTTGATCCAGTGGAGACCTCCAGGTCATCCTGTTGAATGAAAGTCAAATAAGGTTGATTCATCCTGTAGCCCAGGACAATGTAAGGATGCTGGATTAAAAAGAACATGAGACATATTCATGTTGTGAATGGGATATAATTTCAGTAAAACAATATATTACCAGCAGGAAAAAACAAAACAAAAATGGCAGTCTGTTTAGCTATTACAGAAACAAGCAAACTGTTCGCTGGGGAACCACCAAGGAAAGCAGTCAAGTCCCTTGAGAACAAATCCCCCTTCAAGACTGAAACTCAAAGGGAACACATGAGCAGGCGTATAAACTCGCTGGTGACCACGTTGGTCTACATGTGAGTGGAAGTGGGGGGAAAGCAGAAATGAAGCTATTGGGCTGAGTTCGACCATGTTCCATAGACTCCTGTCGACTTCGAGATGAGAGAGGAAAGAGGATGGACGTGCTGGTTGGTCCAAAGTCTGGGGAGACTTGGAAACTCCTGTGTCCAGAGACATTGACCTAGCCATGGAGGGCTAGAGCGGATAGTGCAGATGAAGAGAAGCTGATAATGAAGTGAGGGGAGACACACAAAAACACCTAAACTTGCATGCAGATAGTATCCATTGGGCCTAGCTTCGATGGCCTGATGACCAGAGCTCTACTAGAGGAAGATAAATTTGTTAAAGGAAAGAAGTATAAATTACTACAATTTGATGAACTTAACCTCTACTTATGGATGTAATAGCTCAAAATACCAACTGAGAGGGAAGGAGTCTTCACATCAAGGATCAGTCCTATCCCGTCTGTACACAGGGTTGATAGGGATGGGCAACTTAGACATTGGCTACCTAAAATGGGGGTCAGGGAGCACTATAATGATGCCCTTCTCCAGGGACTGGTCTCTCCCAATAATATGTCTGACGTGTGAGAGATGAAATCTGGCCATCTAGGCTTCTAAAGGAGCATTCGGGTTGTGCTTCTTCTAACACAGATTTGTTTGTTATTCTGGCTGTCTATGGGACTTCTGATGTGGTGCTGTAGGATCAGCAATGGATTGCGAACCACAAAGTCGGCAGTTCAGACCCACCAGCTGCTGCTCAGAAACCCTGTACAGGGTTACTATGAGCTGGAACTGACTCAATGGCACTTAACAACAACAACTTTTCTATACTTATAATTTCTTTTATTCCAAATTTCATGAAATACATTCTTAATTTCTTGAGTATCATTTTTGAAAATGGAAACTTTTTTAAACTTGGAATTTTTTCAAATTCAAATTTGGCTTCAACATAAAGATTTGGATATTTGGCGTTTCATAGTCATTTTCAGAATAGATTCTAATTGCTGTTGTGGTTGTTAGGTGCCATCAAGTTGGCACCAACTCATAGCGACTCAGTGCACAACAGACTGAAACACTGCCCGGACCTGCGCCAGCCCCAGAATTGTTGCTACACCTGAGTCCATTTCTTCTGCCACTGTGCCATTCCATCTCATTGAAGGTTTTCCTCTTTTTCTCCGACACTGTTTGTACCATACATGATTTCCTTCTACAGTGACTGGTCTCTCCTGATAGTATGTCCGTAAAGTATGAGAGACAAAGTCTGGCAATCCTGGCTTTGAAGGAGCATTCTGGCTGTACTTTAGGCAACACAAATTTATGTGTTCTTTTGGCAGTATATGGTACTTTTAATATTCTCCTCCAACACCATAACTCACATGCATCCATTCTTCATTGTTCAACTTTCACTTGCATATGAGGTTATTGAAAATACCATGGCTTGGGTCAGGCACACCTTAGTCTTCAAACTGACATCTTTTCTTTTGAACACTTTAAAGAGGTCTTGTGCAGCAGATTTCCCCAATGCAATATGTTATTTGATTTCTTGAATGCTACTTCCATGAGTGTTTGATGGTAGATCTGAGTAAAATGAAGTCTTTGACAACTTCAGCCCTTTCTCCATTTGTATGGATGTTGTTTGTTGGTCCAGTTGTGAAGATTTTTGTTTTCTTTACATTAAGGTGCAACCCGTACCAAAGGCTGTGGTCTTTGGTCTTCATCAGTAAGTATTGTAAGTCATCTTTGCCCTCAGCAAGCAAGGTTGTATCCTCTGCATCTTGCAGGTTGTTAATGAGTCTTCCTCTAATCCTGATGCCACGTTCTTCATATGTTCCAGCTTCTTGGAGTGTGTGCTCAGCGTACAGAGTGAATAACTGTGATGGATGAATGCCACCATCTCTTCTGTCCACTTTTCTAGGTAGGGCTCTTAGGCTCCACTCATGCTCTTCCTTCTTGATGGTCCTGGGATTGTCTTTTCCTTAAATGAAAGATCAATTACTCCCCTTTTTTAGTTATACATCTTTTACAATTATAGTTGTAACAATCACATAATCCTGCTAACAGTTAAAATTGAATCATAAAGTCCTATCACAATCATTCACCTTCACCAGATCCATCTAGAAATTAGGGTAACTATTCAGTGGGGGTTCTACCTTACTCCCCTCGCCCCCCCCCCGCCTTATTCTGAAACTAAGCACACTCATGAGCGCTTATAAGTCAGCCACTCATGCCTTTGTAGACACCCCTGCCCCGCATTTTTGATTGCCAGCATCTAAATGCCTCACCCTGGTGTGGCTGTGTGGGCTATGGTTTGAACCACATGGTCATTGGTCCAAATTCACCAGCTGCTCCTCAGCAACCTTATACAGGGTTGCTATGATTCAAAACCGACTCAAAAGCACTTAACTACAACAGCAATCAACCCAGTACACTGAAGAAACACTCCAGAATTCTTCATTCTGGTTGGAATTTTAATTAACTGCATCCATAAGCAAAAGTCTGGTTCATCAAATTATAACAATTAGTACTTGCTCACAGTACCAAAACCATCTTTATCTTCATCTGGTTGAGTCCTAGTCAGCTAGCTACCCAAGGTAGGTCAGATTGGTACTAGCTGCAAGTCTGTGAGTTCACATACTCCTCCCTGCACTTCAGACCAGCTGGATGCTTCTTTCACAGCCCTAGCTCCTAGGGACTAGGTCAGTGCCCATGGGCTCAGAAATTCACACATCTTCCTAATCTTCAGTCCAGCCAGCCCATCCTCATCGCTCGCTCTCTCAAGGTCAACGGATGTCGATGGAACATGGTCAAACGCAGCCATGTCTTCATTGCTACATTTCCCTCACTTTCACTTACAAATAGACACAGATGGTCACCAGCGAACATACTAGACTACTTGTGGGTTCCCTTTAAGTTTTAATCCTAGAAGAGGGTTTTCCCTGATGGGCTGACTTTTTCTTGCCTTGATGCCTCCAAAGCAAACAGCTTGCTTGACATTCAAATTGCCAAATAGTTTGCAGGTCTTTCTTTCAATAAAAATTTTCTGTCCTCCCAGCAGTTCTGGGTTGGTCTGCATGTCTTTTCAGATGGGAATGTTCCTACTGAGAAGGTTCTAGGTAGAGCTCAGGATTCTATCTAAGGCTTGACAAGAAGACTGTTTCCCAAGGCAAATTCTAACTTTCAGCAAATCTAGTGAGTTATAGGCTGAAGACAGGATTACAAGCTCTCTGTCATCAAATTACCAATGTTCATTTCTATCAGATGTAAACATCTACTTTACAATAATAGGCTGGGGAAACCAATATCCACA
>NW_006408674.1:6836581-6838120 GCF_000296735.1 Chrysochloris asiatica
TTTATCCATTCTTCCATTGATGGACACTTAGGCTGTCTCCATCTTTTTGCTATTGTGAATCATGATTTGATGAACATTGATGTGCATGTATCTACTTATGTCCTGGCTCATATTTCTTGTAGATATATAACAAGTAGAGGGATTGCTGGGTCATAAGGTATTTCTATTTCCAACTTTCTGAGGAAGTGCCATAATGTTTCCCAAAGTGGTTGAACCATTTTATAGTCCTGCCAGCTATTGCTGGTAGGAGGGTCCCAGTCTCTCCACACTCTCACCAGCATTTGATGTTTTCCTTTTTTGAACTTTACTGTTAATGCTGGTGTGAGATGATATCTCATTGTGGCTTTGATTTGCATCTCACTAATGACTAATGTCCTGGTGTGGCATTGTAGGATCAGCACTAGACTGTAAACCACAAGGTCAGCAGTTCAAACCCACCAGCTGATCCTTGGAAACTCTATACAGGGTCGCTGTGGTTTGGAACTGACTCGACAACACTTAACAACAACAACAATTTGGGGTCCTGGTGTGCTGCTGCAGATTAATGTGCTAGACAACAAGGTCCATTTGAACCACAAGGTCGGCGGTTCAACCCTATACAGGGTTGCTATGAGTTGGAACCAACTTGACGGCACTTGGTGAAGTGTCTGTTCATGTCCTGTACCCGCTTTTTAATTGGGTTGTCTAGTGTTACAGTGTTCTACAAATTTTAGATATTAGTCCCCTGTCTGATATATCATTGCAAAAAAAATTTTCTGTGGGTTCCCTTTTTACTCTTTTGGTGACATCTTTTAATACACCTAAGTTTCTGATTTTTAGTAAGTCCCAGTCATCTATTTCTCCTTCTGTCATTTGTGTAATTTTTTGCAATGTTTGATAGTGTGTATATGCCATGTGTTAGAGCCCCTAAATTTGTCCCTGTTTTCATTGATGATTGTCTTAGGCCGGGTTTTTTAGAGAAGTAAAACCAGTGAAACGTATATAGATAGAAGTTTATTATCAAGGAAATGGCTTACAACTGTAGAAGAGAGAGAGAAAAGACTGTCTCACGTGTCCATTATCTTGGAAGCAGGCCACACCCCCAAGGAAACAACCCTTTAATTGATTGGCTGCTCATAGCCACTCATCATAGAGTTAACTATGCTTATATCAGGTTTCATTACCATGGGAATAATAAGCACATCCCAGCTGCCCAACCTCTGGAAATCCCAGCCTAGACAAGCTGACACAAAATCCTAACTATTACAATGATCTTTATAGTTCTCGGTTTTACATTTAGATATTTAATCCATGTTGAATTCATTTTTGTATATGATGTGAGTGAGATATGAGTCATGTTTCACTCTTTTGCAAATCAGTTTCCAGTTTTGCTAGCACCATTTGTTGAAGAAACTATTCCTTTCCCATTTAATGTGTTTTGACCCTTTGTGAAAGATCAGTTGACTGTATGTGGATGGATTTACATCTGGGTTTTCAATTTTGTTCCATTGATCTATGTCTTTTTCATTGTACCAGTACTAGTCTGTTTTGACCACTGTG
>NW_006408674.1:6842440-6893968 GCF_000296735.1 Chrysochloris asiatica
GAATGGTCACACATATGGGTCTCTTCCAATCAGTTGGCCAGATAGTCCCCCCTTTTTATTACAAAACTTTTACCTTTACAATTGTGACATTCACAATTAGTCATGATAACAGTTACTCACTATTGAATCATAAGAATCTTATCCCCATCTCTTTTTACCAGACCCATCTAGACAAGATGAAAACTATTCAATGGGGCCTTTACTTCCCCAACGCACTCTTAAACTATACTCGCTGTTGAAAACTTGTAAGTCAGTCACATTGTGCCTTTATCACCCCCTCATTTTAGGTAGCCAATGTCTAAGTTGCCCGTCCCTATCTATCCTGTATACAGAGAGGATAACATTGATACTTGATGTGAAGACTCCTTCTCTCTGATTTGGTATTTTGAGCTACTACCTCCATGAGATTGAAGTTGTCGAGGACTTCATTCCTCATGGATCAACTATCAACACTCACGGAAGCAGCAGTCAAGAAGTCAAACTACATATTGTTTTAGACAAATCTGCTGTATAAGACCTTTTTAAAGTGTTGCAGAGCAAAGATGTCAGCTTGAGGAGTAAGGTACACCTGACCTAGGCCATGGTATTTTCAGTAACCTCATATGGTGAGACCTGGGAACTCTTGAGCCCATTGACAAGGACGTAGCCACGGAGCTGAGAGTGAAGCATCCAGCTGATACGAGGGGAGACACACAAGAATACCCAAACTTTCAGATAGTACCCATTTGACCTAGCTTTGATGGCTTGATGATCGGAACTCAATTAGAGGAAAATAAAAATTTTGATGAAGGAAACAAGTTTAAATTGCTACAATTTGAGGAACTTGACCTATACTTATGGATGTATTAGCTCAAAATACCAACTGAGAGGGAAGGAGTCTTTACATCAAGGATCAAACCTTTACAATTGTGACATTCACAATTAGTCATGATAACAATTACTCACTTTTGAATCATAAGAATCTTATCCCTGTCTCCTTTCACCAGACCAGTCTAGACAGGATGAAAACTATTCAGTGGGAATTCTACCTTGCCCTTTACACTCAGAAACGAAACTCCCTCTGGAAACCGTGTAAGCCAGTCACTTAGTGCTTTGATTGCCCCCATTTTAGGTAGCCAATGTCAAAGTTGCCCATCCCTATCAACCCAGATTGGCTGGTGAGATTGAACCATAATATTGGTGCAGTTACTGGCCCAAAGCTTAATACCTCAGGGAGATTTATTGAATAATTGAATAAATTTCTGCATAGATAAGGTAGTCAAAAGGAGCCCTGGTGGAACTGTAGGATAATAATTGGACTTCTGGCTACAAGGTTAACAGTTCAAATCCACCAATTTCTCTGTGGGAGAAAAATAGGCTGTCTTCTCCTGTAAAGATTGTAGTCTCATACAGAGTCACTATGAATCCAAATTGACTTGATGGCCATGAGTTTGGTTTTTTGGAAGCTAGTCAAGATGGATTGGCTAAACTACCATTTTTAATTTGTCAGAAACAGACATAACTTAAATGACTAAATATGGTATAATTTTTTTATGCCTTGCATCATTCACATTTTCCTCGGAATTTCATTGTGAGACATAATCTCACATAAGCAATCTGTGAGGAAATTATCTGGAAAGTGCTGTCTTTTCTGGGCCCTCTTGTGTCGTGGACTTAGTTTTATCCTTTACTTGTAGACCTGTTACAGTTAGTTCATTAGTATGGTTTTTTTTTTTTTTCTTCTTTTTCTATTGACATTACATTGAACAATCAAAAGTCACTATTAGCGTTCTAATCTAAGTATTCACTATTGTCTACTCTTTTTGCTACTGAATATATTAGCGTCTTCTTTCTATTGACAACTTTCCATTATTAAATATTTGTTTAGCAACCTTGTCAGGAGCATAGATCCATCAAAAGTTTGTTTATTTTTTTGGATTGGTGCTTTTGGCAGAATATCAAAACTCTCTTCATGTCGTCATCCTTAAAAAAGTAGAGATAACTTTACAACAGGATGTATTTAAAAGATGGTTCTAAATCTTCAAAATGATCTTAATGCTAATATATGTCATATTTTTTAGGCATTTGGTAGATTATTATACTTACTAAATTCAGTGAATTTGACCTTTTCTCTGGCATTAGCATTCCCAGGGCGTATGCCCCTGTGTCCAGAGGCTTTCAGGGTATTTGCTGCTATCCTAAATTGGAGAGTACTCAGAGTATCTCCTCCTTTTAACCTTTTTGCTGTTTCGTCCGTCTCCCAAAGCTTCATTAGACCCTTTGTGCTATGCTTTAGGAGTGTCAAGAGCCTTTTACTGTTCATTCTATCCACATCTGTGTTCCACAAAATATTCTTCTCTCAATGAGTGTCAAGAGCCTTTTACTGTTCATTCTTATCCACATCTGTGTTCCACAAAATAGTCTTCTCTCAATGAAGAAAAATAGAATGTGAGCAGGTAATGCTATTAACTAAGAAAGGCATAGTAGAATGTATATAAAACCCCACGTAACAACTGAACCAATGTTATGGAAAATGAATTAGCCAAATAGAAGACAAACTTTGAGGAATATATCCAGGAAGCTAAAGAATGGTTAGAGATGACTACAACAAAAGAAAAGATAGTTAAACATCGAGTATATTTCAAAGGGAGCTAGCTTAATTATAACATGAATTCTCAAAGACAGGACAGGTGATTCAAAATTAGTTGTAATAAAAGGACATTTCCTAGGTCTGAGTTTTTTAAAACCTAAGATTAGAAAAAGGTAAGGTTTATCACATTTTGGATTCCAAAACGTATTTTGGTTGTAGTCTTATGCCTTTTACTTAAACATACAATTTATACATTCAAATAAAACAGAGCAAACAGTATTACCTTGTCAAGATTCACAGTGAACTATATAGGAATTTTGATTGGGATTGGATTAGATTTACATATTTATATGGGAAAAATTGGCATTTTGTAATATTCCAATCTATGAATTCTTTGTTCATTTGTGTAATACCTTTTAAATGATCTTAAATGGTTTTATACGTTTTTTTACATTTATTTTTAGATATCTACGTTTTTGCTGACATTGTAAATGAGTATGCATTTTGTTTTCTTTTTGTTGCCATCCTTTAAAATGTAGATGGAAAAGTAGAGGACCAAAACAAAGTGTTTTTGAACAAGAGTAAGAAGATGAAATGTTGCATATGATTTTTAAAAAGGAAAATGAGGAGAGACTTGTTCTGCCAGATATCAAAACAGAATTATTCAAATGATAATTGTTGTTATTGTTTGTTAAGTGCCATCGACTCGGTTCCGACCCATAACAACCTTGTATATAGGGCTTCCGGGACCAGCTGATGAGCTTGAACCGTCTACCTTACATTTCAAATCAACTATGCAGTCCAGTGCATTAACCAAATAGGGCCAGTAATAGTAATTAAAACGTTGTTTGGGTGAGCCTTGGCACAATGGTTAAGTGTTTGACTTCTTACCCAGAGCATGCAGAGGTTAGAACCCATCATCTGTTCTGCAGGAGAAAAATGTGGCTGTCTGCTTCTGTAAAAATTGTAGCCTTGGAAACCCTATATGGCAGTTTTACTTGGTCTGAAGTAACTCAATGGCATACAACAAGAAGAGGAAGACAGTGTTTGATTCAGGGAAAGATGTACTAACCTGTAGAGCAGAGACTCAGCAACTAGTTCACAGATATATGGAACTATGATATATGACAAGGGCTTCTAGATAAGTGAAGGAGAGGAGAAAATGTTTATTAGACATTAATAAGTCTGTTTAATTCATGTGAGGGAAATGAAACTGGATCCCTGTTTCACACCATATACAAAAGTAATTTCTACATTCAAGTGTAAAACCAAAACTTTTAGAACATACAAGGGATTTTCTTTTTGTCCCTGAAGTAGGGAAGAACTTCTTGACAAGACATAGAAAGAACTCACCATATAATAAAATACTAATAAACTGGATTACATTAAAATCAAGAACTCTATTCAAATAAAAAAAAAAAAAACCCTTAATGAAATTGAAAGATAAATCACAAAGTGGGAGATGTTTGCCATGTGTGGAATTAACAAAGCTTTCGTATGCAGACTAAGTTCATAAGAATAAGACAAATAAATAACCCAGTAAAAAAATCAGCCACTTAATAAAAGAAAATATAGGCCTTTAAACATATGAAAAGATGCTCAACTTTATTAATAACCAGGTAAATGAAAATTATTATCACAATGAGATTGCCAAAGATTAGGAGGTTGGCCAGTGTCAAGTACTGGAATGGATGCAGATCGGTGGAGAAGTGATCAGTTCAGTCACTTTGGAAAATCATTTAACTTTATGTTGTGAAGTTGAATTTTACATACTTTTTGACTCAGCATCTTTAATCTCATTTTTATACCCCAGAGAAACTTACACATGTGGACCAGAAGATGCATATAAGAATATTCAGACTAACACAAATCATTTGAAAAAAAGAATCAGGAAATAATCCAGTGCCCTAAAACAAAAATGGAAAATTAAAGTATGACAATATTAACAAATGGAATATTGAACACCAGTAAAAATGAATAAACTATAGCTATATATTAATTGCTTTCAATATAATCTGTTTCAATAATAAAACAACATTTATTCATTCTTTAAAAAAATGAAAAAGAATGTTTCTTTTTTTCTTTCTTATTTTTTTTACATAGTTCCTGCTATATGGCAGGCATTGTACTGGATGGTAGGGATTTATCATTGAAGAAGATGTGTATCTTTTCTGTCCTTAGAAAGCTTACATTTTTTATTAGATGGGGATAGATTAATTAATAAGCAAATTACTAATGGAGTCTTTTGTGGTGCTGTGGAGTAATACACTGGACTGCAAGGTAGATTTGAACTATAAGGTCAGTGGTTCAAATTCACCAGCCTTTCCTTGGAAACCCTATACAGGGTTGCTGTGAGTTGGAACCGACTCGATGACACTTAATAATAAAAACAATGTAAGCATAAGAGTTATGGGAAAAGATGAAGTGGGGTAGGAGGGTACAATGTGATGTGGTCTGTGTGTTTCTGCACCATCAAGGAAGGCCTTTCTGATATGTGACATTTGAAAAGAGGTGACTATTATATGGGGGTGAGTCATACAACGATCTGGGGGCAAAGTGGGAATGAGTGTGACACATATTCAAGGAAGAACAAGAGGCAAATAAAAGCTAATACAGAATGAGTTAGGAGATGAGTTCAGGGAGGTAGACAAACTCCATGTCCTGTGGGGCCTTATAGTTCTAGTAGTGAGTTTAAAATATTAAAAAACTACAGGAGAATATCAACCAGGGAATGACACGGTCTGATTTATGTTTAGAGCCTGAATAATAGACGTGAAAAGAGGACTACAGTGGATGCAAGGGGTCCAGTTAGAAGAATCTTGCAGAAGTTAAAACAGGTGATGGTGACAGTGATAGTTATGTGCCACCAAGTCGGTTCTGACTCATAGTGACCCTGTATAGTATTTCCAAGGCTGTAAATCCTTAAAGGAGAAAGCCTCATTTTTCTCCTGTGGAACGCATGGTAGATTCGAACTACTGTTGTTGCGGTTAGCAGCCAAGCTCATATCCACTATGCTAGCAAGCACTGGCGTCCTCGTGTGGCACCATAGGATAAGCACTGGACTTCTAACTGAAAGATCAGCACTTCAAACCCACCAGTTTCTCCTCGGAAACTCTATATATGCTCACTATGAGTCAGAATCGACTCAACGGCACGTAATAACAACCACCACCACCGAAGCAGAAGATAGTGATGGTGAATAAATCAGTACTGACGCTCTGGTGGCATTAGGAACAACTGTGAGTAGATGGTAATTAAAATGGAATAGCCTGAAGAGCAAGCACATTGAACCACAAGATGAAGAGCTTGGTTTTTGTTGTTAAAGTGCCATCAAATCAGTTCTGATTCAGAGTGACCCTATGTAGGTTTTTTTTTAAGGAGCAGCTGGTAGGTGTGAACTGCTGACCTTGTGGTTAGCAGTCCAGTGCTTATCCTACAGTGCCATACCAGAACTCCATAAGAGTTTGGGTTTAGAACTCTTTAAATTTGAAAGGCCTCTAAGACTTCTATGAATCTGAAACTCAGAAGCTATGTGTAGAGTTTGGGGGTTAGAAATAATAAATGTCATAAAAATATAGCTGGTGTTCAAAGCCATAGAATTGGATGATACCGGCAAAGGAGTAATTGTAGGTAGAACAGAGGTGAAGCTATGAAAGGAGACTACCATGGAGAAGTGGATGGTGAGGTGGCAAAGAATTTCAGGAGAATGTGGTGCCCTCGAAGTCAAGAGAAGAAAATGTTTCAACTGACAAAACAATATAATAAAGAAATATATTTGGAGTGGAAATGGTAATACTGGGTTAATATATTTTTTACGAATAGTAAAAAGATGAAACCTTGTAGAGAAATGCAGTGATGATATGAATAGGTTATTCATTGAAGGGCAAATCCTAATTGGCAATAAACCTATGAAAAGACGTTTAACCTCACCATTAATCAAGGAAAAGCAAATTTAAAAGAACAATAACATCTAATGCTGTTGATCAGAAGGGAGGTCATTTTCTTTGCACATACTTTTGTTGAAATGTAAATTTTTACAGCCGTTTTTGAAAGCAGTCTAGCAATACCGATTTAAATGAAAAATGCCTTCAGTATATGATCCAACAAGGAACTCTGGTAGTGTAGTGGTTACAAATCGGGCTGCTAACCTCAAGGTTGGTAGTTTGAAACTACCAGCTGTTTCGCGGGAGAAAGATGAGGCTTTCTGCTCCCGTAAAGATTTACAGCCTCAGAAACCCTGTACAGGGTCACTATGAGTCAGAACTGACTCCATGGTACTTAACAATATGATCCAACAGTTGGAGAAGACTATTAAAAGTACCATAGATTGCCAGAAGAACAAACAAATCTGTGTTGGGAGAAATACAATCGAAAGGCTCCTTAGAAGCAGGATGGCCAGACTCTGTCTCTCATACTTCAGACTATTATCAGGAGGAACCTGTCCCTGGAGAAGGACATCATATTTAGTAAAGTGTAAGGTTAGTTAAAAAGAGGGAGACCTCCAACAAGATGAATTGGTACAGTGGCAGCAACAGTGGACACCTGGCATAGCAGCAATTGTGAGAATGGTGCAGGACTGGGCTCTGTTTTGTCCTGTTGTACATAGGGTCACTATGGGTTGGAACCAACTTGATGGCACCATTTAACTTTTGTGTAAACACAGCTATGAATGTGGTAGAGCATACAGCAGGCAAAATGATGAAAATGTCCTAGCTATTATCAGACATCTTAAGGCAATGAGTTGATGGGTTCAGGTCCGTAGTTTCAGGGGATACCATGGTCAGTTGTCATAATAAAGCCCACAAGACAATGTTCTACATCCTGCTTGAGTGAGTAGCATTGGATCTTGAAAGCTCATGAGTGTCGTGCAACTATTGGTCTCTCCATGTGTGTAAGAAAGAAGAGTGATAAGAATTGAAGAGGCTTGGAATCAATTAGTTCAGTGACCTAATGGAACATGTGAACATCAGTTTCCAGGACTCTGAAACCAGAAGAACTAGACGGTGCCCAGTTACCACTACCGACTGCCCTGAAAGGGATCACAGATGGATAGACTGGGAGAAAATGTTGAACAAAACTAAAAATTATTTAACAATTAAAAAAAAAAAAAATGGGTTTACTGATCAGAAAGAGACTAGAGGAGCCTGAAGTTGTGGCCCTTGAAAGGAACTCACCGTTGTGGCCCTATTTTCAGCCAAGCAGTAGATAGGTTTATAGTGGGAGACAGTAACACTAGAAAGATATGCTCACTATGGAATGGTCAATCATTCAAAATCAAAAGGGCAACATTTTCCTAAGGACGTAGTTGAGAAGGGATGGGAACATGGGTGGAATGCAAAGAGAAAGCACAAGGAGGAAGCACATGGAGGGGATTGTAATCATTGAGATGCAGCAAAGTATATGATTTGTTGAATGTAAAGCTGGTATCTGTAAACCTTCACTCAATTCACAATAAAAAGTATTTTAAAAATGGATGCATTTGATTTATATTGTTAAAGAATATTGAAAGTACTTTGGACTTCCAAAAGAACAAATGTCTTGAAAGAAGTACAGCCAAAATACTCCTTGGACACAAGGATAGCAAGACACCGTCTTACATACTTTGGACATGTAATAAGGAGGGACCAGGTCCTGGAAAAGGACATCCTGCTTGGCAAAGTAGAGAGTCAGCAAAAAAGAGGAGGAAGACCCCAATGAGATGGATTAACAAAGTGGCTGTAACACTGGGCTCAAACAGGAGGACCAGCAGTGTTTCATTCTGTTGGGCATAGGGTCACAATGAGTGGGAACTGACTCAACAACACACAACAACAACATGGATGGAGCTGGAAAATATTAATGCTAAGTGAAATAAGTCAACAAAAAAGGACAAATATTTTGTGACCTCACTTACATAATAGATAAGAAAAGGCGAATATATAGACAAAAAAAGTTCGTTAGCATTTATCAGGGATAGGAGAGAGGGAGAAAGGGAGCTAGTCATGATGGAATTATTATGTTGACTAATAGTAAGGTTGTAATTCTTGTAATCCAGTTGTATACCTTAATTCAACTTTAAAAAGTTGAATTGGAAAAAAGAAAGAAAGAAAAGCCAAATTAGAAAGTGAATTGAGATCAACCAACTTTAAAACATGGGCTCTTCTTAATACTCCAGTTAAAGGACTGTTTCTAAAGGCACCGCTATCACTGGAGCTTTCTCTGTATTTAAGCAAGTCTACAGCCACCACAAAGGCCCCATCTTTTTCCTCTTGGTTTTGAACATATCTAGCTTGGTTAAGATATTTGGCTAATTCAAATAGGATTAAATCATTAAAAATATATATTTACATTTAGTTGGGGCTTGGATGATCTGATAAAACAGTGACTTTCCCCCTCATTAAAATGAATTATACAAAATTTTATATACAGTTAGAGAAATATCCCTGGAGGAGGGCCAGGTAAGAATTCCCACTGGGGGAATGGGAAAGGAAAAGCTAAAACTTCTGTTAATACAAGTGTTAGAAACTCAAACTAGGTTTAGAACTGAAGACAGTCTAAACTCTCTTTGCTGTGACAGACGGTACTCTTTGTATCCTTTGGTTCAGCCCTTAAATGGACTAGCTCTTTAAAGGAAAGCACATCCTCAGCTAGACAGTCATGTGGTATACAGGCCTATTGTTGCTAGATTACCCGATTGTCCTATTCCTTCACACAAGTCACTAATCTTGATTTTAATGTGCATCTTGCTGTTTTTAAATGTTGGCAGCTGACTCAGTTTTTTCTGAAACACTGTATGAGGCAAACAAAAACATATTTTCAGACTAGAAATGGCACAGAGGCTACCAGTTTGAAACCTCTGCAGTAGATCTCAGTTACATAACATTAAAACAAAGGAAGAGTTTGACCAAAAGTCTTGTTTTCATTTGAAAGAAAAGTTAAAAAAAAAAAAATTCTTAATAACTTCCCTGTTTTCTCAAAAAAGTGAAAATTACATGATACGATGTTTTTTTTGTTGTTGTTCTGTTGTTAATTGCGGTCGAGTTGGTTCCAACTCATAGCAGCCCTGCGTAGGGTTTCTGAGGAGTGGCTGGTAGGTTTGAACTGCTGACCTTGTGGTTCAAACTGACCTTGCAGCCCAGTGCTTATCCTACTGCGCCACAGCAAGCCTCCATGATTTTTTAAATCACCTCTGCTTTTCCACTGTATGTCCTATTTTTGTTATTTGTGGAGTAGTAGTAGATGTAGCACCATCTAAATTTTTGCAGACATTACATAAGTTGGTAACAGAGGAAAGCCTAAAAGCAAAAAAAGGTATTTTGAAAGGTTGCTCTAGTGGCCTTGTCCAAAGTCCATGGGAACTTGATTTAATAGGAATAGCGATCAACTTGAAAGACTTTCCAGGGGCTAAATGGGCAGTATTCAGTGGTCAACTGAATGTGGGGCTTGAGGAGATAATAATAAAGTGTTTTTTGGGTTTGTTTTTTACTTGGTAGCAGAATGAATGATTGTGCTAATAATTAACAAGTTGTTGTTGTTAAGTGCCATTGAGTCAGTTCTGACCCATAGCTACCCTGTATACGGTTTCCAAGGTGAGCTTGAATCACCGACCTTGTAGTTCAAATGGCTTTGCAGTCTGTTGCATTAACCCACAGTGACACACCAGGACTCCAATAATTAAGATAGGAAACCAAAATTCAGAGGAAATATTAGTTCTTATTTTTTAGATGTGGAAGTCAAGGTCCTAATAAAAGTGTTATCTTTGATGCCATATTTTGATTAGAGCCAAGTTCCAAGACTCAGAGCGCATCTTTGCTCAGCACTGCCAAGTCTTTCTCTTTAACGCAAACGAGCTGTACTGGGACAGTGGCCCTCTGTTAGTCCAGAAGGCCTGCAGACGTCTTCAAGAGACACGATTCCCAGAGCCTTTTTCTCACACTCTTAAGTAAATGTTTGCACTTGAAGTCAAATTTGGAGACATTTTAGCCATTGTTTATTCATATTTTCTGTCTCATTCTCACTCTGTTCTCCATCTAGGACTCCTATTATATATGAGAGGGCTTCAAGAAGTTCATAGAAAAATTGAATTAAGAGATCATGGAATTTTCCACCAACTTTTTGAAGCCCCCTTGTGTAGGTTATGTTGTTTGATTTTTGTTCCATAAGAGGCTCTTTAGATTTTTCCAGTCCTTTTACTCTCTCTTCTTCAAAGGTGATAATTTCTATTGTCTTCAAATTTACTAATTCATTCTTCTAACTCCAAGCTGCACACAGTCAGTTTTCCTTTTCAGTTATTTTACTTACTAGTTCTGAACTTTTACATTAGTTTTTTTCTTTTTTTTTTTATTGTAGTAAAATATACATAGCATAAAATTGACCACTTTAACCATTTTTCAGGGTACAGTTAAGTAGCACAAAATGTATTTACATTGTTGTTTAGCAACTGTTACTCCTATCTATGTCCAGAATGTTTTCGTTGTCCCAAATAGATACTATAACTCTCCATCTCCTTTCTCCCCCAGGACCTGGTAACCTCTATTTACTATCTGTGTCTATGATACCTCTTATCCTTTTGTGTCTAGTTTATTTCACTTAGCATAATGGCTTCAAGGTTCTGAAGAATATTTGACTATATATATATATATTTGACTATATATATATATACACACACACACACACACACACACTACATTTTGTTTATCCAATTATCTGTTGGTGGGTATTTGGGTAATCGCCACTATTTTATTATTGTCAGTAAGGTTTTGGTGAACATTAGTGTACAAGTATCCATTTGAGTTTCTGCTTTCTATTTTTACGTATATATTTAAATTGCTGGGTCATGTAGTAACTCTAAGGTCCAGGTATGGCTCTGTGGACTAATGTGCTGGACTGCAAGGTTGGTTTGAACTGCCAGGTCAGCAATTCAAGCTCACCATTTGCTCCTGGGAAACACCATACAGGGTTGCTATCATTCGGAACCAACTCAATGGCACTTAACCAACAACATAACACTAATTCTGTTTTTAACTTTTTGAGGAACCACCAAACTACTTTCACAGTGGCTGCATCATTTTACATTCCCATCATCACTGTGTAAGGGTGCCAGTTTCTCCACATCCTCTCCAACGCTTGCAATTTTCTGTTTGTTTAATAATAGTCATACTAATAGGTGACTATTAGTGGTCTCACTGTATTTTTTATTTGGATTTTTTATTTATTAATGAAATTGAGCCTCTTTTATGTACTTGCAGGTCATTTGTATATCTTCTATAGGAAAATGTATATTCAAGTCGTTGGCCCATTTAAAAGATTGGGTTGTTTGTATATGGCCTTTACCATATTGAGTAAATTCCTTCCTGTTCCTAGTTGTATGAGGTTTGTTTTGTTTTTTAACCATGAAAGGACATTGTTGTTGTTGTTAAGTGCCATTAAGTTGGTTCTGATTCATAGTGACCCTGTATAGAGTTTCTGAGGAGCAGCTGGTGAGCTTGAACCACCAACCTTGCAGTGCCACACCAGGACTCTCTATATATATATAAAACTAGATTTTACACACACACACACAAAGTGCATTTTTTTTTTTATCTTTTCTTGAATATTTCACTACGACAAATTTCCATGAATAATTCTATTTAGTCAAAGGAAATATGAGTAGTTTTTACTCCTGATTTTGTATTGAAAGGACATTAGAGTTTGTCAAATGTGTTTTTGTATTTAAATATTCATTTTTTCCTTCATTCTAGTATTGTAGCACATTTCACTGATTGAATTTTTAACGTTGAGCTAATCTTGCATTCTTGAGGTCTTTTAAATGTACGTGTAACTATTGTTGCTAAGTGCCAACAAGTCATTTCTGACTCATAGCAACCTGTATAGGGTTTCTGAGGAGTAACTGGTAAATTTGAACCGTTGACCTCTCTGTTCAAACTGACCTTGCAATCCAGTGCTTATCCTGTGGTGCCCACAAGAACTCCATACATATAACTAGATTTTATCCCCCACCCACCCCAAAATAAAAAGGTTCATCGTTTTGTTTATCTTTTCTTGAATGCTTTACTAGGACAGATTTCAAAGGAAATATGAGTATGATTTTGTATTGACGTAACTGTTAGCATTAACTTACAGTGTTACTACTGTCTATGTGGTAAGCAAGATAGGAACTTTAGAATCATTTTATAGCGTTCAAGAAAACAAAATTGAAGATTTTGAGTAGAGTATTTTTATTTTGAAATTAGCAATAAGTTATCAGAGCAGTGTTTATATTGGGCTTATTTTATATGGTTTTACAGAATATATAATAACTAAGTTTGTCTTTAATAGATTGATGAACTCCCAGAAGGAGCTGTAAAGCCTCCAGCAAACAAGTACCCTATCTTCTTTTTTGGTACCCATGAAACGTAAGTCAACAAAACTCTCATTCGCTCTGCTAAACTACCTTATATATGAAAGATCTATAATGTTTCATATATTTTTAAATAGTATAATCAATTATATAAAATTACTAAGCTTGATAATACATTTTTCTTAATGTAGATGTGCATCATAGAAGTCTTAATAACTGAAAGGAGATATTTTAAAATTTGAATGTCATTTTCACTTTATTTAAAATACTGACTATTCTCCAGCAGTTACCTTCTAGTACTCTTTTAAGCCCCAGGGTGGTTCCCTTACCACTCCCAGTAATTTCTTTTGTAACTCTCATGTATTTCCCTTGTTAAGATATATATTCCCTTCGTATTTCTTAGAACAAATTTTGTTCTCTCGGGCTATTTCAGCTTGTTGAACTCTGAAGCAAACATACATGTTTTAAAGATCTAACCATATTGGTTAGTGTACAGACTGAAACTTCTATAATGAAGAAATTTGAAAATACAGTACCTCAAATACTACAGAATTTTATTTCTTTCTTTTGAAACAATTCAGAAGTAAGCCTGTAGAGCTGAGTGGTAAACTTCTTTACCTGAGGGACTCAGGTTACTTTCGTCTTTTTGTCCCACCATCCCTTGAGTCCTGGTGTGGTGCTGTAGGATAAGCACTCAACCATAAGGTCGGTTTGAACCTCAAGGTTGGTGGTTCAAACTCACCAGCTGCTCCTTGGAAACACTATACAGAGTTGCTATGAGTTGGAACCGACTCAATGGCACTTAACAACAACAACAATCCCTTGAGTATTCTACTTTTCTGTATATTAAAAAAAGGACACAGCAGCATGTATGCCCATCTTCCAACCACAGGAAAAGAGAAAGAGAAAAGATGATGCACAAACGTCTTTTAAAGGAAATTACAAGGAAGTTGTATATATTACTTCTTCTTGTATTTGTGTGATAAGAACGTGGTCATGTGGCCGCTTCTAGATATAAGGGAATCTGGGAAACATTGTCTTCTATCCTGGCACGTGTGTATCCTGCTTAAAAAATATTGGGAGGAGTAACCATTAATAAAAGGGAGAGAAGAATGTGTAATAGGGGACAGTTGGCAATCTCTGACACACTATGGTTATTTACAGTACAGAAAACAGAATAGAAATTGCAAATGTGGAGAAAAGCTAAAAATTGTCATTACATCTTATAAGTTTCCAAATTCCAGGTCACTTTCTGTTCATTTGACTTACTGATGTAGCCAGGTGTGAACTCTTTCTTATCTGTGTCATTTTGCCATCTTTTTCATTCTTGTCTGGAAAGAACTAGCCAAGAGATGGCCCATCTTTTGATACGGTAGAAAAAAAAAAGAAATGTTTCTTTCAGGCAAGTAGTCTTTTGTTTTTAATCTAATAGATACTGTGAATTAGGCAACTAATCACATTGATCACATTTCCCTTCTTAGAAAGGTTTCTAGAAAGCTTAGAATGAAACAGTTTACCTCTAATAAGTATATTTTTGTATTTGCTTTATTCTTGTCTCCATTTTATGTCCATACCATTGTTTTCCTTTAGGATCTATTTCTGAGTGACCTGATTCTATTTCTGGGACAAGGCAGGTTTTAATAAATGAAGTATCACATTTATACTATAAACACCAAGATCTACCATTTGCCACATGGTTTCTTTAATTCATTTAGTAAACCTTGATTTTCTACATATTCTACAAGGCACTGGAAATTTATATGTATATATATAAAGCCCCTAAAGAGCTTGTCACATGGTGTGTTGCTAGTGAGTATAGCAGAATCATTTCACTGAAAAATGTGAAGGCTTTCACAGAGCTCTTTCTTATAATATCCTTAATATAAGCCAGTGACATCATTTTAAGACTTAACTCAGTAAAAACAATTTTATGAAATACCCGTAAAATGTCATGTCTATGAGCTTTTGCTGGTTTTACCATCTAGATTTATATCGACTTTTAAATAAATATATGGAGGAGAATGAAGGAACTTCAATCAGCCTGCCATTTCATATCGCTTTGGGGGAACTTTTGCTAGGTACTGGGTGTCCTTAAACCTGTGATTATATCATGGCCAGTACCTAATGTTCTACCCTCTGTGACACCAGGGATCATTGTTACATAATTCAGTAGACACAGTACCTGCCCCGTGAGAGGTGTTTAGAAAATATTTGTTGAATGAATTGAAAATAATTAAAGGAAATAAAAGAAACAAATACCCAAAGGTCTGTGAAAGGTGATGAACTTAACAAAAGGCTATATTAGCTGTACATAAAAGTCAACCTGATGTGGTGGAGCAGGATAAGTACTGAAGTGCTAACTGCACGGTTGATGGTTCAAACCCACCAACTGCTCTTGGAAACACTGTGTGGCTACTGTGAGTCAGAACCGACTCGACGGCACTTAACAACAACAACAGCATGCAAATCAGCCAAAAGACTGCTTTCATGTAGGGCCAAGATTCTCCTCAAAACATGAAAACCAAGACCAAAACTGCATGACCATGACTGTGTTCTAATGACCACACAGGTGAGTGTTGAGACCCCAAGTTCTGCTCCACATCACAGAACACCAGCAGTTTTAATCTGAGCCATTTTCAAGACTGTCTTGGCCAAGAAAAAAAATATCCTTGGAACATGTACTTTGAACAATTTTATTGCTAGCCTACCCTTTAAGTGTTGTAAAATGTACAGCAAAGTAACCCATTGAAAATTGATTTAATATATGCAGTTGTAATTCAGTGAAAAACAATAGTCTTTCAAAAAGGACTTGTTTTAGAATAGTGCATTCATGGTCCTTTTTTCTGGTGACAGTTACCGTGATCCATAAATGTTATACCTGAGGAATGATAGTAAAAGCCTACCATTTGTTCATAAGAGAATGCTTTCTTTCCTTTGTAGCAGGAGGGCATGCATCTCATATACCTCAAGATTGTATTAAGAAATAAGATAAAAATAAGGAAGTACAAAAATGACTCTTTCATCAAAAAATTATAAGCATTAACCCTGAATCTTTGTTGTTGTTGTTATGTGCCATCGAGTCGGTTCCGACCCATAGCGACCCTGTATAGAGTTTCCGAGGGTGTAAATCTTTACGGGAGTAGAAAGCCTCATCTTTCTCCCGCGGAGCAGCTGGTAGTTTCAAACTGCTGACCTTAAGGTTCGCAGCCCGATTCGTAACCACTACGCTACCAGAGCTCCTAAATCTTAGAGCACCATTAAACTAAGGCTCTAGTTGTTCTCCCCAGCTCGCAGTCTATGTGAACCTCAGGCAGCCTAGCGCACAGTCAATTCCTGTGCATAGATTCAAAGGCTGGGGAAAGGTCAAAAGCCCAAGTCTGATGTTGATTCATGACAGATTTCTCTAACAGTGAAATAGCCATACCCAAAATGAATTTCTTTCTCTTGTTCAGTTTGTCAAGCAAGACACTGACATGTTTTTTTAACTAAAATGGCTAGTAATCTAATAAACTATTTCTTGACTCAATGAGATGGAATCATACTGACTGAGCAGTTAAAGGTGAATAAGTAGGGACGGTTTAGTGATTCTTAAACAGCTCTGGAGTCAGAAAGCACCCTCAGACTTTATGAACTTGAAATTTTTTGATCAGCTGAGCAGTGTAAAGGATCAGTATTGAAACTTAGTCATGAAATGGGTTTTACATGTATGAGCAATAAACTATTAACCTGTGGTGTCAAAGCTTCAAATAATCATCTTTACTGATAATTAAATCATATCTCCAGCTTAGACATGGTCCCTGAACTCTAAAATTACCTCCTAAAATATAAATTGTCACTTCTCAATACCTTTAAAGACCTCTTATCTTACTCACAACCTTGCTTGCTGAAAGTGAAGAGGACTTAAAATACTTACTGATGAAGATCAAAGAGCACAGTCTTTGGTATGGATTGCATCTCAATGTAAAGAAAACAAAAGTCCTCACCACTGGACCAGTCAACAACATTCTTATCAACTGGGAAAAGATTGAAGTTGTCAAGGACTTCATTATTCTTGGATCAACTATCAACATTTGCGGAAGCAGCAGTCAAGAGATCAGATGACGTATTGCATTAGGCAAATCTGCTGCACAGGAAAGTGTTGAAGAGCAGAGATGTTAGCTTTTGAGGACTAAGATGCGCCTGACCCAAGCCATGGTATTTTCAATAACCTCATATGGATGGGAAAGCTGGACAGTGAATAAGGAAGATCGTAGAATTGATGCCTTTGAATTGTGGTGTTGGAGGAGAATACTGAAAGTGCCATGGGCTGTCAAAAGAACCAATAGATCTGTTTTGGAAGAAGTGCAGCCAGAGTGCTCCTTGGAGGCCAAGATGGCTAAACTTCGTCTCTCATACTTTGGACATATTGTCAGGAGGGAACAGTCACTGGAGAAGGATATAATGCTTGGTAAGATGGAGGGTCGGAGAAAAAGAGGAAGACCCCCAATGAGATGGATCTGCCAGGTGGCATCATTGATGGACACAGGTGTGGCAGCGGTAGTGAGGTTGGCCCAGGATCGGACATTGTTTCGTTCTGCTGTGCATGGGGTCGCTATGATTCGGTTCCAACTTGATGGCACCTGACAACAACAACAGTTTGTAATGTAATTTTCCAAAGGGTCAGTTAATACCTTAGGTAATGATGTGATGACACTTTAACTTGACTGCTCAGATCTATTCATAGACCCCAGGATTTAATTTATCGAAGAATAAGAATACTTACTCTGATAGAGTAAAAGTAAAGAGATTTCTTGAGAGTAACACAATTTGTGAACTGGAGAAACACAAGGCAGAGAAGACTCTACCAAGTGCTTCAAAGCATTGATGGAGAGGTGTGCTTTTTCACAGTAAAGATGAGGAAAGAGAGCGTGTGATAGTCACATGAGCACGTTACCAGCACTTCCTGGGACTTCCTGAGTAAGCTCCTTCTCCTACAGTCACATTCCTGACCCTACCCTCATTCACCACAAGTGGTTAAATCACCTTCTGGACCCTCCCTCTCCATCCTTTTTTATATACTAAGCTTGACATTGGGTGGGCAAGAGCCAGGCCAGTTAAGCAATATGACTGATAGGGGACCATGGTCCTCTGGTTCCACCTAGCCAAAGGCCAAAACCCATATAAATGGGAAGAAGTCACGGTTACATTTTCAAGAAGGTCAAAGCAGGAGTTTGTAACAAAATAGAGTGTTAATTCAGCTCTGTGTCAGCCATTTCATATTGCCAAATATCTCAGGTCTTTTCATAGTTATGATTACTTTAGAGTAAGATTTCCACTGGGTGTGATTGATTTTACCTTGCCACTTCTATTTTTTTTATTATTTGCTTAATGCCTCATTAAACATGATTATTTTTCATTTATAGGGTATATTACCCTTTGGTAAGACTCACATAAAAAAGTCTTAGTTAGGGTGATTTAAGTGGTAAAAGTAGATTCATTTAATATTACTTGTATAATTAAAAATCAACTTTAAAACAAAGAGGAAACTAGTCATTTAAAACTAAAAATGTAGTACAAGACAGAGTTGTGACTTGTATACCCAGCTATCTCGGTTTCCTGCCTTTAAGTGTATATTTAAAACACCTCATGATATGTTCCTAATTCTGAAAATGTGTGCATATTTTACATTTGTATAATGAAATACGTTATGACCCCTTAGTTGATACTGGTGTGTAAACTGTCTTACATGTGAAAGCCATAGTGTCAGTTGTATTTCTAATATATCTCTGCAGTGCATTTCTAGGTCCCAAAGACCTTTTCCCATATAAGGAATACAAAGACAAGTTTGGAAAGTCAAACAAACGGAAAGGATTTAATGAAGGATTGTGGGAAATCGAAAATAACCCAGGCGTAAAGTTTACTGGATACCAGGTAAGGTTCCTTTGTTATCACTCACTACACCTTATAAATGCTTCAGTCACCATCCGTTTGAAGTCAGAATGCTTTTTGGCTCCAGCAATAGTTTGGATTAAGTATAAACAGTTCAAGTGGTCACTGAAAAATTGAGGTTGCCATACATTTATTTGGAAATGTTAAGATTGTGAGTGATTCCTCAAATGAAGGGCACTTTTCTCAGCACCTATTCATTATCGTATTAGAATTCCTAGCCAGAACAATAAGACAAGAAAAAGAAATAAAGGTTTCCAAGTTGCAAAAAAAGAAAAGTTATCTCTGTTATTGTCATTGTCAAGTATCGTCAAGTCGGTTCCAACCCATAGCAGCCCTATATAGGATTTCCAAGAAGTGGCTGGTGAGCTTGAACCACTGATCTTGTGGTTCAAACTGACTTTTCAGTCCCCAGCGCATTAGCCCAGGTGCCATACTAGGACTCCTCTGTAGATAATATAATCTTGTATAGACAAAATCCAAAAATGTCCACAAGAAAACTTCCAGAGAAATTTAGCAAAGTAGCAGGTCAGCTACAAAAATCAGTTGGGTTTTATACCCCAGCAATGAGAAATCTAAAAGGGAAAGTAGGCAAACAATTCCATTTATAACTTCATCTAAGAGAATAAAATACATAGGACTCAATCTAACTAGGGATATAAAGGACTTATACCAGGAAAGCTATAAAACACTGCTGAAAGAGATTAAAGAAGACTTAAAGAATTGAAAAATATGTTCCATGTTCATAGATTAGAAGACTTAATATTGGTAAGGTGTGAATACTACACAAAACAATTTGACATAAAACTGATAAAAATTTCAATGGCTCTATCTTTGACTTCTTATGGAATGGCATTAGGCCCCAAATAGCTAAAACAATGTTGAAGACAAAAGTAGGATGACCCACACTTACCAATTTTAAAACATGCAACTATAGTTATCAAAAGAGCCTAATTCTGGTATAACAATAGACACATAAAATTAAGAACCTAGAATTAAGTCCAAGGAACTCTGGTTGCATGGTGGTTATGAGTCAGGCTGCTAACCTCAAGGTCATCAGTTTGAAACTACTGGCGCAGTTCTGCAGGAGAAAGCTGAGGCTTTCTGCTCCCATAAAGATTTATAACCTTGGAAACCCTATGAGTTGGAGCCAACTACATGGCATACCACCACCACCAGAAATAAGTCCACATTTTTGTAGTCAACTCATCTTTGACAGGGTACTAAATGCATTTGATAGGGAAAGAAACATCTCTTAAATAAATTGCCCTGGGAAAATTGAATTTCTGCCTGAAAACGGAAACAGTGTCCATGATTTATACCATCCACAAAAACAAACTCAGACCATATAATTTTTAGAATAAGCAGTTGTAACATGATCAGGCCTAACTTCCAACAACGGGTAATCTATCTAATATAAAACAAAAGCATAAACAGCAAAAGGCAAAATAGGTGGAACCTTAAAATTTTTTTAAAATTTTTTTCGTCAAAAGACAAAAATGTGTAAGATAAGCTACAGACAAGAAACCATATATTCAACAAGACTCTAATAACTAAAATATATGTACAGCTTTGACAATTTTATAAAAAGCTAGACAACCCAGTCATAAAATGGGCAACAGGCTTGGATAGACATTTCATCCAAGAGAGTATTTATCTGGCCAGCAAACACATGAAAAGATGCTCAGCATCATTAATTATCAGAGAAATGCAAATTAAAACCACAATAATATATTATTACATTTCCACTAGGATGGCTAATATTAAAAAGAAGAAATAAAGTAACAAATGTTGCTGAGGATGTAGAGAAGTTGGAACCCTTGTCCATTGCTGTTGGTAATGCAAAATGGTACTTAACAACCATTGTAGAACCAGTATAGTGTTTCCTCAAAACACTGAAAATAGAACTACCATATCCAGGAAATCAACTCCTAAGTATATACCCCAAAGACTTGACAGCACAGACTCATAAAGAGACTTGTACACCAATGTTTCATTACAACATTATTCACAATGCTATGTGGAAACAACCTAAATGTGCATCAGCAGATGAACAGATAAATAAAAGATGGTGCATACATAGAATGGTATACTACTGAGTTGTAGGAGAAATGTAATCTGAATACATGATACAGTATTAATGAAGCTTGAAGACATTGTGCAGTGGATTAAGCTGGTCACAAAAGGACAAATATTATATGACTTGTCTAAAAAGACTAGTTAGAATTTTATCCAACAGCCACCTGGCCTAATGAATAAGGTGTCTGACTTCGGGTCAGAAGACTGCGGGTTTTAATCCTGCCGAAGTCACTGAAGAGTTTGTAAACTAGAAAAAAACAAAATTTGTATAAAGACCAATGTTTGTTAGTGGTTACCAGGGACGGTGGGAGGGGTAGAAGGGGACTTAACAGTGATGGAAAAATCACATTGATTAAAGCTAGAGTTGTACAACTTATTATTATAATTGCTGTGAATCAGCTGTACAGCTGTAAGAAGTTTAATTGGCAAAAGTTGTATGATAAATGTTTCAAAATAATAATAGCTGCTGAGACTATTTATGTACAGCAAAAACCTCATAGGATTTGGCTCCTTAATTTTAGTGTCTTGATTTTATGAGCCATCCCAACTAATTGGTGAAATGATGTTTTTAGTACTTCTGTTCTACCTTCTAGTTCATTTGCATAATGCCTGGAGTCTTAAAAGCTTGCCAGCAGCCATCCAAGCAAGGCATAACAATTGGTCTCTGTTTGCCTGGAGAACAAGGAAGTAGAGTAAGGAATAGGAGAAAGAAATGCAGTTTGTGCCTTCATTGCTTCCGTGAACTACTACTTCATTTGCCATGAAACCAGAAGAACTGGCTGCCATTACTCAACTTTTTGAACACGGAGTCTGTAGAAGAACTTGATCAAACAAGAGAAAAATACAGAAAAGAATTTCAAATTCTCATAGACTAAACTTTCTGTTGGAAAATATGGCCTTGGTGATAGAAATGATGCTGGAGATCACATGATAGAATTCTGAAAAATCAATGATTTGTTCATTTCACATACCTTCTTTAGATAGCATAAGAGATGACTGTGCACATGAACCTCGCCAGATGGAATACATAGAAATCAAATTGACTACATCTGGGGAAAGAAATGACGGAAAAGCTCCATATCGTCAGTCAAAACAAGGCCAGGGGCAGACTGGAACAGACCATCAACTGCTCATATGCAAATTCAAACTGAAGCTGAAGAAAATGAAAACAAGTCCATGAGAGCCAAAATAGGACCTTGAATATATCCCACCTGAATTTAGAGATCATCTTAAGATACATTAAACACTAAACACCGAAGATCAGAAGAGTTATGGGATGACATCAGGAACATCATACTTGAAGAAAGCGAAAGGTCATTAAGAAGACATGAAAGAAGGAAAAGGTCAAAATGGATGTCAGAAGAGACACTGAAACTTGCTCTCCAGCGTAAAGATGCTAAAGCAAATGGAAGAAATGAGGAGGTCCAAGAGCTGAACAGAAAATTTCAAAGCTCAGCTCGAGAAGATAAAGCCAAATATTACAACAAAATGTGCAAAGATCTGGAGTCAGAAAACCCAAAAGGAAGAACATGCTCAGCATTCCTCAAGCTGGGAAACTGAAGAAAAAATTCCAGCCTCGTCTCTGATTATTTGAAGAGTCTCTGGACAAATTATTGAATGATATAGAAAGCATCAAGAGAAGATGTGGAAAGAATACACAGTCACTGTACCACAAGGAAATGGTTTATGTTCAACCATTTCAAGAAGTAGCATATGATCAAAGCCATTGATACTGAAGGAGGAAGTCCAAGGTGTATTAAAGGAATTGGCAAAGAACAAGGCACCAGGAATTGATGGAATAAAAATTGAAATCTTTCAAGAAAGTGAGGTGGCACAGGAGGCACTCACTCATCTCTGCCAAGAAATTTGGAAGACAAGTATCTGGCTGACTGATTGGAAAAGATCAAAGAGAGGTGACCCAACGGAAATCATCAGACAATCTCATTGATATCCCATGCGAGTAAAGTTTTACTAAAGGTAATACAGAAACAGCTGCAAGCATACACTGACAGAGAACTTCCAGAGGTTTAAGCCAGATTCAGAAGACGCTGTGGAATGAGGGATATCATTGCTGATATCCGATGGATCTTGGCTGAAAGCAGAGAATACCAGAAAAATGTTTACCTGTGCTTTATTGACTACGCAAAGGCTTTCGATTGTGTGGATCACGACAAGCTATGGACAACATTGCGAAGTATGAGTATTCCGGAACACTTAATTGTACTAATGCAGAATCTGTACCTGGACCAAGAGGCAGTTATTCAAACAGAACATGGGAACACTGAATGGTTTAAAATTAAGAAAGGTGTGCGACAGGGTTATATTCCTTCACCATACTTATTCAGCCTGTACGCTGAGCAAATAATCCCAGAAGCTGGGTTCTATGAAGAAAAACGTGACATCAGGATTGGAGGAAGGCTCATTAACAACTTGTGATGTGCAGATGATACAACCTTGTTTGCTGAAAGTGAAAAGGACTTAAAATATTTACTGATGAAGATCAAAGACCACAGCCTTCGGTATGGATTACATCTCAATGTAAAGAAAACAAAAATCCTCACCACTGGACCAGTAAACAACATTTTTATCAACGGAGAAAAGATTGAAGTTGTCAAGGACTTCGTTCTTCTTGGATCAACTATCAACACTCATGGAAGCAGCAGTGAAGAAATCAAATGACATATTGCATTAGGTAAATCTGCTGCACAAGACCTTTTTAAAATATTGAAGAGCAAAGATGTCAGCTTGAGGACTAAGGTGCGCCTGACCCAAGCCATGGTATTTTCAATAACCTCATATGGATGCAAAAGCTGGACAGCAAATAAGGAAGACCATAGAAGAATTGACACATTTGAGTTATGGTGTGGAGGAGAATATTGAAAGTGCCATGGGCTGCCAAAAGAACCAACAGATTCGTGTTGGAAAAAGTGTAGCCAGAGTGCTCCTTGGAGGCCAGGATGGCCAAACTTTGTCTCTCATACTTCGGACATATTGTCAGGCAGGACCAGTTGCTGGAGAAGGATATCATGTTTGGTAAAGTGGAAGGTCAGAGAAAAAGAGGAAGACCTCCAACGATATGAATTGGCCAAGTGGCAGCATTGATGGACTCAAGTGGGGCAACAATGGTGAGGTTGGCCCAGGATCAGGCAGTGTTTCATCCTACTGTGCATAGGGTCGGTACCGACTCGATGGCACTTTAACAACAATAGCAAACTTTCTTAAGCCATGGTGGTGGTGGTGGTGGTAGTGTGCTGTGGAGTCGGTTCTGACTCATAGTGACCCTGCATAGGGTTTCTGAGACTGTAAATCTTTATGGGAGTAGAAAGCCTCATCTTTCTCCCACAGAACAGCTGGTAGTTTAGAACTGCTGATCTTGAGATTAGCAGCCTAATTCATAACCACTGTGCTACCAGAGCTCCTTTTCTGAAGCCTTGGAGGATGGATTAACCCTTGAAACTGTTGCCCTGAAATAATCTTTAGACCTTAAAGCAAAAATATCCCCTAAAGTCTTCTTAAAACTAAACATGTTGTTGTTAAATTCAATGCTTAGGGTTTCCAAGGCTTTAAATCTTTGCAGGAGCAGAAAGCCTTAGCTCTCTCTCATGTAAGCAGCTGGTGGACTCAAACCGTCGACCTTGTGGTTTGCAGTCCAGTGCTTATCTAATGGAGCCAATGGGCTCCCCGAAACTAAACAACACTTAACTAAATTTTAAAAAACGTCTGCCTTGAGTGCTATGCTTTTTTAAGAACTATCACTATGGGATCACGTTGATGACAGCAACTGGAAATGCAGATCAGAATCTTCGGGTGGTCATGGGTGTTGGTAATGTGAGAGGGACCACTCAGGAGGGTGAGAATGACTGTACAACTCGAGAACTTTAATCAGTGCCCCTGGGTTATACTCAGACAAATAGAAAATGTTGAATGGGCTCATGCTTTGGTGTATATAGATGGAATCAGATTGACACCAGCCACTCAAAAGATAGGGCCTGGTATGGTTCTGTGGGACAATCACTGGACCACAAGGTCAGTATGGACTAACAAGTCTTTTTGAACTTCAAGGTTGATGGTTCAAATCCAACTTATGCAGGGTTGCTATGAGTCAGAACCAACTGGATGGCACTTGGCAACAATAACTAAGCCATAATAGTCCTGGTGAGGCATTGTAGGATCAGCACTGGGCTGGTAATCACAAGGTTGGTGGTTCCAACCCACCAAACACCATGGAAATCCTAGATAGGGTCGCTATGAGTCGGAACCAATTAGACGGCGCTTAACAACAACAACAGCAACACCTCAGAAGATGAGATAGGAACTTTAGGGACCAGGGAGTTGCTGTTAATGAGGAAGGAACACCTCAGAGAAGGAGGGTAAGAATGGTGGTCCAACTCTGAGATTGTGATTGTTGTTGTTGTTATGTGCCATCAAGTCGGTTCCGACCCATAGCGACCCTGTATAGGGTTTCCGAGGGTGTAAATCTTTACGGGAGTAGAAAGCCTCATCTTTCTCCCACAGAGCAGCTGGTAGTTTCAAACCGCTGACCTTAAGGTTCACAGCCCGATTCGTAACCACATAAGTGCCCCTAAATTGTACAGGGAGAAAATGTGAACTTGGGCTGTTTTGTTCTGTATCTTCTTCTTCTTCTTCTTCTTTTTTTTTTTTTACTGTGAATTGAGTGCTAGTTTACATGGGAGAACATCAGCTTTACATTCATCCTATTGTATTTCATTTCATTGCAATGATTACAATCCCTCCATGCATGATCATTCAATAGCATTTGCTTCCATTCCCTCTTTTTTTTGCGGGCAGGTGGGTGTTTATACTGAGGCTCTCAGGAATATATTACCATTCAAACAACCAAAGCCAAAGAGTACACCCCACAAGCCTGCCACCCCCCGGCCATCAGCACACAGCCCCTTTCCCTCCCTGAGTCCAGGGTCCCCAGCTGCTCCATGTCTCCATGTCATCGTCTCTGCCTCCACATCTGGCATCACTGTTTCTCTAGGTAGGATCCCACACTCCGCTCTTCTCCCTTGATGGTCCCAGGGACTTCCGCTCCTGGACTGCAAAGTCAACCACTCCCCTCCTTTTGTTACAAAATGTCCACCTTCACATTTCCAACCCTCACAGTCAGTCCTGATTGCTCCGTATATTATGAACAACAGCAGCAAAAACAGGTTTTAAAAAGTGATTCTTTTTAGAGTTTCTGTTCTTTCAAAAATGTGATTAATGAACATTTTATTATTTCTAAGGCAATTCAACAGCAGAGTTCCTCAGAAACTGAGGGAGAAGGAGGAAATACTGCAGATGCAAGCAGTGAAGAAGAAGGCGATAGAGTAGAAGAAGATGGAAAAGGCAAAAGAAAGAATGAAAAAGCTGGCTCAAAACGGAAAAAATCGTACACTTCAAAGGTTACTGAGAAACTTTTTCCATTGTTATTAAGGCTACATCCTTGTTTGTTAAGAGTGTTTGGATTATTTTTATTTCATTTATTGGACACTTAACAGTATTCTAGTTTCTGAGGAGCCTCTCTACCTGCAGACACAATAACGTAGCAGAGGAGAGTGGTGTAAATAACCCTAGATATGACAGCAGTCTGGCTGTTGACTCTCCAGCGTGGGTTTGGCTGTACATTTGGTTAGAAAGTATCACCTCTCTATTGGAGAACTGGTTTTTAGTCAAGAATATATGAGATGCTATACCTCCTACAATAACTTCCTATAAAGAATTTAGGACTATGGCAGACTAAGTATATACATAAGGACTATGTTAATGCTCTATAGATGTAAATATACACACTGTATAATCTTTACCTGTCTTTCTGCTTCAAAGAATGTACTTTTATTCTTCATTCAGTTCTTATGTTTCCTGATCACCTATTCTATGCTAGACCCTACAGGGAACTTGGGTGCAATAGGGGGAGTGGGGCAGAGCAAGTATGGAAACAAGTTCGTAATAAATAAATTGTGAAAAGGGCTATGAAGGAAATGAATGAGAGCCTGGAATGACCAAGTAGGGTGGTCTGGCCTTTTGAAAAGATAAAGTTTATGTGAGACCTGAAGAGGGGTGTGGAGGAGAAGGTGACAATCCTGTGTGCGGCAGAGGAAAGGATGTAGCAGGAAAGCTCTGAGCAGGGAAGAGTTTGGTGTGTGCTTGGACTGAAAGAAGGCAGGTGTGGCCTGTGAATCATGGACAAAGGGGGAGAGGCAGGCAAGGTCAGACCATGCAGACCTGTAATCTGTAATGGGGAGTTTGGATTTAAACAGAGGAATGACATGATCCTCAGTGTGCAGATATGAAGTCTGGACTTTTCATCCATTAATTCAAAAATGCAATGGAAAAAAACCAACATGAGATTATGCAAAGTGTTCACCTTTTAGAAAGGGAAAGCGAGACAAATGGATCCTTGAGGACAGATTGCACTACATGCTACTGAGTACTTAGATCAGTGATTTCCATTTACATCCTGGTAGTGCTGTAGGATAATGCGCTGGACTGCAAGGTCGGTTTGCATTGCAGGGTCAGTAGTTCAAACTCACCAGCTGCTCCTTGGAAACTTTAGAATGGCTCACTATGAGTTGGAAATGACTCGACTACACTTGACAACAACGTTTAGTGTAAGACTGGATATACTTAGGGAACTCCTTACAAGAGAGTACTGACTATCAGCATTTTATTTGGATAGTCTATAAAATCTACCCACCTGGCAAACTGAGCAGATGCATGAATACAGGTACTTTCTGTGTTCCTAATGACAAATCTATTATCTAACTTGGATGTCATGTTGCAAAAAAAGGATTTGAATTTTCCGTTTCATACTGAACCATCCATTCCAAGTATTTTTGAGGCTCAGTGTCTTTCCTCGTTCTGTACTTCACTTAAACACTCCCTTAAATTGATTATTTAATTTGTGATTGACTGTTGAGCTTCTGTGTAGTGTGTTGGACTACCTGGAATTATGTACACTCCCCAAGAGAGCCTTCCTTAACAGTGTCTAACAGCAGCCTTTAGTAGTGTGACTGTTCAGTGCCGTTACTTCATTGCTTGTTGCCAAGACTAGAAGTAGTAAGGATCTAGGGTTCATACACAAGGTGGATTTAGAATTTAAAAGTGAGAGGAAAACACATATTTACTAAGGTTTACCTATTTTTAATTAGAGGATCATTGTCTTAGCTTTTCCTGAAAACCACTTAAGAGCCATGACTTAGTTTTACTATGAACTGTGTGCAGTGCAGTGGTTCTCACACTTTATCCTGTACCGGAATTACCTGGTGATTGTTCTTGTTAGGTGCCTTCGAGTCGGTTCTGACTCATATCGATTCTGCATAAGGTTTTTGAGGAGCAACTGGTGGGTTTGAACCACCAACCTTGTGGTTACAGCACCACACCAGAATTACCTGGAAGACTTGTTAACTCACAAATTGCTGAGCTCACCCCTAGATTTCATGTTTCAGTAGATACAAGGTATGGTTCCCCCCGCCACACACACACACACTCCTTGTTGTTGTTGTTAAGTGCCGTGGAGTCTGTTCCCACTCAGGGACCCTGTATAGGGTTTCCGAGGCTTCAAATCTTTGTAAGAGTAGAAAACCTCTTCTTTTCTTTCTGCAGAGCGAATGGCGGGTTGTAACCACATTCCTTGTAATTTGCAGTCCAGTGCTTATCTTATGGAGCCACCACACTCCTAGTAGCCTTGTTGTTATTGTTGTTAAGTGCTGGTGAGTGAGTTCCGATTCCTAATGTCCTTGTGTAGGGTTTCCGAGGAAATGCCGACCTTGTTGTTCCAAGTGACCTTGTGCTCCAGTGCATTGTTCAATAGCACTGTACACCAAGAGTCCTGATAGTCAAGTGAAAATAACAATAGTAAGGATATTAATAACAGCACCACACAGGACTCCTCCCTTAGACTGATGATGTTGTGAGCTCTTGAGTCAGTTCTGACTCATAACGACCCTGTCTAGGGGTCCGCGGATCAGCTGGTGGGTTTGAACTGCCAACAAAAATTATACTGTATTTAGTTGTTGTTGTTAAATATTGTCGAGTCAGTTATGACTCTTAGCAATCCTATATAGGGTTTCCAAGGAGCAGCTAGTGGGTTTGAACCACTGACACAGTCCAGTGCTTAATCTACAGTGCCACACTATGACATCACTGTATTTAGCAGGAGAACAAGAATTCTTAAGCATTTTATTCTGTCATACTTGCTCTGATCTAACTACGGACACTTCACTTTGGGGTTATTAAATCCCTGCTTTCCTTTTATAGAAAAAGTAAAAATAATCTCATTTGATATTGGCTGATGGGTAGTTTCAGTTAAGTAAAATCGAAGCAGTATGATTATCTATTCCATTACATAGCGTGAAGATATTTTCTTTTGGAAGAAGCTACATTTAAAAAAATAGGACAGAACAAGGTTGTTTGTGAATTCATTTCTGTAACAGCAAAACTGACTTGACTAAATCAGTTGAGCCTTAGCTCTTATTTGCTATGTTCTTGAAGATATTTTAAATTCCTCAAAGAAGAAATGTTAGCAAAAGGCTACATTTTATTTTCTTAAAGGTATAGCGTTCAGGCCAGCTTTTTATTATTGTAATGCTATGGTACTAAATAAGCAACTTTCCCTGTAAACTGTAATTGTATTATTCTCTAGAGTTCACCTTCGCTTTCAAATAGAAGATGTCAGGAAAACCATTGTCATTTTGGGTTTCTAAATTATTGTTGTGGTTAGGTGCCATTGAGTCAGTTCAGACTCATAGCGACCCTGTGCACAACAGAACAAAACACTGCCTGGTCCTGCGCCAACCTCACAGTCTTGTTATTTTGAGCCTATTGCTGCTGCCACTGTACCAACCCATCTCGTTGAGGGTCTTCCTCTTTTTTCTTACTCTCTACTTTACCAAATGTGATATCCTTCTCCAGTGACTGGTCACTCTAGATAATATGTCTGAAGTATAAGAGACAAAGTTGGGTCATGCTGGCCTCTAAGGAACACTCTGACAGTACTCCTTTCAACACAGATTGGTTTGTTCTTCTGGCAGTCCATGGTACTTTTAATATTCTTCTCTAACACCAAGGACTTCATTCTTCTTGGATCAACTATCAACACTCACGGAAGCAGCAGTCAAGAGATCAGACGACGTATTGCATTGGGCAAATCTGCTGCACAGGAACTTTTTAAAGTATTGAAGAGCAGAGATGACAGCTTGAGGACTAAGGTGCGCTTGACCCAGGCCATGGTGTTTTCAGTAGCCTCATATGGATGCGAAAGCTGGACAGTGAATAAGGAAGATCGTAGAAGAATTGATGCCTTTGAGTTGTGGTGTTGGAGGAGAATACTGAAAGTGCCATGGACTGCCAAAAGAACCAATAGATCTGTTTTGGAAGAAGTGCAGCCAGAGTGCTCCTTGGAGGCCAAGATGGCTAAGCTTTGTCTCTCATACTTTGGACATATTGTCCAGAGGAAACAGTCGCTGGAGAAGGATGTCATGCTGGGTAAGGTGGAGGGTCAGAGAAAAAGAGGAAGACCCCTAACGAGATGGATCAGCCAGATGGCATCAAGTGTGGCAGCGGTAGTGAGGTTGGCCCAGGATCGGACATAGTTTCGTTCTGCTGTACATGGGGTCGCTATGAGTCGGTTCCGACTCGATGGCACTTGACAACAACAACACCATATCTAAAATGTATCACTTCTTCTACAGTCTTCTTTATTCACTGTCCAACTTTCACATGCATATGAAGCTAGCAAAAATTCCATGGCTTGGGTCAAGTGCACCTTAGTCCTCAAACAGACGTCTTTGCTCTTCAACACTTTAAGGAAGTCTTGTGAAGCGTACTTTCCTAATTCAATAAATCATTTGATCTCTTGACTGCTGCTTCCAATAGCAGATCCAAGCAAAATGAAGTCTTTGACAACTTCAGTCTTTTCTCCATTTATCATGATGTATTTATTGGTCCAGTGGTGAGGACTTTTGTTTTCTTCACATTGAGGTGCATCCCATGCTGAAGGCTGTGGTTTTTGATCTTCATCAATAAGTACTTAAAGTTCTCTTCGCTTTCTGCAAGCAAAGCTGTATCGCCTGCATAATGCGGGTTGTTAATGAGTCTCCCTCCAATCTCGATGCCATGTTCTTCATGTAATAAAGCTTCTCATATTATTTGCTCACCATAAGATTCAATGAGTATGGTGAAAGAATATAGCCCTGGCATACAAACACATTTCCTGATTTTAAACCATTCAATATCCCCTTGTTGTTTGAATGATTGCCCCTTGGTCTATGTACAGATTGATTCCTCATGAGCACAAGTAAGTGTTCCAGAATACCCATTCTCCACAATGTTGTCCATAGCTTGACGTCATCCACACAGTTGAAAACCTTTACATAGTCAGTAAATCACAGGTAGACTTCTTTCTGGTGTAATCTACTTTCAGCCAAGTTCCATCTGACATCAGCAGGTCCTCCTCTGAATCCAGCTTGCACCTCTGGCATTTCCCTGTCTCAATGTACTGTTGCAACTGTTTTTGAATCATCTTCAGCAAAATTTTATCTGCAGGTGATACGAATGATATTGTTAGGTGATTTCCACATTCCGTTGGGTCACCTCTCTTTGGAATAGTCACAGATAATGGATCTCTTCCAATCAATTGGCCAGGTAGCTGTCTTCCATATTTCTTGGCATAGATGTGTGAGCGCATCCAGTGCTGCATCAGTTTATTGAAAGCTTTCAATTTGTATTTTATAAATTCCCAAAACCTTGCTCTTTGCCAATGCCTTCAGTGCACCTTAGACTTCTTTCTTAAGTACCGTTGGCTCTTGATCATAGGCCAACCCTTGAAATGGTTGAACATTGACCATTTCTTTTTGGCAGAGTGATTGTGCATTCCTTTCATCTTCTTTTGATGCTTCCTGCATCATTCCATATTTTGCTCATAGAACTCTTCAATGTTACAAGTCAAGGCAGTCTTTCAGCTTCAGAAATGCTAAGCGTGTTCTTCCCTTTTAGTTTTCTAACTTAAAGTCTTTGCATATTTCATTATAATACTTGACTTTGTCTTCTCGAATTGCCCTGTGAAATTTTCTGTTCACCTCTCTTATTTCCTCATTTCTTCCATTTGCTTTACCATCGCTGTGCTACAGATGCTAAAACAAACGGTTCTGAAATACCTCTCCATAATTAGAAAGATTAAAGTTACTTTACATTACACAGTGATAGAAAGTTTTGCCAAGATGATTCCATATATACCACTGACCAAACAGCTTCTAGTGATGTCTCTGCGTGAATATCCTTCTATGATCTCGGAGAGTTTGCTTCACTTCTCTGCACTTCAATTACCACTACTATAAAATGACAAGGGAAGACCTTTATGGTGATTCCCAAATCCCGTTTTGGTTCCCTTATGGACAAATTGCCTTCCGAAGGAGTTAATCTCTCCAGTTATAGTTTTTCATTGGCAGTATTCTGGCAACAGGAATCTTTCTTTTCTGTCCTCAGTGACATATTGCGAGAAAGAACTAAGAAGTTTTCTAGGTTACCTTTACCTGCTTTCCAGCACTTAACTAAGGTTTACTGAAGTGATAGCGTAGTGGTTACAAATCAGGCTGCTAACCTCAAGGTCAGCAGTTCGAAACTACCAGCTGTTCCACGGGAGAAAGATGAGACTTTCTGCTCCTGTAAAGATTTACAGCCTCGGAAACCCTGTGCAAGGTCACTGAGTCGGAACCGACACCACGGTACTTAACAACAACAACAACAACTGAAGTGAAGTGATTTGCCCAGGATCATATAACAGCTTTGCTGTACCTATAGAAACTGTGTAAAAGTCACAAAGACTAGATGCAGATCAGCTCCTTCTGCACCTATTACTAACACATGTGCATTTGCATTTATTCTATTGACTATAATTCTTAATTTGTCTAAACATTTAGAAATCCTCTAAACAGTCCCGAAAATCTCCAGGCGATGAAGATGACAAGGACTGCAAAGACGAAGACAACAAAAGCAGCTCTGAGGGCGGAGATGCCGGCACTGACACGAGAAACCCGAGCTCCGACTTGCAGAAAACCAGCGAAGGGGTAAGAATGTAGACCTGACACTCTCTGACCTTCCAGTAGCTTAGAAGACATTTTGCTTCCATGTCTCCACATTAGTAAATGTTGTATTAGCAAATGGAGAGCTATGTTCAGCCTGCTGGATGTATTGACACACAGCTCCTAAGTGATTAAATTAATTGGAAATTGCACCACCCTGTCAGTTTGGAATTGTTTAAACAGGGTTGTTTTCATTTTTTAAAAACTAACCTCAGCAACTCTAGAGACGTTTTTAAAGTAAGGTGTGAAGTAAGCATTAAAATTAAGAAATGCCACCTCCTAGGACATGGAGAAATGGGAATCTTCATCCACTTCTGGTGGGATTGTAAAATGGTGCAGCCAATATAGAAAACAGTTTGACAGTATGCTAAAAAGATAAACATAGAACTCTACCTAGGACACAGCAATTCCAGTTTTAGGTACATACCCAAAGGAATCGAAAACAGGGACTCAAAAACAGATACTTTACAGCAATGTTCACTGTAGCATTGTTGATTGCCAAAAGGTAGAAATGTGCCAAGTGTCCATCACCACCAGATGAATGGTTAAATAAAATATGGAGCGTATAACAAACAAGCAGTGTAACACCATTCAACGATAAGAGAAATGAAGTTCTGATGCTTGTGAACCTTGAAAACAGGCTGAATGAACCAGTCAAACTCAAAAGAACAAATATACAAATCCATTAGTGGTTTCCTTGGGCATGTGGGAAGAGACAATCTGGGGGTGCTGTACTTGAGTGATAGGGTTATTGTTAAGGGTGATGAAAACCGTAGACATGGATAGTGATGACGCACACATGGGACTGCTGTTAATGCCAATCCTGGTATGTGGCTTCTGCACTTACTAATGGTTGACTTTTTTTTTTGTTACCATATTGTTGTTGTTGTTAAGTGCCGTCGAGTCGGTCCCGACCCATAGCGACCGTGAACAGGGTTTCTGAGGCTGTAAATCTTTACAGGAGCAGATAGCCTCATCGTTCTCCCGGGGAACCGCTGACCTTGCGGTTCACAGCCCGATTCGTAACCACTACGCTACCATATGTCACCATTAAAAAAAAAAATTGTAAATGAAAAGAAATGCTTCCTCAAAACCTGGCAATGGTATTTTTTTATTACACAGTCAGTACATGTTCAAAATAGGAAATGACATACTTCTTCTGGGAGATAAGCAGTATGTAATGTACCCTGTGGGTACATTAATAGTTCAACAGTATTTAAATATTGTTGTTTAAAGTAGCTATAGGACAGTGGCGCTGTGGGTTAATGCGCAGGACCGCAAGATTGGTGGTTCAAGATCCAGTGGCTTCTCAGAAACCCTACACAGTGTTGCTATGAGTTGGAATGGACTGGAGTGCATGTAACAACAATAGGACAGAGTTGTCCATTTTGACTCTTAGTGACTCTTATTAATTAACCTCTGTGAACTTGGAGGTCACAGTCTACAGTCTATAAAATTGTTGCTGAAAGAAAGTTTTCCCCTAGGAACTTTCTGTGATTTTCTTCTTATCTGAAGACTACCTGGACGGTGACAAGTCATTTTGAAACAACACAGGCAGTCCTCAGGTTATAAACAAAATCTGTTCTGGGTCTCTGAGTCAGGCTTGTAGGTTGATCAGAGCCGACGCCTACAGTCCAGCGCTGGTGAACTCTGCAGGGTGGCTGTGGGTCGGAATCGAGTTGATGGCAGTGAGTTTGGTGCAGAAAAGGCTTAAAGCCTTTTCAGTGATTTAAAAACTGCATTTGAAGCAAATGAAGATGATTGTAATGAAGAATTTGCTGCGAGTAATGGTTGGCTGAATCATTTTAAAGTGAGGGCAAATTTACATAATCTTAAAAGACAAGTACAGGTTGTTAGTGAGTTAGATGTTCATGACCTGGGGACTCACTGTACCCATGAAATGTATTATTATTACACTTTTGTTCAACTCTGGTTTCAGTTGAGTTCACATTAGTTCTGTCACCTAACACGTCAGGCCCTCTGAAGTCTCTCCTCCTTCATCCCTATGGTCCTACTCACTCATAGTCACTCCCAAGGTATGATGAGTCTAAGTCTTCCCTCTTCCCCTCACCCAACTCAGCCCTACTTCGGTTGTTGCCTGATCTGTCTTTCAATAAATAGTTCTGGCATTGTAGGATAAGCACTGTACCATAAGGTGAATTTGAACTGCAAGATCAGTGGTTCAAACTCACCAGCTGCTATTCAGAAACCCTATACATGGTCACTATGGGTCAGAACTAACTCTGCAGCACTTATTAACAACAACAGTCATTACCTTACGGAGCTGTGATGGCATAGTGGTTATATGTTGGACTGCTAACTACAAGTTCAGCAGTTCAAATCCACTAGCTGCTCTGTGGAAGAAAGATGCGACTTTCTCCTCCCTTAAAGATTTACAACCTCAGAAACTCGCCAGGGCCACAATGAGTCAAAACCAACTGGATGGTACACACCCACCACCAACTGGATGGTACACACCCACCACCACTGTCACTACCTTTGCCTGCACTCCTACAGGAACATACCTGTATACTTAGTAACATCCACTGAGGGCTCGATTTTCTTTTTCTCCCATCTGCTGCCAGATAGCTTCAGAATGCATGCAGCGAAAAGTCCCATAGTGCCTCTCCCCTTTACTACCAAACCTATCTCTAGCTATTCTTCCTGTGATAAAAAAAAAAGGCTTTCAATTGTATGGACAACATTGTGAAGTATGATTATCCCAGAACACTTACTTATGCTCATGAGGAACCTGTATGTAGACCAAGAGGCAGTTGTTCAAACAGAACCAGGGGACACTGAATGGTTTAAAATTAGAAAAGGTGTGCACCAGGGTTGTATTCTTTAACCATCCTTACTCAGTCTGTATGTTGAGCAAATGATCCGAGAAGCTGGATTGTATGGAGCAAAATGTGGCATCAGGATTGGACGAAGACTCATTAACCCGCGATATGCAGATGATACAACCTGGCTTGCTGAAAGTGAAGAGAACTTAAAAATACATATTGATGAAGATCCAAGACCACAGCCTTTGGGTTGTACCACAATGTAAAGAAAAGAAAACACCTTCCCACTGGACCAATAAACAACATCCATATAAATGGAGAAAGGATTGAAGTTGTCAAAGACTTCATTGCTCGGATCAACCATCAACACTCAGGGAAGCAACAGTCAAGAAATCAAACAGTGTTGGCAAATCTGCTTCACAAGACCTCTTTAAAGTGTTGAAGAGCAAAGGTGTCAGTTGAGGGCTAAGGTATTTTCAGTTATGTCATATGCATGTGAAAGTTGGACAGTGAATAAGAAAGACTAGAAGAAATGATTCCTTTGAGCTATGGTGTTGGAGAAGAATATTAAAAGTACCATGGCCTGCCAAAAGAACAAACCAATCTGTGTTGGAAGAAGTATAGCCAGAGTCCTCCTTGGAAGCCTCAATGGCCAAACTTCATCTCTCATACTTTGGACATATTATCAGGAGGGACCAGTCACTGGAGAAGGTCAGAGAAAAAGAGGAAGACCCCCAATGAGATGGATTGGCACAGTGGCAGCAGCGATGGGCTCAGGCGTAGGAATGATTGTGATGTTGGCCCAGGACCAGGCAGTGTTTCCTTCTGTTGTGCATAGGGTCACTATGAGTTAGTACATACTCGATGGCACCTAACAACAAACAACACACACTTACTGGAGTCCTGTTGTGGCGCTGTAGGGTAAGCACTGGACCACAAGGTCAGTGGTTGAAACTCACTAGCTGCTCCTTGGAAACTCTATACAGGGTTGCTGTGAGTCAGAACTGACTCGACAGCACTAAACAACAACATCCTTACTACTCATAGTGGAAGTAGCCTGTGGACAGGAAGTATGGACAGCACCTAAGAGCATGTGAAAAACACACAATCTCAGGCTCCAATGCAGATCCACTGAATCAAAGTCTGCATCAACTGAACCCCCAACCCACAGCTTTTGAGTTTTTTCCAACTCACAGTGACCCTACATAGGGTTTCTGAGACTACATCTTTATGCAGCAGACAGCCTTAGTTTTCTCCTACAGAGTGCTGATGGGTTTGAACTGTCAGCTTTGCAAGCTAGCAGTTCAGTGCTTGTTCCATGGTACCAAAGAACGCCTTTGTTAAAGCCCAGTGATTCACATATCAGTAAAGTGGCAGAAGCACAGGCCTACTTCTGATTCAGGCTCCAGGGTATTAGCCCCTCCTGCTCTCTCTGAGGCCACACCCAGTCAGCTATCGGTTCTCCTTTTATACCTTTATCTTCTTTTACACTGGCTCTCTCTCCTCTGCCTTATTTATAAGCAGTTTCAGATCATCTTTAATCTTACAGATAACTTCTTTCAGCCGTATATTCTCCTCTGTTTATCTTTTCACCTCCAAATTTCTTTTAGAATTTTTAAAAGAGTTCTCTTTTCTCCCAGTTTCCATTTCCTCACATCCCATTAGCCTTGAGTCTTATTTTTAAAGCCAACCTCTCCTATGGTCTTTATTTTATCTCATCTCTGCAGCATTGAATATTAGCTACTGTTGCCTCCTGACTTTGTCTCCCAGCCACCACTCTCTTTTCCTTTTCTGTCAGTTCTTTCTCAGTTTCTTTCAGAGGTCCTGTTTTCCATCTGACTTGATGCTCTCCTGCCTCCCTCTGAAAGCTTTGGTGTCCATCTCCATGTACCTGGTTTCAGCTGTTGTCATACTATTGACCACTTCCCACTTTGTGTTTCGTGCAATCTAGATTCATTTATCTAACTGCTAATGAAACCATTCCTCTTTGAACATCTTGAAAGCACCATCAAATTTTAGTAGTTGGTAGCATAGGTTACAAGTCGGGCTGCTAACTTCAAGGTCAGCATTTCGAAATTGCCAGCCGTTCCGTGGGAGAAAGATGAGACTTTCTGCTCCCGTAAAGAGTTACAGCCTCGGAAACACTAGACTGGGTCCCTCTGAGTTGCAGCCGACTCCACACACATAACCACCCCCACTACTAGTAGCAACAGCAGCCAATTAGTAGTGGCTAACACGGAGTCCTGGTGGGGTGCTATAGGACAAACACTGGTCTGCAAGGTCAGCAGTGCAAACTCACAGCTGCTCCTAGGAAACCCTATACAGGGCTGCTACAAGTCGGAACTGACTCAGTGGCACTTAACAACATCTCGCTGTGCTAAGTACTATTTAATCCTCACGTAAGTCGTAGAAGATAGGTGTGGGTATTGCTTCCAGTTTTTTGGCTGAGGAATTGAGTTGATTTGCTTAGGGTCATGCAGCTAGTAAGAGCAAGGGTCAGCTCTAGTAAGAGCCTGAGCTCCTTTTATCTTTAACCTGTCTTTAGTAATGTGTTATAATACAAAAGAAATATATATGATATTTATGTAGGTTACAAAGCATAATGTTGTAATTACCTCCAGTGAAACTACCACTCCATCCAAAAGCTGTTGTTAAGTGCTGTCGAGTCAGTTCCTACTCATAGAGACCCTGTATAGAGTTTCCAAGGAGTGACTGGGAGTCTGAACCAACGACTTTTTGGTTCAAACCAACCTTGCAGAGTCTATGGCATTTTCCCACAGCCCAAGTCAAACCCCTGGAAAATAGTTTTATTTTTTTGTTCTTTAGTTTTTTACTCACCACAATGTTTCCAGATTAGAACTCCTAGTGTTATGCTGTAGGATAAACACTGAACCACAAGGTCAGTTTGAACTACAAGGTCAGCAGTTCAAACTTAACTAGCCGCTCCTTGAAAACCCTACACACAGGGTTGCTGAGTTAGAACCAACTCGATGGCACTTAACAACAACAACGTTTCCAAGAGCAAAAGTCCTGGTGTGGCACTGTAGAATAAGCACTGAACTGCTAACCACAAGGTCATTGGTTCAAATCCACCACACACTCCTCGGGAACCCTATATAGGGCCACTATGAGTCGGAACCAACTTAACAGTACTTAACAAAACTACATTTCCAAGATTACCTCATGTGATTATGTGTAACATAATGGATTTTTTTAAAAGCTTATGCTGTGGATTGAGTGAAGGCTTACAGGGCAGATCATCAGTTTTACATTCAACAAATCATTGCAATGATTACAATCCCTTCCATGCACCATCAGCTAATAGGATTTATATCTATTACCTTTTTTTTTAAATGTACACATACCACATTGAAAATATATATTCGTTTAAATGTCCAAAGGGCACATTCTACAAGCCGCCCTCCTGCCCGCAGACACACTACCTTTCTCAGTCAATGGGCCTGGGGTCCTCTGCCATTCTATCTCTCTGTCATCGCCTCTGCCACCATCTCTGTTGTCTGGTTAGGATCCCTTGCTCTTCTCATGCTCTTCCCTCTTGATGGTTGTAAGGTCCTCTGTTCCTGGAATGACAGATTAACTGCTCCTTCCTTTTAGTTACACCTCTTCTACGTTTACAGTTGTGACAGTCACCATTAGTCCTGATAACAGTTACACACAATTGAATCATAAAATCCTATCGTCATCATCACCAGACCCATCTGGACAAAAGGAAAACTATTTAGTAGGGATTCTGTCTTTCTCCCCTCATACTGACCCTAACCACACTCATGAAAGTTTGTAGGCTTTTGTAAAGTTTGTAAACTTTATGCTTTTGACAGCCAAAGTCCAAGTTGCCCATACCTTTCAACCCAGTATACTAAGGAGGCAAGCTTGATCCTTGATATGAAGAAGAAACGTTCCGTTTTGGTTGGAATTTTGTGCCACTTCAGTGATGAATTTATTTTTCACTGCTGTGTAGTATTCAATTTGATGATTCTAGCCCGGTTTGTTGACCTAGTCTCTTGTTGGTAAGAATTTGGGTTGTTTCAGCTTTTAGCAGTTTGAAGTATGTTGTTGTGAACCTTCTCAAACATGTCTCTTAGTACACACATACATGAGTTCTCTAGGGTATATAGATAGTACCAGAAGTATTGATGCAACTTTATACAACAATGCCAAAATATTTCCCTGAGTATTTGATGACTCTGCACTCCCACAGTGTTGGAGAGTCCCATGATCCATTTGCCAAGAAAAAAGGAGTAAAATGTTATTTCGTTACAGTCTTAATTTGCATTTATCTGATAAAAGTGAAGTTGAGGTTTGTTTGTTTCTTCATGTTTATTGACCACCTATGAGGGGACTTCAGAAAGTTTGTGGAAATTTTCCATTATCTTTTCATTCGATTTTTCCACAAACTTTTTGAAGTCCTCTTCTATTGGAATTATCATCCAAGTTTGTGGCTTGTCTCTTCTTCTTCTTTATGGTTGGTTCCTTTTGGTGAATAGACGTTCTTAACTTTATTATAGTTAACTGTTTTAAAAGTCAGACTTTCCTTTTTTTTTTTTTAAGTTTTTATTGTGAATTGAGTGATAGAAAACTTTCCTTTTTATAGTTAGAATTTTTCTATTTTATTTAAGAAATAAATCCTTGTCTCAAGGATTCCCCAGTTATTGTTGTTATTAAGTGCCAGCGAGTCAGTTCTGACTCATAGCGACCCTGTTAAGGGTTTCCGAGGAGCAGCTGGTGAGCTTGAACTGGCGACATTGCAGTTCAAACTGACCTTGCAGTCCAGTGCATTAATCCACAGTGCCACACCAGGATCCCTGGTTGTTGTTGTTTTCATTAAGTGCCTTTGAGTCAGTTCCAACCCAGAGCAACCCTGTACAGGGTTTCTGAGTTATGGATGGTGAGCTTGAACCACTGACATGGTTCAAACTGACCTTGCAGTCCAGCCCATTAATTCACACAGCGCCACACCAGGATCCCTAGTAGCACATGGTTAATTAAGCATTCGGCTGCTAACCATGATCGACAGTTCAAACCCACTCAGTGACTCCACAGGAGAAAGCGCTAGCAATGTGCTCCTGTAAAGAGTACAGCCTAGAAACCCCCATGGGGCAGTTCTACTCTCTCATAAGTTACATAGTCAGAATCAACTTGATGGCACCTAAAAACAGCAATATCATCCCTAGCTCGAGATCTGAAAGATATTCTCCATATTTCCTTTTCATTTTTTTAAGTTTTGTTTTTAACATTGACCAGGAATTTATTTTCATGAATGGTTTAAGATAAAATCCTGTTGTATTTCCCTCCATAGCCTAACCATTGGAACCAGCACTATCTATTGAGTATGCCTACTTTCCTCTGGTCTACATTGCTTTCTGTGTGCATCCATTGGTCTCTTTAGATTCTGTTTTATTGCTTTGGTCAGTACTACACTTTCTTCATTATAGTAGTTTTATTATGAGTCCTACTTAATAGGTAATAGTGTTAATAACCTAATCTTTCATATTTCTCCTCAAATGCTTAATAGTCATGGGGATAAAAGGTCAAGAAGGGTTTGGTTTGGTTTTGGTGTTTTTCTTATTGAGAGAATTTTCAGCACATGTGGCAGTTCAAGCTCACCAGCTGCTCCTTGGAAGTCCAATACAGGGTCACCTATGGGTCGGAACCAACCTGATGGCACCTAACAACAACAGTGCTGGAAGGAATACTCTAAGTGAGAGGCACAAAGTGATAACGTAAGAACGTGATGCTGATGCAGTTTCCTGCAGGAGGCCAGAAGGCGTAGGCTCTAGTGCACACCTGAAGGGCGCGCAGTTGACCTTTTCGTTCATTAAAACAGAAAGAAGGGCAAAGGTTCTGGACATGAATGTAGGTGTATAGGTCAGTGCATAGTTGCATTGAGAGTTTGTAAAAGTTATCATCTGATGGCTTCTATTCTTAGGGAAACCCAAACCAAACCCACTGTGCCATGGAGTCAGTTCCAACTCATAGCACTCCCATACTGGGTTTCTAAGATGATAAATCTTTACGGGAGCACATGCCTCACCTTTCTACCACAGAGCAGCTGGTAGGATTTGAACCGTCCACTTTGCAGTTAGCAGCACAATACGCTCCTTTACGAATAGGAAAAGAGGAAGACCCCCAACTCCAATCATTCTATCTGTATCATTCTCTGCACAGTCTGGCCCCAATTGCCCCATCTCAACATTTTCTGTCATTTATTCTAAGTCGGTAGTTCATCAAAGGTTTTGGTACTCCTTTGTTGTTGTTAGTTGCCATCGAGTCAGTACCGACCCATAGCGACCTTATGCACAGCAGAACAAAACACTGCCTGATCCTAGGCCAACCTCACTATTGTTGCCATGCTTGAATCCATCGATGCTACCACTTGGCCCATCCATCTCGTTGGGGGTCTTCCTCTTTTCCTCTGACCCTCCACTTTACCAAACATGATATCCTTCTCTAGCCACTGGTCCCTCCTTGACAATATGTCCTAAGTATAAGAGACGAAGTTTGGACATCTTGGCCTCCAAGGAGCACTCTGGCTGCACATCTATCAACACGGATCTCTTGGTTCTTTTGGCAGCCCATGTCACTTTCAACATTCTCCTCCAATACCATAACTCAAAAGCATCAATTCTTCTACAGTCTTCCTTAGTCAATGTCCAGCTTTCACATGCACATGAGGTTATTGAAAATACCATGGCTTGGGTTAGGCGCACCTTAGTCCTCAAGCTGACATCTTTGCTCTTCAACACTTTTAAAAGGTCTTGTGCAGCAGATTTGCCTAATGCAATACATCGTTTGATTTCTTGACTGCTGCTTCCGTGAGTGTTGATAGTTGATCCAAGAAGAATGGGGCCAGCATGTTTGCAAGCTAATCTAAATAGATCTTGGGATCTCAGGAATTGTGACATCTAGTGACATTGAGTCCTGGTGTGGTACTGTGGATTAATGTGCTGGACTACAGCATCAGTTTGAACCTCAAGGTCAGTGGTTCAAACTCACCAGCCACTCCTCAGAAACCCTATTAGAGGGAGTCCTGGTGTGGTGCTGTGGGTTAATGCGCCAGACTGCAAAGCTGTTTGAACTGCTAGGTCGGCGGTTCAAGCTCACCAGCTGCTCCTTGGAAACAGGGTCGCTATGGGTCGAAATTGACTTGATGGCATTTGTCAACAACAACAGCATGGATCAGTACCGACTTGACGGTACTTAACAAGTGACTGTGAACCGGTGGTGCTTCAAAGCGAAAGGGGGAATGACTGGGGGAGTTTGTAGCTGACTGCAGTGAGGAGGCGTAGTTGCTTACAGTGGTGAGATTCAATGTTAGGAGAGGCTTCTTTGGGGGTGAGGAACACAAGAAAGAAGAAAAATCACCTAATAATCGTATGGAGAATGAGAAGGATAACTTCCGTACCTCTAGGGCCAATGGTACAAGATCCGTGGAAGAGAAAAGAGCCACCATTTGAGGATTACAGGGGAAGAAGCTCCGTTCTCAGGAGAAAACCCGGTTTCAGTTAGAGCAAGTTAGTGAGTGGAAATTCAAGTTAAGAATGTAGAGTTACTTATTGTTGGCTATAATTTCAGCCAGCAACATGGAAGCAGCAGTCAAGAAATCAAATGATGTATTGCATTGGGCAAATCTACTGCGCAAGACCTCTTTAAAGTGTTCTCTTAGAGCTAAGATGTCAGTTTGAGGACTAAGTTGTGCCTGATCCAAGCCATGGTATTTTCAATAAACTTGTATGCATGTGAAAATTGTACAATTGGTAATGAATTGTAAAAGAATTGATGCATTTGAGTTATGGTAATGGAGGAGAATGTTGAAAGTACCATGGACCACAGGGGGAAAAAAAAACAAATCTGTGTTGGAAGAAGTATAGCCAGAATGCTCCTTAGAAGCCAAGTTGGCCAGACTTCGTCTCTCATACTTCAGACGTATTTTCAGGTGGGACTGGTCCCTGGAGAAGAACTTCATGCTTGGTAGAGTGAAGGATCAGTGAAAAAGCGAAAGTCCTCCAACATAATGGATGGGCACAGTGGTACTAGCAGCAATGGGCTCAAGCATCGCAACGATGTGAGGTTGGTGCAGGCCTGGGCAGTGTTTTGTTCTGTTGTGCATGGGGTCACTGTGACTTGGTTCTAACTCAGTGGCACCTAACAACAATAACCACAGTGAAAGAGAGAGCAGTTGGGGGGTAGATAGGAGTTGAGGTCATGAAAGGAAATCTGCAAAGCTGACTGGAGGTGATAGTCCAGGAGGTGACATGCTGTGGAAGCCATCTGTGGTAGCTGACGTTAGCAAGGATAAAGGCCATAAGGATAAAGAGCCTGGTGATCTCAGGGCACGTGGCAGGGGTGAGGTTATTAATGTTGGTAGATATGAAGTGGTAATAGTAGTAACAGTAATAGAGTCCAAACCCTGTCACTTCATGGGTAGTAATGACAGTCCCCATCACCACAAAGCTGATTCCCATGATGTGAAGGTCAGGCATACCTCTTCTGTCAACATTTTTACTAATTCTGATACCAGCTGTCCCTGTCTACTTCTCTTCTGGGTTCAATAATCCACTGCAATAGCTACACAAAATTTACAGAGCATACTTACAGTTAAATTTGCGTATTAGGGAAGTAACAGGGAGTCCTGGTCTGGCACTATGAGATAAGCACTGGACTGCTAACCACAAGGTTGCGGTTCAAACCCATCAGCAGTTCCTTAAAAACCCTTCTCCATGACACCTAACAACAACAACAGGGTGCAACTCAGGATCAGGATCAACATACTTAAGTCAAGATCTAGGTCAGGAAGCATGTAGACAGTCTCCGTGCTTCGGTGCGGGACAGACAACTCACTCAGCCTCTCTCAAGCAGACAGGCCTCCACTCAGCCCTGCTGTCTGTTGTCACTGGCTCTGCAGCTGGGCCCTTTCTGGGCATGTGGCCCACTTCAGTTACAGTCCTTGACCCATGTTACAGCTCTTTTATGAGGTTCCTTGCCTCCTCTTGCTCAGCATCTTCCTACTGCTTCTTTCTGACTCCAAGCACATCTGTGGGGTTGGCTGCTTGTAGTACACGGAACTCCTTGTCAGTTTCTCACCACAGCCACACAAGCCAAATGATTCCTTCTGGGTAGGCCACAAGTATTTCATTTGCATAATAGGTTACACCTCACATCATTTGCATAGTCTTTTGACCAGTCCCTGTAAGGTACGTACCAAGCACAGGCCAGCTGCAGCCCAGAACCAGACCAAAAGCACCAAAACCAAGTTGTTTATGATTTACCCCAGAAGGACAGAAGTCACAAACCCTCTGAGGTAGAAACTAGGATGAAGGTAGTGCCTCAGGATTATGGGAAAATCTCTCAAACTAGTTTTCAAAGAACCAAGTCAAAAGACCCCATAAACTTACTTCACCAAAGTAGCAAAAGGAGAAAAGAGGCTCCTAAACAGAGCTCATGGATTTCTGAGGTGCCGCCTTACTCCCAGACTCTGACTACGTCTGCCAGTGGAAGCATGCGATGGGAAGGGCAGGGCAGGAGCTCTTAATCCAGGATGCTGGCGCTCCCTGTCTTGACTCCTGTGGGCGGCAGTGGTGTGCCGTGGAGGCGGTTCCAATTCACAGCGACCCTGTATAGGCTTCCAAGGCTGTACATCTTTATGGGAGCAGAAAGCGTCATCTTCCTCCTGCAGAACAGCTGGTAGTTTTGAACTGCTGACCATGAGATTAGCAGCCCAACTCATAACCACTACGGCTACCAGAGCTCTTTGGCTCCTGTGGAAGTTGTGTTGTTATGAAGTGCCATCGAGTCTGTTCTAACTCATAGCAACCCTGTATAGGGTTTCCAAGGAGCAGCTGGTGAGCTAGAACCGCCAACCTTGTGCTTCAAACTGACTTGGCAGTCCAGTGCATTAGCCCACACTGTCACACCAGGACTCCATGGAGGCTTCTAGTCCCTGTGGACAGGAGAACACCAGTCGCTGGCTGACTGGTTTAGATACCTACCATATTCATTATCTATTTCCACATAACAAATTACCTGAGAGCATCATTTACTATTTTTCTTAATTTTTTAAAAAATTCTAATTGAGCATATTTTACTACTATTGTTACATATTACCTTCCCCATCACCCAAGTTTACACATGTCTAAATCTTGGTGTGGCGCTGTGGGTTAATACACTGGACTGCAAAGTCAGTTTGAACCACAGGGTCAGAAGTTCAAACTCACCAGCCACTACTCGGAAACCATACAGGGTCGCTATGGGTCAGAACTGACTCGATGACACTTAACAACAACCACCCTCTATCCTGGTGTGGGATAATGTACTGGACTGCAAGGTCGTTTTGCACCACAAAGTTGGCGGTTCAAACTCAACAGTCGCTCCTTGGAAACCCTATACAGGGTCGCTATGAGTCGGAACCAACTCGACAGCATTTAACAACAGCACCCTCTAACTAGTGAATTACTCTCCCTTCCCTCCCACCTTTAACACAACATTTATTATCCCAGAGTTTCTGTGGGTCAGAAATCTAGGCAAGTAAACTATAGCTACATCCTCTGACTCTCCGTCTCTCACAAAACGGTAAGAGCTCAAATCAATACTCAACTGGGAGTACATCATCGCCTAAACTCAATCAAATAGTTGTTGGCAGGACTTAGTTTCTTGTGGTTGTTGGCTTGAGGGTCTTAGCTTCTCACCATTTGTTAGCCAAAGACCCTCCCTCAGTTTCTTGCCACAGGAGCCTCTACGTAAGGCAACATGGCAGCTGGCTTCCTCAGAGTAGCAAGAGAGTGTCTGTGAGAGAGACAGAAGTCAGTCTTTTGTGACCTAATCTTTGAAGTCATTCCCCATTACTTTTGCCACATCCTGTTTTATTAGAACCATGTCACGAGGTCCAGCCCACTCTCAAGGGGAGGGACGAGATTAGGTAAGGGTATGAACAGCAGCAAGCAGGAATCACTGGGAACCATGACCAACCAGTGATACAGGAGAGTGAGAACAGGCCACTCACTCCTGGACCTGAAGTCAAGTCCCCAAACCGTACAGTTGGGAGTGCTCAGAAGATGGAACCAATGTCAACACTAACCAGTGTCCATGTCTTTATTCATCTGAGCCTAAACCTGTTGCTCTTTATACACTGGGGCACTGCCTCCTTATACCTCCCCATTGCCCTCAGTAAGAAGTCCAAACTCCAGATTCTAGCATATAATGCTCTTCACAGTCTGGCCTCAATGTCTCTTTCCAGTCTCATCTTGCCATTTCTTGTCATTTATTCTATTCATCAAACTTTTTGGCCTCAGTATTCCTTTATACTCTTAAAAAAATGATTGCGTGCCACAAAAAGTTTTTGTGTATGTATGTATGTTGTTGTTGTTAAGTGCTGTTAGGTTGGTTCTGACCTGTAGCAACCCTGTATAGGGTTTTTGAGGAGCAGCCTGGTGAGCTTGTGGTTCAAACAACTTTGCAGTCCAGCACATTTACCCATAGCGCCACACTATTTAATGAGAAATTAAAACAAAAATTTTGAAAAAATTTATTTTAAAACAATAATAATAAACCTACTACTTAACATAAATAGTACATTTATATGAAAAATAACTGAATTTGAAAAAATTTAAACATGACATTGTTTTACACTTTTTTCAAATCTCTTTACTGTCTTACTTAAAAGGAGACAACTGGATTCTAATATCTGTTTATGCATTAAGGTTGTTACTATATATTTTGGTTAAAAAATATGAAAAAGAAATCTGGCCTACACATACATATATATAGTTGAAAAATGGAGATACAAATAGTTTACTAGTCTTTTCAGATAATTGTGGATGGTTATTCATCTTTGATATTACACCAGTTCCATAAGTGATAGTTTCTGAAAAGATTAACTGCAACATGAAATCTGAACTTTTCATGCTGTTAAACATTAAAATTCATTCCATCTGTAAGAATCTGAATCTAGACCCTGGACTGAAACCACAAAGCCTGTACTTTGAGTCCACCAGCTGCACCAGCAGAGAAAGATGAGGCTTTCTGCTCCCACCAAGTTTTACAGCCTCGGAAACCTTTTATAGGACTCCACGGCATTTACTAACGACACCAACATTGGTCATTTGCTAAACATTTGCTCAGTTATTCATGTTTTCCAAAGGTTGGCCCGTTTGATAGTAAAATCTGTTTTTTATAAAGTCACATTCATTAGTATCAATCACCACTGTTCTCATCAGAAAAGTCTTTAAGTGTCAGGGTGCTCTCAATCCTAAAGGATGCAGATTTCCCAAAATTCAAAATTTTACTTTAAAGCTTAGCTTTTATCATTGGCAACAAGTACTAACTACCAGCTGTTTCCTTGAAGTAATAGCCTCCCACAGTATATTTTTAGGAAGTACCATATCGTTCTGTTCTGAATGGCCATAGTGTGCTGTCATCGTCCTGTCACATATAAAATGGTCCCCACTGAAGAAGATGCCTGTGACTCCTACTGCCTCATAGCTCTTGCGTGTTGCCTTTTCTGTATCATGCTGTAGTATCTCTGTGTGCCTCCAGAGAGAGTCTGATTGGATCAGCTAACCATTTTCCAGTTGTTGTTAAGCACCGTTGAGTCTGTTCCAGCCCATAAAGACCCTGTATAGCATTTCCAAGGAGTGGCTGGTGAGCTTGAACCATCGAGCTTGAGATTCAAACTGACTTTGCAGTCCAGCACATTAACCCACAATGCCACACCAGAACTCCATTATCCAGTTGATGTTGTTGTTGTTGTTAAGCGCCATCAAGTCGATACCAACTCATAGCGACCCTGTATAGGGTTTCCAAAGAGCAGCTGGTGAGCCCTAACCACCAAACTTGCAGTTCAAACCACAACTCCACACCAGGACTCCTCATTATCCAATTAGAAAAAAAAAAAAAAAAAAAAAAAAACATTTCAACTGCTGCTCACTCAGAGAGGACTTGAGGTCTAGTAGCAAACACTCAGAGCACCATGTCCAGAACACACAAAGGGGCTTCAAAAAGTTCAATAAAAATTTCCATTATCTTTTTTTAAAAAACTTTTTTATTGTGAAGTTGAAAGAAGTACAGACAACAGAATGTTCCCTGGAAGTCAGGATAATGAGACTTCGTCTCTCATACTTCGGTCATATTGTCAGGATGGTTATCATGTTTGGTAAAGTGGAGGGAGGGTCAGAGAAAAAGAGGAAGACCCCCCTCCCCAACTGGATAGATTGGCACAGTGGCAGCAGCAATGGGCTCAACCGTAGCAACAATTGTGAGGTTGGCACAGGACTGGGCAGTGTTTTGTTCTGTTGTACATAGGGTCTCTATGAGTCAGTACCGCCTCAACAGCACCTAACAACAACATTCCTCTCCCTCTGTGTTTTTTTTCTTTCCATTTCTCCTTTCCCAAACCTTCTGAACCTTATCCTTAGGTAAATGCTGCACTTTTGATCGCTACGGTGTGTGTACCTCACTGGTGTTGTTCCCCCTCCAGACCTATCTATTGCTGCTAGAAAAATGAGCCCTGGGGTGAGCTCACTTCCAGACCTGAAGGGTAATTAAGGGCCCTAATTTTAGTGTTCCATCACTCACTATCCAACCAGTAAGTCTGGCCTTTTATGTGATTTTTGAGGTTTGTTCCACATATTCTCCACTCTACCCAGGACCTTCTAATGTGAGCCCTTTTTGAGCAGTTGGTAATGGTAGGTAGGCACCATCTAGTTCTTGGAGTCTCAGGGTCATGGAGACTGAGGTTCTCACGCTCCATTAGTCTGTTGGACTAATTGTTTAAATGTGACTTCAGTTATCATCACTCTTCTTTCCTGCGGACAGGAGAAGCACCTTAGATGGCTGTTCATGAGTTTTTAAGACTCACTCACTACTCACCAAAGTAGGATGTAGAACATTGTCTTTGTGGACTATGCTATACCCATTGATCATGGTGTCCCCTGAACTGATGGTCCTGAGCCCACAGGCTTAGCAGCTCATTCCCTCAAGGTGTTTGGTTATGTCTCAAAAGTTTTCATAACTTTGCCCTTTGTATGCTCCACCTCATACATGGATATATATGTAGTAAAGGTAAGTAAGTACCTAGATACAAACATCCTCTATCAAAGCTCTATAAATTTGTGACTATACTCTTACTCTCCCTCCCACACCCATTCGGCCTGTGTGTCTCTCCATACATCTGCCTGTAGATCACCATCATTGTAGGACTGTGGAGATAACAGCATTTGCTTCTTTTGCCTTTAACTCTTTTCACTCCTCCCTGTGTCTTCCCCTGACTTCATCATATTATTCTAACCTCCCTCATTGTATATTTCCTTCTTCAACCAGTTTAACAAGTATTTACTGTCTGGCCAAGTAATTATCCCCCTTTCACTCCTACCCCTTGTTAAGTGCCATCAAGTCGGTTCTGACTCATAGAAACCCTGTATAGGGTTTCCAAGGAGAGCTGGTGGGTTTGAACTGCCAACCTATGATTCATAGTTTAGATCTTACAGTGCCACACTAAGAGTCCTGCCCTAGTAACCATCAAAGAATGTTTTGTTTCGTGTCAAAACCTTTCCTTGATTTCTTACAATAGTGGTCTCATACAACACTGTCTACTGTGATTGACTAATTCACTTAGCACAATGTCTTCCAGGCTCATCCATGTTACGAGATGTTTCACAGATTCATCTTATACTTTAATGTCATATAGTATTCTGTTGTGCATATCCATTGATGGGCATTTAGGTTGTTTCCATCTTTTTGCTTTTGTGAATAGTGTTGCGATGAACATGGGTGTGCATTATCCATTAATGTCTATTTCTCTAGGATATAAACAAAGTAGAGGAATTGTTGGGCTTACAGTATTTCTATTCCCAACTTTTTGAGGAAGTGCTATACTGTTTTCCACAGTGGTTGTACCATTTGACAGTCCCACCAGCAGTATGTGAGAATTATAGTCACGTCACCCTTGTCAGTATTTATTGTTTTATGTTTTTTTGAAACTTTGCTATTAAGAACAAACAAGATGGCGGATCGGGTAGAAGTGCAGTGAGGAGCTCCGTCAGCAACAACACAGAATACCGGACCAAGCAGGCTCAGGGGATGGTCCCAGAACTCGGAACCACATATAAAGGAATATTTAGAAGGTTGAAAGGCTTACAACTAGGGGAATTTGTAACAGAAGCAAGAAATCCATTGCTTTCTAATCCAAGGCACTCAGCTGCTCCCTGAGTGGTCATCTTGGGTGAGACCAAGTTGGGGAAGAATCAGAGCAGCCACAGACACCTGACAGAACCACAGAGATAAAGGTGTGGACATTCTTTTTTTTGTATCTGTTCATTGGTCTCTTGCTGTCTATGCACCTCCTTTCTGATAACTAGAGGGGGTGCCTGAGCAAGTGGACACCCCACCCCCACACCCGGAGTATTCTATTATGCATGTACACAGAGCTCCTAAAAATTTAAAGGGACAGTTTCCACTTAAAACCAAACGGCAGTGCAAAACTGCCACAGCCGGCCCTTGAACTGTTCATCACTAGGAAAAAGACCTGAACGGGGGTTGTGGAGTGGGACAGACAGACTAAAAAGGAAACAGGCTGAAAATTAAATCCTAAATTACATCATAATGACCAACAGTGGCATCTTGAAAATTCTCAGAAAGAAGAGTGAAAAGGGAAGCCCATCTCCTGATCACATCTACCTGGAGGCAATCAGAAAGCATAAAAAATATCAAAATACACACCCATCTAAGTATTAAGGCCACAGATAACTCCTGAA